>NW_010965019.1:2807877-2835382 GCF_000463585.1 Tarenaya hassleriana
AAAAAATGAGCGACCGCTCAAAAAATGAGCGACCGCTCAAAAAATGAGCGACCGCTCAAAAAATGAGCGACCGCTCAAAAAATGAGCGACCGCTCGGAAAATGAGCGGGTAGCTCATTTTCTCTGATGAACAAAACTGGGAAAATGAGCGACCGCTGGGAAAATGAGCGACCGCTCGGAAAATGAGCGACCGAAAATGAGCGACCGGTCAGGAAAATGAGCGGGTAGCTCATTTTCTCTGATGAACAAAAAATGGAAAATGAGCGACCGCTCGAAAAATGAGCGACCCGCCTGATTTTTCTGAGTTGTTCAAATGAACGAAAAATCGTGTCTGTTCGGAAAAAAACTTCCCTATCCTTGTACCTTTTGACTTTTGGAGTGTTAAAAATATTCCTAGACGTCTGAACACAGAAGTATGAAATCTAATTGATTTTTGAGAGATTTGTGAGCCTTGTTGGTGAAGAAACTTGCTACTTCTTCTCCATCTTTTACTGTTCATCTTCTTTCTCGAGTTTTTCTGTTTCGGGCAACGTTTGAGGAGCAGATCAATCGTTGCTGATCTTCTTTGTATCTCTAAACGTATTCTCGGGTTTCTCCTTTGCTCGGTGGGGAGGGAATAACGTTTTAGGAAAGTGTTCTACACGCCTAGAAGATCATATCCGGTTCTTTCGTTTTTATTTCGATTTCATTGTTTTTATTGTTCTTTCTTGTTGTATCCAGACCCACATTAATCTAACAGACTTTAGTTCTGGTGGGAGGCGTACTAAATGGGAGAGTTCAATTCTAAAATGGGATCTTATTGCGATTTCCAAATTATTATTCATTTTTCTGTAAATTTGTATTTATATATGATGAACCATTACAAAAGAGAGATTATGGCACAACGCCAGTACAAGAGAACAAACAGACATAGCAGACCCAGGTGATAAAATAGAAAAGAAGGCAACCAAAGCTAAAGCAACTCAAAAAATCGAAACCAGATTGTGAGTAAGGAGCCCTCGTTGTTTTGTGCACTCCAATTGCCCCGAATGCTCGATAGTCGTCTTCACGTGACTAGGAGATATGATTGATTCTTGTGGAGTCGCAGGTTCCGTTCCCTCCATGCCATATAGACGGTCCTCGTAGTAGGATCATAAGCTTGAGTGTCTAGTTTGGAGAGCAAGATTGAACCCAGTCGAGTGCCTGTCCAAAGGTGTTCCCCTCTAGCCATGTCAGAGGTGCATCCCAAACGAGTATTTCCTTTGAGAAATCACTATTGAAGAACAGATGATCAATGCATTCATTCTGTTGTAGAGGAAGCATTGGAGGGTGATGTTCGTCACACAAGCTGAGAGGCGATCCTTTGTGGGAAGCCTTTTGTGTGCCGCGAGCCAGCAAGTGAACGAGTGCTTCGGTATAGAGCGGGTGATCCAGTCGACACTTGACCAATGGACTAAGCTGAGTGGTGAGGAGAATAACCTCCAAATACTTGACCAATGGACTATAGCGATCCATTTTTAGTGAAGATGAGCCGTAGCTGTGATTCATTTTGATACTTGACTATAATTAATTCATGTAAAACAATAGTATGTCTACACGCCAAATGTCTGATTATATGTACATGTTAGAACACATATACATGTTATGAAATGTTTATGGAAGACATCAATTACAATGACACATACTCAGATTAAAGAAAACGTGACAGCGACGTACAAAACTTTTCTCTTACTTTCATGGCTATTTCTTTTCATTTTGTAACGACTATGAGTTTGGGAAATGACATAAATGGAATGAGTTAATAATGTACTTTTGCGTCATTACGCCTCATGCATGTGAAAGTTTCTGCACTACATATGCATGTAAATGTCAATCGCATATATATAGTGAGTATATTCTTTGAACAATGTTTCATATTTATGAAAATAAAATGATCGAATAATCATTGATGCCCCCAAACATGTTAGTAGGCAACAAATAATATACTCACGTGCATTAGAAACCTAACTCAAATCCGAAGCCAACATTGTTTAATTTTTAAAAAAAAAATTACGTACGTATGTACGAAATTATAGCGGCTTAAATGTAAAACATTCACATTTTAAGGGGTTATTTCGCAAAATCTCATAATATTTGCCGTTATTTCGCGTCCTTTTTTTTTTTGCACGTTTTCGCCGTTGGAGCAAATGCGATGCGCCGGACACTCTCATGGCAAACACAGCGGCAGCAACAACGCTTCAATGGATTCCAAGCAAGAGAGAAGACAAACATCGTAGCAAATCAATACCCACCAAAGAGAAGTACGGCTCAAATCCAGAAATCTCGGAGCAAGCCTCCGCCGAAAGCTGGAGACGCCGATATCAAGGGATGGAACATTGCCATCAGCGGATACATGCGCGACGGTCGGTGCGACGCCGCACTTCGTGTCTTCAACGACATGCCTCGTCGGAGCTCAGTCTCTTACAACGCCATGATCTCTGGATACTTGATGAATGGCGAGCTCGTGCTCGCCAGGAAACTGTTCGACGAAATGCCTGAGCGCGACCCTGTTTCCTGGAATGTGATTATCAGCGGGTATGTGAGGAACCGGAACCTGGGTATGGCGAGGGAATTGTTCGAGAGAATGTTTGAGAAGGATGCTTGTTCGTGGAATACGATGTTGTCGGGTTACGCTCAGAACGGGTGCGTCGATGAGGCAAGAAGAATTTTTGACCGAATGCCTGAGAAAAACGAAGTATCGTGGAACGCATTACTCTCGGCGTATGTACAGAATGGGAGAATGGAGGAGGCTTGCGTATTGTTTGAGTCAAGGAAGAATTGGGCATTGGTTTCGTGGAACTGTTTGCTTGGTGGGTTCGTGAAGAAGAAAAGGATTGTCGAGGCAAGACAACTCTTTGATGATATGCCTTTGAGAGATGTGATTTCGTGGAATACAATCATAACTGGTTATGCCCAGAACTCGAGAATAGATGAGGCACGGAAACTGTTCGACGAATCTCCTGTCCGAGATGTGTTTACATGGACTGCTATGGTATCGGGATACGTGCAGAACGGTCTGGTGGAGGAAGCGAGAGAAATGTTCGATGAAATGCCGAAAAGAAATGAAGTTTCATGGAATGCAATGATTGCAGGATATGTGCACAGCAAGAGAATGGACATGGCAAAGGAATTGTTTGATGTTATGCCTTGCCGTAACGTCACTTCTTGGAACACGATGATCACTGGCTATGCTCAGTGCAGCAATATCTCCGAAGCTAAGAACCTCTTTGATAAAATGCCTAGGAGGGACCCTGTTTCTTGGGCAGCTATGGTCGCAGGGTATTCACAATGCGGGTACAGCGAGGAAGCTCTCAATCTGTTTGTACAAATGGAGAGAGAAGGCGGTAGACTGAATCGATCTTCTTTCTCCTCTGCTTTAAGCACTTGTGCCGACATTGCTGCTTTGGAACTGGGGAAGCAATTGCATGGCAGGCTGGTTAAAGTTGGGTACGAGACCGGGTGTTTCGTTGGTAATGCTCTCTTATTGATGTATTGCAAATGTGGGAGCATAGAAGAAGCCTATGATGCGTTCGAGGAGATAGCTGAGAAAGATGTGGTCTCATGGAACACAATGATTGCCGGCTACGCCCGTCATGGTTTTGGGGAAGAGGCTTTAAGGGTTTTTGAGTCGATGAAGAGACAAGGACTGAGACCCGATGATGCGACACTGGTAAAAGAAACTCCTGATCCTTTAGCTTTTATTACCATAACAGAGTGTACTTGTAGTAGTATTATTCGTTCTCATTCTGGTTGTTTTTCCTCCTTCCAGGTTGCGGTGTTATCTGCATGCAGCCACACAGGACTCGTGGATAAAGGCAGGCAATATTTCTACAAAATGACTCGAGACTATGGCATAAAGCCAAACTCACAGCACTACACATGTATGGTGGACCTTCTAGGCCGAGCTGGGTGTTTAGAAGAAGCCCAGAATCTGATGAACGATATGCCCTTTGAGCCAGATGCTGCAACATGGGGAGCCTTACTCGGTGCAAGCAGAATCCATGGGAACACAGAAGTTGCAGAAACAGCAGCGGAGAAGATTTTCGAAATGGAGCCCGAAAATCCGGGGATGTATATTCTACTCTCTAATCTATACGCTGCCTCGGCTCGTTGGAGCGATGTAGGTAAGATGCGAGTGAGAATGCGTGACAAAGGTGTGAAGAAAATTCCGGGGTTCAGTTGGATTGAAATTCAGAACAAGATCCATACTTTTTCAGTGGGCGATGAACTGCATCCGGAGAGAAATGAGATCTATGCGTTCATGGAGGATTTGGATCTGAGGTTGAAGAAAGAAGGGTATGTTACGTCGACGAGGGTGGTTTTGCACGATGTTGAAGAAGAAGAGAAGGAACATATGGTAAGGTACCACAGCGAGAGATTAGCAGTGGCATATGGGATAATGCGTTTGCCATCAGGGAGACCAATCCGAGTGATGAAGAATCTGCGTGTATGCGAAGACTGTCATAATGCCATCAAGCATATAACGAAAATCACTGGGAGGGTGATCATCTTGCGGGATAACCATCGGTTTCACCATTTCAAGGATGGTTCATGTTCTTGTGGAGACTACTGGTGAATGTGGGTTATATATATCCTCCTGAATTTGTAATGTTCTTAATAATCATATGAGGAATGGAAACTCAAGTAAATAACAAAAGAAAATTCTGTTTTATCTTTTGCAATAGTTATAATGCTAATTGTAGCTTCTGTCTGTTTACTGAGATCCAAAATGTCATTTCATGAGGGACAAGCGGTGGTTAAAGTGTTTACATAAGCTGGATCTCCTTTTTCATATAAAGATTGAGTTTTGTAACAGAAACATTTTTCTGATAATACAACAAAAGAGGAAACACACACACATATAATCTGTGTTAAGATGGGAGTCTATGTATAGTTAGCAGAAGAAAACTGGAGACTGATCTTGCAAAACCATGGATACATGAATCTAGTTTGGCAGCGTCTAAGGATGATACTGATAGAAACCCACTGCGTTACGGGTACTCTCGGAAACGTGAAGGGAAGATGCAGGCGAAACCAACGACCGAAGGCACGGAGAAGGCGTGGGATACCGAATCGGAGCTCGGATTATGGAGCAAGACTTAGCAAGATAAGGAGCTAAGTTACTCCGTTGATCTAAAATAGGGCAGACCCTTTATTTTGAATGGTGTCAAGAAATGTTTGATCAAACATTTGGGAGGAAAGGAAACCTCGAACCTTGTTCTTGGTTCTTGGATTGATTTTGCAGGCCATGAAGATAATGGAGGCTGACTTCATGGAAGGCCATGGGTGCACGACTGGCACGAGTTCTCACCCAGTAAAGGGGACCGAGTCCGACAGTACCTGCAACTACGGTCCAAGGACAGAGGCCACGAGCAGCAACCGAGCCACAACGGTCTGAGATGAGGGGAACAACGACCTTAATTGTCGGGGATAGCGGTCACCCATAGAAAATACTAGGTGTGGCCATTTCGGGTTTTGGGTTGGATTCGATTTAGTTATATTCGGATTCGGTTATAAAAAACTATAACCATTCGGTTATTTTTCGTTTCGGTTCGGTTCGGTTTGGGATTTTTTGTTCTAAAAAAATTATTTTTTTCAAAGAAATTATCGGTTTTTTCAGTTATTTTTTTAATCGGTTCGGTTTCGGTTTTTCTGGGGTTAGAGAAATATCGTTCTATTTTTATGTCGGATTCGGTTCGATTACAGTTATGTCTTATTCGATTCGGTTTGGTTTGGTTCAGCTATTCAGTTAATAACCAAAATGGCCACTCCTAGAAAATACCTATGATTTCTACGATATCTAAATCGAAATTGGAACATTTCTAATTATTTGTCTCTTTATCCTATTTTGTAGGTAGATACTTGAATTTAAATACTCGCGAAACAATTTTCGTATATCTATAGATATTCCAACCGGAATATTTTCAATCAATTTCAATCAAATTTTATATAATGTTATAAAAATATATCATAAATCTATTCAATAATTACTATTTCTAATTACTAATATCAAACAACATAACACTTGATTTCAGAGATAATCTCCTAAAAAACATGAACTTTGTTTATTTAGTAAATAAATATACAAACTTTTATTTTGGTAAAAAAATACACCAATTTTAATATTTTTAGCATAAATCTACACAAACATTAACGGCGTAAAAAAACTAACGGAACCATTACCACGTCAGCGACAAGTCATCTAGAGATGCCACATCACCGGTTTAATGATGCCACGTCAATAATCTGATATGAAATAACCGTAGGATTTTGAGTCATTTCCAGATGTATATAAATGCCATCTGTTTAATAAAATCATCTCATTAATGTTTAGTGGTTTTCTTTTATATGTTCAAAACAGAAAGTGGAAACCCTTGAAATGCATTTTGTTAAAAAAAACATCCTTAACATCCGATTCATCCCAAATCATCCAACATAAATCATATCCATACATCAAATCAAATGCATCCAAAAAATATAGTAAGTGGAAAACATATAGATAAGTTAGTGATTTGCAGATTTATCAGTTTGTCTCGGCACTCGAAAAGGTCTCCCTGTGTTTGGAGTTCGGTGAAGCATCAGGTTTGAAGTCTCATGGAGTTGTGCCGCCTGATTAATTTTGAGAAGACGACGTCTGCGTGATGGTTGAAGATATACCGTTTGCGAGCGAGGTCCGACTCGATTGCGAAGGGAATGCATTGAATGCCGGTTGTGTACCTTGAGCCGACGTTGATGCTTGACTTGTCACTACAGTTTGTGAACAATTTGCTTCTGTTCTTGGTTGCTTGTTTGCTTGCGAGGGTCTCCGCTGTGTGGGTCTAGGCTGTGGGGGTCTCAACTGTGCGGGATTCATTTGTGAGGGTATCGGCTGTGGGGGGTTCACTTGTGAGGGTCTCGACTGTGGATGATTCGCTTGTACGAGACCTGGTTGAATCTGCAAAAAAAAAAAAAGGTCGTCAATGAACTCAACAATGGTTAAGATTCCGTTTTGACAGACTTACTTGTGCAAATCTTCGTTGTCCTGATACCATTAACATCGGTCTCAGTCTTGATTTCTGTTGTCGTGTTGGGGTTAGATCTAATGATTTCAGCCTCATAATCCCATCAACATACTTCAAATGTCCGTCTACAGATTCCATAAAGCCTCCCATATGAAAGTTAATCTTGATTTCATTACACATTAAATCAAACGATTAATAACAACTGTATCCGGACAAAATATGAGGTTAGGGACAATGGAATCTGCACAAGACAAAAATAAACTATATAAAAAAAACTCATTTAAAACCACTAATCGACAACAACAGAACAACAAATTGAGACCACACCACTTTTTTTTTTTTTTTAGAAACCCTTGATTTTGGGTTTTTTTGAAAAATTTGTTAAACCACTTCAAAGACCGAAATCGAAATCTAAAAGCCATCTAAAACACCTAATCGGAAACAACAGAACAAGGAATCATCAAAACTAATCAACTCGAAACGAAAATCATACTTACTTCTCTCTTTCGAACGAAAATTTGGAAAATCGGCTTTGGTGGAGATTTTTGGTGAAGTCGGAAGGAGGACGGTGGTTACAAGGAGCGCCGGTGGTCGACAGTGGACGCCGAACGGCGGTCACAGGGAGCGTGGATGGTCGACGGTGGTGGAAGATTGCTTTTGGGGGAATTTTCGAACTTAGGGTTTCTCTTTTGAACAAAAAGGCAAACTGTAAAGAAAACAAACTTTGAACACGTTTAAAAACCTGATATGTTTGGATTCGGTTTATTAAAATCGAGCAGGAAAATAGGCTCAAAATCCTACGTGTTTCAAATCTGATTAATGACGTGTCATCAATAAACCGGTGACGTGGCATCTGTAAATGACGTGTTGCTGCCGTGGTGATAGTTCCGTTAGTTTTTTGACGCCGAGTGTTTGTGTAGATTTATACTAAAAATATCAAAATTGACATATTTTATTAACAAAATAAAAGTTTGTATATTTATTTACTAAATAAACAAAGTTCAGTTTTTTTTGTAGGAGATTATCCCTTTGATTTCATCATGAATAAATATTGTACACGTGTTTTAAATCATGACTAAGAGAACAAAAAATCAACAATAACAACATCGTTTTAATCTCAAATTTATTTAGAGTCGACTATATGTATTCTTCTATTATATTCATTTCGATTTTACGTCATATCCGAGATTTGCAACATATTCAAATCATTTACAATAACTCATTTTCATGTAAATCTAACTTTATCCCTTCCTCTTTACTTTCATCTTAACGCGTCTAACGGTCTACACTTTTACTCTTCTATGGTTACAACTCTTATTTTCTTTCTACTACCCTCATTCCGAATTATGTTCATCCGTATATATTCACACATCCATCATAACATCATCATTTTGATCACTTATTGTTCCGGATGTGCCTCCGCGCTGAAAGGGGCACTCATTCCCGGGTTGCTGAAAGTGAGCTAAGCAGCAAGAAAGAGAGATTTCCTAAGCTGCGTAGCAGAAATGCTAGTCCCGAAAGGGTAGCTGACTCAACTAGAAAAGGTTCTCTATCGATTCAACAAGTGCTGTACTTATGGGAAAGCGATAGAGAAAGAAAAAAAACGAAGATTTCACATAGTGATTTTTTTTTAATCGAAAAATCAATCTGATTTCATTTATTTCGTACCCTTCGCTCAATGAGAAAAAGGGTCAGATTCTATAGGATCAAACCTATGGGACTTAAGGAAGCAATGATGGAAGGGAATTTTATTTGGTCACATGTTGTTCTTTCGTCGTTCTCTAACGTTCACTACCATACATCAAATTTTCGAATCGTGGTATAATTTGTAATCATTATTATTGCAGTGACCAATAGTCAGTATTATGATCATTATTATTATTGCGGAGAAACGCTGAAGACTTGTTTGTCCACGACGAACGACAGTTTTATTCGGACAAAGACACAACAGACCAAAGTACACAAACACAAAGCTTTCTTTATTCAACTGAAAAAAAAAAAAGAAGGAATCACTTCTTGAGGGCGAAGAACAATCCCCATTTCTGCTCACCCGAAGCGCTCCTCTCCAGCTTCGCCTTCCATCCTCCCACTATGTCATCGTAATCCTCCTGTCGTCAATTAATTTGGATTGGTAGCTCTTATCATTTGTACGGTCATAAAGCTAGAAAGATGGCAACAGCCCAAACAAATACGAAAAAAAAAATACAAACCTCAGAAAAGTCACGTATGAATTCTTCCTTTTCCATCTCAACTTTGTCCAGTTCCCGTTGCAGGACTTGCATGAACTACATGCAAAAATGGTTAAGTCGAATACAGTTTCATCAAGGATTATGCATATGCATATGCATAAGTAAATGTATGTTTATATGAGTGTGTTGGCAGGCAACCTGATCAGTTCGGTCCTCAGCTATGACATCGTCAAAGCCTGCGTCTTTCAGCATCTGTATCAAGTTTCAGACAGGTAGCAAAGCATTATATCAAAATCAAACCGCAAATGAGTTGTCTTAGAAGAAATCTGCAACATCGAACCTGCCCATAGGCTTGAACATCATGAAGATCATATCCTCTCTGTTTGATATACTCTGCAAATTCTAGGGATGGGGTCTTAGCGCTTCTGCAGTAGTCGCTGATGAGAACTTTGCCTCCTGGTTTAAGCCACTTGAAGAATGTCCTGAATAGAGCCGGCTTGTCCTGTAACCAGAGACAAATAAATGCTCGCAACTCATCAAAGTTGCAACCTTCGAGTTCAAAATTTGAAATTTCAAAGTTCACTGGTGGTGAGGACATCAAGATGGACGACATGGAAGCTGAGGACGTTAAGGAGATGAGCGGGGCTTAAAGCTCGAAAGGCCAATGACCCGTTCAAGGTATAGGATTCACATCAACCGGATAGAGCATCGTACAAACTCATGGGTATTATTCTAATGATGGAGAGTATGCTGGTTTTTACCTGAATGTGCAGAATCGTGTCACGGCTGTAAATGACATCAAATGAGTTATCGGGATACGTTTTCGTGGTGCAATCAGCAACTTCAAACTCGACTGAGCATTTGAGCCCGATTGCACGCTCTAGAGCGAAAGATATCATGTTGACGGAGAGATCGATTCCTACAACATGAACATCGAAATTCTCAGCCATGTAGAAGTCACCCCCACCGATCCCACACCCAACATCTAGAACTTTCTGTTCGGGCTTGAGCTCCAGCTTCGCCACAAATTCCTTAGTTGTGACTGTCCAGGAACAAACACAGACAGAAGAATACCTTAAAGCCCGATTAGGAAACTTTTATTATAAGTGACACTACGAGCATACAAATACGAAATGTTTGGACGATTTATGGGTTTGACAAGAAGTAAGATATAGTCAGGCCATGAAATATGCATATTTCCATGACAAATTTTTTCATGATAGTAATACCCAACTTGGATGGAGAGCAACACTCTGTCATGCTGAGGACAGTTTTATATACCACGACCATATTAACTTCCATTTAAAAAAAAAAAATTCTTTTCCTTGCAAACATAACCCCTAGGCATGGAATTGGGTAATCGTTAGTATAAATTTCATCTGGCATCTAACACACCTTGAACTTCACTTCAAGTTTATATACATGTGTTTCCCATGGCAAGATGAATGATGAAAATAAGATATGAAACGAGCATCATACCAATTCCTCCTGTGCTCACAAACCCCTGTCCGAATACACGTTCATAGCGCAGGATCCCACTGGACTTGTACTGAACACTGTCCAGGAAACGTTGGAATCCTCTATCACTCTCTGAGCTGATTTTCTGCCAAATCCAGCAAATCTGCATTGCAAAAACATGGAACATACCTCCAATCGGTGTGACAATTCAGATGGCAAATGATACAGAACTACATATTCTATGCAGAGAAGCTTTCTTGCCTGATTCTGGTTCTTTTTGTTTCTCACGTAAGCTCCAATGCATTTGCAGCCAACCAGAGAGAGCTCAAATGAATTCCCAGCACCATCACGAGTCTGGCATTCTTTGAAAATCTGCATTATGACATCACTTTAATAAGATGAAGAAAATTTGACAGACATATTGTAAGAGTCCCACATCTAAAATATATGGGAACAATTGAGTGTACATAAGATCATAGGGACCCTCAACCAAAAACTAGTTTTTGGGATAAATTCTATTCATGGGTTTTGAGATTTAGTTGGACCTATTATGGATGGGTTCTAACAATTGGTATCAGAACCTGGTTCCAGCCAACACCGGAACCGGACTCTGGTACCAATTGATATAACCCATTCATAATGGGCCTAACCAAGTCTCAAAGCCCATAGATAAATCTCATCCCAAAAGCTAGCTTGTTGGGAGAAGGTGTCCATAGTCTTATATACTTTCAATTGTCCCCACATATTTCAGATGTGGGACTCTTAACATGTATCTAGCCATATCCACTAGATGAGCAAACTTGGTGTGATTGGACCGAGTGATGGGGACGGAGATCAGAGATAACTGATCATATATATAGCATACTAATACATCCCTTGACACGTGACCAAACTAGATATACAAGATGATAAAAAAACCTAGAGAGCACATATTTCTAAGTGGCAAGGTTGTGGAAGCTAATCAATACCCATGCAGAAGATAATATTTAGCTCAGCCATTTGAGAGGAAATACAATTGGGTAAGAGTCAAACGGATAACTGTGGTTACTAAAAGAACTCTCATGGTAAGCGAAATAAAAATCATGCATAGCATGACTGTCTTTCAAATTCTATATTTGTATTTTTCAATAAAGTTGAGTAAAAAATTCCGAAAAAAAGTAATATATTAAAGTCAAGTAAAAGGGCTGACCTTAGTATAGAATCTGGGTTCACGGTAGTGAGTCGGGTTTGATTTTCGTTTGCTGTCCCCAGATTGATGAAAGCAAGATTCTCTGAATATAATGTAGCCCCCAACCTTTACCCATCTGAGCATCCTTTCTGCCAAATGCTCAACCTGCATCGCATGAAAAGCTGAAAACATCAACATTTCGGACTAAACATTCAAAAAGGAACAAATCGAGTAAGAAAATCTGGTTTACCTCTTTATCAGAAAGATACATCAGCAACCAGTTTGAGAATAACAAATCAATTGATTCATCCGTGATTTTCAGGTCCGGGGATGTCACATCCATGCACATAAATTTCACGTTTTTGTAGTGGCCATTGACACTTTCATTCTGCAAGAAAAAAATAAAAAATATCAGAGAGTAAAGTGGAAAAAAGCAAAATTTAACTATAGTTAACAACAGGGAACATAAGAGAAACCGAAGTAGTAACCTTCTTAATCGCACTCTCAATGAAATCAATGGCGATGACTTCACCAGCCTTTTGAGCCAATTCACCAGTGAAACGACCAATACCTGCTCCTAGTTCCAGCACCGACTTCCCTTCATACGGTGGGAGCAAGGAGAGTACCTGCACAAGCCACCCATAAGCCAAATCAAGGGCCTAGCAGTAATCTATGCATTTGCTGGTAATGAGGGGAAAGTAAAACCAAGAAACCAAAATAGTTCTTTGAAAGAAATAGCATTTAATCAACAGCATGCATGTAAATAAAAAGGAAGATTTAGACAGCAATTGATAGGGACGTAGTTAAAATTTGACCCAAACTTATATACAACCCCCCCAAGATTCCTCTCTGAATCGATATGGACGCATCATCCTATATCTTCCAAGGATTCACCTACCCATAAACTTCTCAGATTCTAGAGAAATAATCAGAGAACTTCGCATATGGAAAAACTGGAACATGGGTGCAGGGGATCTTACTTCAGGACGTTCTTCCTTGTCGAGATCAGCGGCTCTCGAGTCAAGCATCATGGCCTCCACTGTCAAATCCGCCGAATGCTCCATCCAGTAGCTCTTCTGGATCTCACGCTCTTCGCCTGCTCCAACACCACCACCGAAACCGATCAATCTCTTCCAAATCAGATGAACAACAGAAGAAAAAGCAGGAACACTCTCTGATTCGAATCAGTAGGCATATCTCCTTTTATGCCATTTCTTTGATAATACTATCTCTAACAAAAATGAAAGGAACATTTAATCGCTTTAAAACATGATTCAACAACAATACTAAGAAATTTCTGTCGGGGACCCACAAATTTAGATGCCGATGCGGTGATCATTGTCTGGTATCACTCAATATAAAAAAAATCATTAAAATAAACAGATAATCATAATGTTTTCCGTCGTAAGATTCGATGAGACTAGTGTACGGAGGTTATTGTCAGAGATCTAACCGTAAGAAGACGCCATTTCGGAGAAGTCGCGGGAAAACTGAAAGAGGACGCCGGAGAAATCGGAGAAAGACGAAAAGTGAGAGAGGTTTGGGAGAGTTCAATGGCCCTCGACGGCGAGTCTGGATCTGGAGAAGCTCCTCGATCTACGGTTGTGAGATCTTCCTCTCGGCCGCATCAAATCGCACAATGAACCAGAGAAGAAACTCAACAGATTTTCTCAGCGAATGCTCAGCAGGCATTTTGCGCGCATTTTATAGGGTGTCTGGCGTTTGCTAAAGCAACCTATTCCCCCCCCCCCCCAAAAAAAAAAAAGTCAAATTATAATTATAAAAGGTAAATTTAGTAAATTTGCTGTTTTCATTGTTGTCTTTTCTACTAAAATAATGTCTTTTGTGTTAATAATATTTTTTTCTCATAAAAGAAGGGAAAATTTAGAAAACCTTCTATTAAAAAAGGGGAAACATTTCACAATTAAAAAAATGATCAGTCATTTCATATGTTCATTCATTTGTTAGAACATCGTATGCTTAATCTTAAATAATTTCAGTTTGGTAAATACAATAATGCATTATCTGGATCTAGATTATATAGTACTTTATCAAAAGTTTCCGAGTTTCAATAGTTGGTAACTGAAAAAAGGTTTGATTTGTAATGAAAGGTTTATTAAAATTGGATTGAATTACTATTTATATCGATGCAAAATTATCTACATAATTAAATATACGTGTAATACGTATGGGATAAAATGAGAAATATAAATGAAAACTTTTAGAGAAAAAAATAGAGAACGTAGAATTTCAAATTTATGTAAATGTATCTTCATTTTATAGAATTTTTAATTTGATATAAAACTATATTAATATTTACCATAATAGTATCAAATCCCAAAATATATTACAATATTTTACGACGTCAAACGACGTTAAAATTCAGTGATTTCTGTCGATTGAAACGATGATATGACGTAGATATGATTGTGCACATCACATTTATTTCCACATATACATGATATAATAGATACAAGTAAAAATAATCAAAATCAAAAAATAAAAAATAAAAAATAAAAACCATACATAAAAAATAAAAAGTAAAAATATATACATATATACTAGAGTACCAATTTAGACTCGAATCCCAAAATTTGGCTCAGTCTAACCCGAAAATCGGGTTTTGGACTCGATTCGGACCATTCCGAAAGTCTTTTAAAAAAAAATAATAACATTTACAACGAAAATTATACGGTCAATCCGACTCAATACCAGCTCAAAATATCACTACAATGAAACACGAAAATGGTGACGCAAAAAGTGACACAAAAGTTGCATCACCAAAAGGGTGACGCAATAATGATGATTTGGTGACGCAAAAAGTGACGCAACAAAAACGTCACTAAATTGTCACTATTTAGTGACGCTTTAATGACGAATAATGTAGCGTCACCATTTGATGACGCAATTATGACGCAAAACTGTATCGCCAAATGATGCGCGAAAATTTCGTCACCCTTGCATCACTTATTGGTGACGCAATTTCGTCATTCCAATTCAGTGATGAAGTTTCGTCACTAAATATTTTGTGATGAAATTGCGTCATTATCTGAATAATTTAGTGACGCAAATGCATCACAAATTTTTTTGTTTGGTGACGCAATTGCGTCACTAGTTGTTATTTTACTGACGAAATTGCGTCACTTTATTTTTTTTTATACCACAAACCCACCTCATAGACTCTTACACCCGAAATAAAATTCCAAAAAATGACTTCGAGTAATAACAATATTTATTACTCGAGAAAATGGATGTACGAAAGAGTAAATCCTTCTACGGATAATGTATCTACGCATTACGAAGAAGGATTGACTAATTTTTTGGAATTTGCGACAAATCAACATATTTTCTTTTAGAGAGAAAAGTTATATTATTTGTGCCGAAGATGTAAAAACAAGAGAGAAGAAGTTCCAGAAGTTGTCATGAGACATCTATGGAAAAAATGTTTTGTCTCTAACTATTACGTTTGAGTTTATCATGGTGAGACGTTCTAAATTTCTGATGAGAATATATCCGTGAGAAATACTTAAATCTATGATCAACCACATTCATATATTGAGATGGTTCAAGATGCATTTCCATCTCAATATAATGATCAGGTTATAGAAGATCCGGTGAATGAGGCATCGAAAAAGTTTTTCGATCTATTGGAGGCTGCAAACCAACCTATTTATGATGGTTGTAAAGAAGGACTTTCTCAACTATCGGTTTCTGCTAGATTGATGGGGATGAAGAAGAGTTATAATCTCATAGAGAACTGTATGGATGAAGTTTGTCAGATGCTGAATGATTATCTTTTCCAAGGTAATAACGCTCCAGATTCGTATTATGATATGTCAAAATCGATGGGATCGTTGGGAATGGAATCGATAAATATCGATCTATGTCCTAATAACTGTATGATATTTTGGAAAGAATCTAACCAGTTGGACAACTGTCGATTTTATGGAGCTGAAAGATATAAGCCGAAAAAATCTGGTCAACGCAACCGTGTTCCTTACAAAAGGATGTTTTATCTACCGATTAAAGATCGTCTGCGAAGATTGTATGAATCTCATCAAACAGCTTCACATATACGGTGGCATGCTGAACATACATTAGATCGTGAGAATATGAGTCATCTGACAGTGATGCATGGAAGAATTTTAACGAGGTATATCCAAACTTTGCATCAGAACATAGAAATGTTTATCTATGTTTATGCACAGATGGGTTTGCACCGTATGGTCAATCGGGCAAACAATATTCGTTGTGGCCTATTGTTATGTCTCCTTATAACTTACCTCCAGATATGTGTCTGAAAAAAGAGTTCTTATTCTTGACGGTTTTGATTCCGGCCCGGAGCATCCGAAGAAAAGTTTTGACATTTTTCTTCAGCCTTTGATCGAAGAATTACTTGAGTTGTGGCATTGTGTAATTGATGCATATGATGCCTCACAGAAAGAGAATTTCAAGTTGAAGGTTGTTTTGATGTGGACCATAAGTGATTTTCCGGCTTATGGAATGTTATCGGGATGGAGTACTCATAGAAGATTGACATGGTCGTATTGCATGGATGATATACAATCATTCAGCTAAAACATGGAAGGAAATCATATTGGTTTGACTGTCATCGCAGGTTTCTATCGCTAGATCATCCATGGAGACGGAACAAAATAAATTTCAGGAAGAATAAGGTTGTGACAGATCCACCTCCTCTTCTTTTGACGGGTGAAGAGATATTGTGGGAGCGGATTGAGAGCATTCATGGTTTGGATAAAACCATTGATTGTGGTAGAAATGGTCATCGCAAACCATGTGAATACGGAGAGACACATAATTGGTACAAAAGAAGCATATTCTGGGATTTGTCTTATTAGAGGACTCACAAGCTTTGACATAATCTGGATGTTATGCATATTGAGAAGAATTTCTTTGATAACATGATCAACACGATCATGAATGTCAAAGGTAAGTCAAAGGATAACCTAAAATTAAGGATGGACATCAAAGAAATATGCAACCGAAAAGAGTTAGAGTTGAACAATGATGGAAAAGCCGCAATTCCGATATTTAAACTGTCCAAAAGTGCTAATATCGCACTACTGAAGTGGTTGAAGGAAGATGTTCAATTCTCGGATGGTTATGCATCTAACATCGAGCGATGTGCTGATCTTGATGCTGTGAAGTTAAATGGAATGAAGAGTCATGATTGTCATTGTCATGTCTTCATGCAACGGCTTCTTCCAGTTGCTCTTGTTGAACTACTCTCGCGCAATGTCTACGAGCCTTTATGCGGTACATATATATATATATATATATCATGGTTTTTAATTATTTTTAATAATATATATAAATCAAAAAATAATATCAATTGATAATCTTTTTATACATGCATGCAGGTATCATTACATTTTTTAGAGATATATGTTCAAGAAATCTTAATGTTGATGATGTTCTAATCATATGTACACTAGAAAAGGTATTTCCGCCTTCGTTTTTCGATGTTATGGAGCATTTAGCTATACACCTACCAGATGAAGCAAGACTTGGAGGTCCAGTGCAATTTCGATGGATATATCCTTTTGAAAGATTGTTTTTCCATCTGAAAAAAAAGTAAAAAACAAGAACAAACCGGAAGGGGCAATCGTGAAACAATATGTTAACGAAGAAATTACGTACTTCACAAATTTCTAATTTGAGCCACATATCAAGACAAAAGCCAGAAGTTCTTCTCGGTATGGGAATGAAGATGAGATGATGTTTCAATTTAACCATGTTGATGGTTGTGATATCCCGACTACATTCAACCAAATAGGTACTTTTAAATTTACTGTATTTTCCAAAAATATATATATGTATATACAAATTTAACCATTTTACGGTCTAATTAAAATATATACACAAATACAGGGAGATTGTGTTGAAAATCGCAAAGAACGATGGTTATCTGTCGAAGAATTTCGTCATGCCCACACATATACGTTGTTGAATTATGATGAAATTCGACCAATAGAAAGAGTATTTGACGAGGAGACAAAGAGACTTAATCCTAATATGAGCGATGAAGCATTTATAGATCTCAAAGAATCATCGTTTGCGACATGGTTACAAAATTATGTAAGTATATATATATATACATACTAATATTTTACTAATTTTTAAGTTTTTATATTTAATGACTAATTGTAAATCTAAATTAATAAACTTTTTTTTTAATGTATGTATCTCATTCATCGCAAAATTTTCCTATTTGGATTTAAGATTTGATCAGGGGTTCATCAAGAATGGTAAAATGTTGGCCAATTATGTTCACAAGAGGATACACTTTCCATACTTATACTCATGATTCAGATCGAAAGACTTCCAATTATGGGATATGTGTTAAAGGAGCAAATTATTGTGATGTGGTTGATGAGCCAGACTTTTATGGTATCCTCCAAGACATCATGGTGTTAGAATACCACAACTATATTAGTTTGAAGATGGTTTGATCCGACCATTGGAAGGGGTATGAGAAGAAATGGATCGAGCGGTTTTGATGTCAACTTATCCAAGAAGTATTCCAAAAACGATTCGTTTATCCTATCTTCTCAAGCAGATCAATTACGTTACATCAGTTATCTAACGTCCAAACGACATCGAGATCATTGGAGAGCTGTCATTAAAATTCAACCACGAGGTGTTGTTCGTGAAGAAGATTCAACCGATATCTCATTTCAAGAAAGACGCATTGATGACGATATTGGTCAACAATTCCGTATTATGTATTCACAAAACGAGCAACTTGTTGAATCAAACGAAAAGGATGTTGAATACGATAATTTAGTCGAGGATGAAAGAAATGACGACATTGAAGATGAAGAAGAAGTTGAAGTATCGTCCGATGAAAATAGTAATTAAAATTTTAGATTATTGAGAAACTTATTTTCTAAAAAAAAATATAAAACATAGTGACGCAAATGGTGACGGTTTTGCGTCACCATCAGCGTCGAAATTTGTGACGCAATAGCGTCACCCAGGTAAATTTTTTATCACGAAACGCCACCTCTACCGTTACTGATTGTACACGTGGTTATATATGGTGACGCAATTGCGTCACCAGCAGCGTCTTTTTTAGTGACACAATTGCGTCACCTATGCCCGATTAGTGACAAAATTTCGTCACCCTGGTGGTTTTACCGATGTCCATACCAGCTGTTATTACTGCAAGGGGTGATGAAATTGTGTCACCATATTGATAGGGTGACACAATTGCGTCACCATATTGATAGGGTGACGCAATTGTGTCACCTTCAGCGTCTTTTTTGGTGATGAAATTGCGTCACCAATCTCCGTATATATGCTGAGTGACGCAATTGCGTCAATCCTGCACAGCGCAGTCTAACTTTCTCTCCTCGGTTCAAGGTAAAAAAAATTTAATTCCTAATTTTTATTTTAAATTTATAATTTATAATTTATAAATATTATTTATATTAATATTTTAAATTTATAATTTATAAATATAATTTATATTAATATTTTGAATAATTAGTAGATGAGTCGTTCTTTCGGAAGAGGTTCACGTTTATCGGGAGAAAAGTTTCAACATCAAAGATCTCCCTTAATAGATATGGCCGAATCTCAACCACAACCACCAACCCAGGTTACAATTGATAACGTGACTGAGGTATTAGATAACCCTGCAAGGAATTTATTATCGAAACTGAATCCGCTAAAAAATCCAGGAACAAAATGGTAATTTAAATTTTATTATGTTTATTTAAAATATTTATTTTCAATATAAAATTATAATTAAATTTTTTTTGTAATTTTTAGGTTTGGTGTTGATGTTGAGATAACGACCAATTTATCAAAATTTATCAAACAAAATTTCAAAGGTGTATGCTTATCTTAATTAGAGTATGATTCCACAACCTACCAAAGATTCGTGGTGGTTAAGTTTTGTGGTAAGTTTTTTTATATTTATAAATAATTATAAAATTAAAATTTATTTTATTATGTAATTTATATGTTATAAAAAAAATTATATAACAACAATGGTGGTGGGAACCTGAACATGATGCACTTGTTCGACGCAACTGGAAGGAGACTGTAATTAGGTTAGTGAAAGACAGAGTCTATAAACTCAAATAAAAATGACTTTCCGAACCCTATATGGATCCTCCATATTAGGTCGAAAAAGATCATTGGGATCGAATGGTGGAGAATTGGGCTTCTCCAACTACCAAAGAGAAAAGTCAGCGAGCATCTCAGAGTCGAAAATCTGAAATGGTTTCTAATGCCGAAGGGCATGTGCATACATCGGGAGCTAAGCCTTTTAGTCGTGTTATGTAGGGGTGGGCGAACGGTTCGGTTCGGGTTAATCGGTCACAGTTAATTCGGGTTCGGGTATTTCGGTTTTTAAAAATTCATAACCAAACGGTTATTTAATTTTATTCGATCCGGTTCGGTTCGGTTTCGGTTTGGTTCGGTTCAGTTTTATATACTTAAAATTATAACCAAATTATAACCAAATAAAGATTCAGTTCGGTTTGGTTCGGTTATAATATTAAATTTTTTTGAAACGTTTGTAATAGAAAAAATATTCAAACAAAATATAGTATAAAATATTATCATAAACATCTTCACATATGAAACAACAAAATATAAATTTATGTCAGGATTTGTTTTGACTTAAAAACAATAAAATAAAGTATTTTAAATAAATTTTATCATTTTTAAATGTTTATATAGCACAAAATTTAAAAATCATAAAAAATAAAATAAATTTAGAATAATAAAACAATGATTTAATTAGAAAAAAATTATATATCTCAATTTGTTATATACCATAGTTATAAAACAATATCATTATACTATTTTTCTAATTAGATTTAACATATATTGTATATTAACTAGTGATACATAGGTGGATAAACGGTTATATTCGGTTTATTCAATACGGTTAATTCGAATTCGGTTTATTCGGTTTACAGTTATTTCGGGTTTTAAAAAATCATAACCAAACGGTTATTTAATTTTATTCGGTTCGGTTCGTGTATATATCGGTCGGTTCGGTTAATAACCAAAATACCCGAACCGTTCGCCCACCCCTAGTATTATGCATGAAATGGTTAAAAAAAGTCGAGCGCCAACGTTGCTAAATTTGCTAAAAGCAACACATACACGAAAAGATGGCACGTGATGGTTTATGGAAAAGCACAACAAATCGCGGAACAAGTTCAACATGAGGTAAATTTTCCAATTTAAAATTTATTTTTTAATTAATATTTAACGTTTAATTTTAATTGTTTCATTAAAATTTTAGATTATTTCGTCTTAACCAACACAAGACGAAGCTTCTGCATCGGAACCTAATATCCCGAAAGAAAAAATAAACGAGACATATTTTCAGATAATTTTTAAATATATAAACTTATAATAATTTCAATTTTGATTTAAAATAAATTATTAATTAATTATATTTTTATTATATAGGTTGTTCCACCGAACAAATTTGGACGGATATACAATCTCGGTTATATGCAAACCGATATCACCTATCATCCTGGTGAAGATGCTCCTTCAACTGTTCAGGAAACACTTTCACTCGCACGACGGGTGTGACAATTAGAGGAGCAGCAAGTTGAACTCCTCTGACAACAAGCGAAATTCTTGCGCCGACAAGAACAAGATCGGATACTCATTGAAAAACTGCGAGTGAAAGCAGAGTTTTTCAATGAGTTCCAAACCCGAGAATTTTCAAGTTTCGGAAGCGAAGGACAAGGAAGCGGTGGCGGTAGTGGCGACGGCGACGGCGACGAAACCAATTACAACGGAGAAAATGAAAATCAAATATTTTATATTTTTATCATTTTGTAAATTAGTTATAAAAAACTTTAATTATATATTTAAATATAATAATAGTTTTTTTGTTTTCATTTTTTTATTTTATTTTTTACACGGTGACGCAATATAGTGACACAATTGCGTCACAAATGAGTGACGCAACTGCGTCACTCTATAGTGACGTAATGAGTAACACAGGTGCGTCACAAATTAATGACGATATTGCGTCACTAGTTTGTGACGCGTTTGGTGAAGCAATTCGTCACTATTTGGTGACGCAACATAAGTGACGCATTTGCGTCACATATTAGTGACACTTTTGGTTACGCAATTGCGTCACAAATTAGTTACACAGTTTTCGTCACTATTGCGTCACCAAATGGTGACGAAACGTGTTCGTCACCACTCCGTCACCATGTGATGACGCTTAGTGACGAAATTGCAAATGGTGACTGATACGTGTGTACCGAGTCTAAAATATATAACCCGATTCACAACTCACCGCAAGAATACGGATCGTCGTAACACGGGGTCGAACACAAGGACCGGTTGCTAAATCTAAATCTAGATCGAAAATAGATCAAAGCAAGCAAGCAAGTAAGTGATGATGGAAGTATATGGAATCTATAGAAAACGAAATAAGAAAGCAATGAAAACAAGTAAACTATCAATCTAAGATGACCGTAGGTGTCGGGACCGTATTCGCGTGTATGGGTATATGCTAAGCATGCGAAAATCACGATATTGAATCTGTATTCGGGAATCGTCAAGCAACAAAAATAGAGAAATCACCTCCCGGCATATAACTCACTATCTAAAGTTCTCTAAATCCATATCCCTATGTGATTTATCAAACTAGATGCATGAAGAACACTATCATCAACCCTAGATCGATCAAACCATATTCCTATGTGAATAATACGATCTATTCTATCGATTTCGATCCGAAACTAAACCCATATTCCTATGTAGTTCATAATCTGAAATAATTGGCCAAGGGGTCAGCAAACACTAATCGAATAAAGCACAAATCGATAAAACCGAACAAATCCAAATCGCAACCAAGTTAGGGTTCAAACATACCCAAAACACAAACGAATCCCTAACCCACAGCCGTGGATCTACTCACGGTTCATGGAAAAACACTGAGCAAAACCAGAAACAGAAAGAAAAGAGGGAGAAGAAAGACTCATGTCGACAGCAAGCGATCTTCACGTTCCAACTCTCCTTCTTCTTCCCGAAATCCCGTAAAACTCCTATTTCTCTCACCAAAGTTCTCCAAAGTCTGTATAAAGTATGTCCTCCCCTCTTGGACGTCTGTAGGCTCTTTTTATAAACCCTAGGCGGCACCCCCGAAGTCCTATTCCCATCAAAACTCTGAAAATTCGAATCTGGGCTTTTTCTGGGTTTTGACTCGGACCGAGTCAGTACTCTGACTCGACCGAGTCAAAACGAGATTATTAAGAATTCGGCCCAGCCCATTCTTCTGACTCGGGGTGTCTGACTCGGGCATTCTGACTCGGGGTGTCTGACTCCAGCCGAATCAAGAAGGAAGCTCTTGACGTATTTCATCCCTTTAGCTCCAGATTGCTCCCGTCTTGCTCCAAATCGCATCCGAGACCTGTAATCCTATGAAAACACAACCAAACCGAGTTTCGTGGCCTAACACGCCTATAATGCCTACAAATGCATATAATCCTCGTCTAAATCCTATAAAAACGTCCTGAGAATGTAGAGAAAAATAGGAGTTATCAGTGACAGTGATTTTGGTGACTTTTTTTTGCGTCACTGTTGAAGGGTGACACAAAAACGGCCATTGGTGACGCAAAAGTTGCGTCACCATTTCGTTGTTTTTTTGTAGTATATATAGAGTCGGGCTTAACTATATAGGTCCGCAAAAATGGGGTCGATCTTAGTGCGAGTCTAAAAGTTTTGGACCGAGTGCGGATTCGGACCAGTCCGATTGATACCCTAAATTATATGCACAATTATATATATACATATATATATGTATGTGTATATTTATATATATCTATATATGTATATATATGTTTATAATTATAATTGTGTGTGTATACGTTTGTATATATATTTTTTTATTTTTTATTTTATATTATATTTGTTGGTTTTATGTGACCTATTATATATTTGTGATAAAAAAATATAATGTAATATTTCGATTAAGGAAAATTGTTGAATTTTAATATCGTTTGACATAGTATAAAATACCATATATTTTAGAATTTGATGACATATCATGGTAAATTTTGAAATTTAATATAGTTTTATATCAAATTAAAATTTGAGTTATTACATTGTAATTGAGAAAATGTTATTTTCTAAAAAAATATATATATATATACTGAAAGTTAGTTACGATGTCTGATACTTTAAAAATTCATGGTATCCGGCTTTGGATACGAATGATTCGGATATTATGTTTTAGGATTTGTATTTGGATTTCAAGGTTTCAGATATCTGGAATACAAGTATCCATAGTAATAATTCAAAATTATTCAAACAAAAAAGAATAGATATATAAATATTGAATTAAATTTAAAATCATGGATAGTTTTAATCTTTAAAACATAACTCTTATAATATACCAAGAATTATCAGAAAATATGTTATAGATCACTTCATCAACTTCATCTCTACCTCTTTCAATACTAATCCATTAACCAAGCACCACATATCACAAAACATCACACAGAGTCAATCAAATACATCTTTATATCAATTGAAAATCAATTTAATATCACATTGATAAGAATTTTATATATGAGAAAAAAATATTGCACTTAATACCACTTTATTAGTAACTAAGCTTACTAAAGACCTCAATTCCTTACAAGTGTAAAAATCATTACTCTCGTCAATTCAACAAAAGATAGCAATTAATAGATGTATTGAACAAAAATCATAACAAAAAATTTCAACATGAAATCATTGATGCAACACAAAAATTAAACAAAAAATGATATCAATATGGGTAAATCGCATATAAATACCTAAAGTTTTATAAAAATCCCAGATAAATATCTTAATTATAAAATTTTCATATAAATACTTGAACTTTTGTAAAATCATACATAAAATACACTTCTGAAAAACTCTCAATTTTCAAGTATTTATATGAAAGTTTTATAGTTCCGATATTTATGTGGGATTTTCAAAAAAGTTTATATATTTATATGTTATTTTTTCTATAAACATATCAAAACTTTGTGAGATACTGATCTTGTTTTTGCAATAAATATCTCAATTCATTACAAATGCAAAAATTATTAGTGACATCAATGTAAAAAAAAATAGAACAATTGATGGATGCGTTGAACAAAAATCATAAAAAAATTGATTTATAAAGAGTTGTTAGATGTTTACTATATTCACATTAAATCATTGACGTAACAAAAAAGTTAAACAAAACAAAATAAAAATATATCAAAATTTTATCAGAGGTTGATCTTGTTGTTGCAATAGAAAACTCAATTTCTTAAAAATACAAAAATCATTACTCTAATCAATAGAAAAAAAAAAGCAATTAATGAAATATTTTGAACAAAAATTACAATAAAAAATATACTTTCCAATACTCGTTAGATATCTGCATCCAACCGTTAAAGTCATCGATATAAGATTGTTAAGAACAACAACAAAGTTGAAATTAAACAAAGCAATATCAACAACATTCAGTATCTAATTTTGCTACTTTTGAAGGTGAAAATTCTATAAACATGCAACCTGTTATTAGTCTAGATATTTTAAATCTTCAAAAATCAAAAGAATATAAATTAAGAAATCATATCTTCTTTAAATTGTTCGAGATCTTTCAATGTTTCTTCGAGTATTATCGGTGCATAATCCCTTCGATATCAATCTTGAGTACAAACAAGAGATTCAACTAGTTGCGCAATCAGATAACTACGAAATGAATCTATAACACGTCCATCCATGCTAAAAGTAGATTCAGATGCAACAATCTAGACAATGTAGTTAAAATATACCTTGCCATTTGAGAAAGAACGAGATGCTTTTTACCCGTTGTTTTCCACCAACCTAAAATATCAAAACTTTCATCCATTGCATTCTGACATGCTTCTGACAAATACAATTTCAACTCACTTTCCATCATATATTCATCACTTTTATTATATTTCTCAAACAACAAAATTAATATATTGACCATCGATCTTCGACACATGACCTCTATTCTCAAGATCGGGTCCAACTTGCCTACTAGATGATTGTGTAACATTAGATGAATTACACTCATAATAATTAATCAGTTTCTCGAAAGCTGCTTTCTTAATCTTTAAAACAATTTCATCAACTTTACCGCCGTCATCATCATCATCATAACTAGTACAAATAATTCAATTCACATACTTTAACTAAAAATCAGGGAACAAGAATACATACAAGATAAATAATCATATTTACATTATCAACATCTCAATACTTATCAAATTTTATCTTTATTCTTCGAGCCATTGACCTTTTACTTTCATATTCATATGAAAATTTTTATTTAATTTTTCATTCTGCAGCAAAAATCTCTTTCATATACTCATTCTCGGTGACATATCGCGAATTTGAAATTTTCAAGATTGATTCATAAAAACACTGCAAGATAGGAAGCAAAAAATCTGCATAAGACCAATCATCATCTCTTGATAGTCCTAATCCATTTTTTGATAGATCTTCAACATATTTCTTATCTTGTGCCTTAGGCATATCAAAATATTTCCTAAGTTTCAGGGTTGATTCTAACGTGAGAGAGATAGAATTCCATATCGTTTCGACATCTAGACAAAGATTAACTTTGGTGGAAACCTTTTGATGTGTCAAACACTCTTTAAAATGTTTTGTTCTAAATAGTGAAGACCTAACATAACAAACAGTCGTAAGAATTTGAGCAAGTGAATCATGTATATCTTTTGTAAGCCATCTTTGACAACCAACCCAAGGATATATGTTCCACACCTCATATGAAGGTAGTCACCGTCTAATATATTTGTTCGTCATGATTTAAACGTTTTTTTCAAGTACGTTATCCCTACATAATTGGAATTTGCATTATCAACTGTAATAGTAAACACTTTGTTGATTCCTCAAAATCAAACTAATATTTTTTCACCATCTTACCAATTGTTTCACCCTCATGATTAGGTATAGGACAAAATTTGATAATCTTTTTGTGCAAATTCCAATCATCATCAACAAAGTGTACTGTTGGGTTTTCCTGGGATCTCAAGAGCGAATATAATTCCTATGAGATCAGTTCTAGGGTTTGCGCAGCAGATGAAAAACAAAAATTTTGATAAAACCCTAAAACCTCTCATGCATGATCTTGTAGAAACGTTAGAATGCTTACCTCAATCGATCCGGGGCCTGTATCAATCGAAGAACGTGTCTGATCACTGTAGGCAGGAAGAATACCTTGCCCTCTACACGTATCCACACGGCGGAAAGGATTCCAACGGTTGGAACTTGTCTGCTAGGACTGAAGAACGCTTTCTTCTTTACGTAAGGGTTTCAGGGATCTTTCTCTTAGCTTTCTCACTCTCCAAACCTCTCCCTAGGGTCTGAAAATCGTGCAAAAAGAGTTGGATGGCGTTCCCCAAAGTTGATCCCACTTAAAACCCTAATTAGAGCGAGTTTAGTAAATCCCGACGTCTAGACCGATCGGTCTGGAGCTTTTTAACGTCTGGACCGATCGGTCTGGAACAATTTCCGGACCTCACACGTTACCTCTGGACCAACCGGTCTACGTCTAGACCGATCGGCAATGTTGTCATCTGTCGACACCCTGCAAATGTGCACGTCTCCTCTGTCTATGATCTCCCTGATAAGGTGAAA
>NW_010965019.1:2837287-2837491 GCF_000463585.1 Tarenaya hassleriana
CTAAAGCATAGCCCCAAAAAGACTTCGGAAGATCTGTCTGACTCATCATTGACCGAACCATGTCTAACAGTGTTCGGTTCCTCTGTTCAGATACGTCGTTCCACTGTAGCATTCGAGGAGGAATTAATTGTGATACAATACCACAATCAACCAGATAGTCAGTGAACTCTTGCCTCATATACTCGCCACCACGATCGGATCGAA
>NW_010965019.1:2837754-2838897 GCF_000463585.1 Tarenaya hassleriana
TTCTGAATGCGCTTCTCGTTTATATGGCCTGTATCTTGACGGTTCGTCATCCAAAACATAAAGGCCATTAAACTGGTAACATTTACCAAATTACCTCTATAAATGGACAGACATTTGTTCTCAATAACAAATCTGAAACTATCCGAGTCTAAGCATGCAATCGACATAATGTTCTTGCTAACTGCAGGAACATAATAGTAATCATGCAACTCCAATACATGTCCAGAAGGTAAAGTTAGATCGTAACTCTCTATGGCTAATGCAACAACCTTTGCTCCATTCCCAACGTGGAGATCTACTTCTCCTTTTGCCAACTGTCTACTTCCTCGCAACGCTTGCACATTTCCACAAATGTGCGAGGTAATTCTGGTATTCAATACCCACGATGTGGAAGTAAACAAGTTAGCCTCTATAACGAAGACACTAGAATTCGATGCTTTTATAAGCTTCTTCTTCTCTTGATCTTCCAGGTAGAGTCTACAATTTCTGTACCAATGCCCAACGACATGACATAAATAACTCTCTTCATTTTTGGACTTAGGCTTAGGTTCAATGACAACGCTTGTCACTTTCCTTTTGCCCTTGCTCTTGGGACGCTTCCTTTTGCCGAAACTCTTTCCAACAACTACCATATTACTCTTGCCGTGGCTCTCAGCTTTCTTTTGGAATGACGCATTCTACTGATCAACTATCAAAGAATCGTCCATGTCCTCTAATTGCTTACGCAATTTCGAAGTCACGTTTCCAAATATCACGCAAGACTTTTCCAGATCATCATCCACATGCTTCCAATAAGCATCAATGATCGATCTAGAAGCCGTGGTAAGAGGTTTATCCTTCATAAGGACAGATCGCATCGTCAACTTCGGTATACTACCGGTCGACGCTATGTCCTACAGAAAAAGACAAAATAGAACGAAAACACATCTACATGCAGATTCTATCAATGATCTACTACCAGCTAGTCCATCATCAATCAACGACAACATAGATGCATATACAAGCTATATTCCCATAAAGAAAAATAACCCTAGCATAAATTTCTATATGTGACTAAGATCCGTATTTCACACAAGAATAAATTGTTACACTTATCCTTATGCTATTTAGGTAGACATCTAATGTCAATCACATCCAATGTGA
>NW_010965019.1:2839514-2847586 GCF_000463585.1 Tarenaya hassleriana
AAAACGTGATCAGATCTCGTTTTCGTCGTTTTTGCCCCGTTTCAGACCCGAATTCGACCCCGTTTTCGCCTGCGAACTCAGAATTCAAAGCTCTTGCATACTATGCAACAATGAACAGAAAATCTACTTTAGATCCATAATCAAATCATGCATAGCATCAAAGCAAATATGGATTCAAACAATTCAAATCCTATAACGTGCGTGATCGGGTTCTAACAAAAATCATGCAGAGCTACCAGGCTCTGATACCATTGTTGGGTTTTCCTGGGATCTCAAGAGCGAATCTAATTCCTAGGAGATCAGTTCTAGGGTTTGCGCAGCGGATGAAAAATAAAAAATTTGATGAAACCCTAAAACCTCTCATGCATGATCTTGTAGAAACGTTAGAACGCTTACCTCAATCAATCCGGGGCCTGTATCAATCGAAGAACGCGTCTGATCACTGTAGGCAGGAGGAATACCTTGCCCTCTACACATATCCACACGGCGGAAAGGATTCCAACGGTTGGAACTTGTCTGCTAGGACTGAAGAACGCTTTCTTCTTTACGCAAGGGTTTCAGGGATCTTTCTCTTAGCTTTCTCACTCTCCAAACCTCTCCCTAGGGTCTGAAAATCGTGCCAAAAGAGTTGGGTGGCGTTCCCCAAAGTTGATCCCACTTAAAACCCTAATTAGAGCGAGTTTAGTAAATCCCGACGTCTGGACCGATCGGTCTGGAGCTTTTTAACGTCTGGATTGATCGGTCCATGTCTGGACCGATCGGTCTGGAACAATTTCCGGACCTCATACGTTACCTCTGTACCGACCGGTCTACGTCTAGACCGATCGGTCTGGGTTAGCTGGACCGATCGGTCCAGACCTTCTGGACCGGTCGGTCTGGCCTCAGCTCCACCGGGATTTTCTCATCTCTTTTCGCGCATTCGTCCTTTCCTGTGTGTGTGACCCTGTAGGCTCATCCGATATAGCAGTATAACACGAAATCTCTTATTTCTGTTGCACAAGTCATAGGCGGTCTCTAGCAAGACACTATGACTACCTATCTCGAATAGAGTTTGTTCGTGATCCTACGAACGCCAGTGATGATTCCGTTTGATGATCCTTTTGTATCACGATATCATATGTCGAATATAAGGCATGGACAAGCCACCTTATCTGATTCGACTGCTTTCTCGTTCACTGAGTTCGACTGTCTGAAATAGACGACGTTCGTCTATAATGCGGCCACACATTTCTACAGTCTCGTTCACACGAGGGGCCCAGCGATATCTCTCTCTTTTACGAGAGGTACAAATCCCGTCTTGACTATCTACAATCCAAAACATGATTTGTTTCGTACCTGATACACGCCTTTATAGTCCTCCTGTTACGCAGGACGTTTGACGTAATCAAAGTACCCAACTCCTCATGTTGGATTCCGTAGACATCTCAGGTCTTAGGATCCAATCATGGAACCGTCATATGAGATTCAAGTCATGGCGCTAGTCCATGTGACAATCTCATGCGGGTCAATCCAGTATTCCGTTCTCCAAAGAATACCTATGATTGTGATCGTATCCAAATACCTATGATCATCTATATGATCATCAATCACACATCATACTAGTCTTATTATGTCATCATTCTCATAATGACACAAAGTGTTTATTTCGTCAAATTTAAAAAGTTTAATGTTTATTTAATAAAATAAAAAGTTAAGTGTTTTTTTTTTTTGTCAAAATTGTAAAGTTCAATGTTTTTTTTGGGATTTTCCCTTATTTTTTCCACTTTTTAAAGGGGTGCAACATGAGGACTTCCCATGAGGTCACCCTTATCATTATTTGTTAATTGATTTTGTGTCTTTAATTTCTCTCAATTATCTTCATAATTATTTTCAATCAATATGTAGATTTGTTTTCTCATTTTAATATAAGATTCTTTGACAAACATCTTAATCAAATGCAACAAATGATAAAAAATCCCCTTGTGAAATCACTTTTTGGTGCTTATTTCAACTTTTTATTACCTAAAATCTCATCATCAGCACAATCCTCATAAGAATTTTTTTTTTGCAATTCTTCATATGTTTCAACATTGCACTAATCTATATACCTGATTTGGTTACACATATAATCAATGCACCACAATAGTTGCATATAGTTTTTTGCCTTCGTTAGTTTTCTTGAAATGATTTCATACCTCAAATTTAGGTTTTGGTATCTGGATATCATTACTAGTAGGATCCTCTACTTGGATAGCTATCATTTCAGTTTCAATATTTTGTTCTATTGACATATGAAACAACAAAGATTTAAAACATGAAATTAGAAATTGAAGCAACTTTTAACATGTTATAAACATCTATTCATTAAAACAATACTAAACACACAAAAAAAAATATGTAGAGAAATCTAGAAAAATAGAAATCACAAAATATGTAACGAATCGAGCCTAACCACACAAAACGTGTATTGAATCAAGCGTAAACACACACAAACTGGAAGTAATAAAAAATCTTTAGTGAATCAAGCCTCTAAAATCCTAAGTTGCTAACAACTCAAACTTCAACCATACAGAATCTGCAATGAAATTGAAACCGAAAATTTCTAACACCAAAACCCAAACCAAATGACTAGAAAACAAACTACAACCTTATAGATTAAAATAAAATAATCTAGGGATGAGAAATCAAAATGAAAAATCAAACAGAAAATCTATAAATAAACGTCCTTATATGTGGTAGACTCGATATATGACCAACAAAGGGATAAAGATGAATGTTGGATTGTAATGGCGACGATGATAAGGGGGCGATAAGTAACGGCGATAGGAAGTGATAAATCGAAGAAGACCAAAGATTTTGGAAAAAAAAAGGTGAAGAAGAAAGATATGTAATCATAAAAAAGTAAACAATAAAAAGTAATATTAACCTGAAAGTAAAAATGGCATATTGGTAAATAATGAGAATTATATGTTTGTTGCAAAAATGAATAATAAATAAGGGTATAATGGTTTTTAAAACAGTTATACGGGTATCTGTATATATCCGTTGGCGATATTTTTAATACCCGAATTTAAACTCCTCGTGGATATTTACATATTATTATCCATCCCGAATCTGTTTCTAATTAGATATTCGAAACCCAATATCTCTGGTACCCGAAAATCAGATAATTTTTGCCAACCCTAAAGAAAAGTAATTGTTAGGATTTTTTTTAACAGTTTTAGGGTTGGTGCGTCTTGGGAGGCTAAAAGGATCAGGGAATCTTTGTACCCCAGTTCACATGACATATCTCGGATCCATGAATACAGTATTTATTATATTTATAACGACGAGATATTATTTAAAAGATATTTTAAAATGTTTACCAATTTTCAAGAGAACGAAAGAAAATCTATGAAAACTGATTGTTTATGTGTATATATATACACCGACTGTAGTTTTCTATCGAGCGTTTTGCTATGAGTGAAATTATAATTTCATACTACATGCATATATATATATATATATACACACACATATATACATGTGAAGTAGACTGATAATGGAGGCGTATAACTGCTCTTTTTGTTTCTGTTACATGGTTCAGCCATTTGTTTATTACGAAACCAAAGATTCTTTCAATGTGTTATAGGAGGTGACATAATGCCACGTAGCCTCGTGGACCTTCCCGCCACCAATATGAAAAAGCGACAAGGGCTATGTAGAAATTTCTCATCTTGTTGATTTATTTTAGTTGAATACATTTTTATAATAATACACAATATATAATAATGTAATTATTTTTAATTTTTTTTTCAATTGTGATGCAGTGCGTACGTTAGTTATACTTAACAATACATAAATTGATTATGTATAACTTGTATATTATTATGCCCTTGGCATATTAATAAATATTACGCCATATTTTTATTGATATATTCGTAGGTAGGCCGTTCACTTATTCAAAATATTTTAAAAATTATAATTAGTATATCAATATAGGAAAAACTAGCAAGTGGGGACTTTTTTTCCCAATAAATAAAGGCGAAAGAGGGGGTGGTTGGTTTCACGAGTTACGTTGGCTCGTTCTTGTCTTTTGGCCACAAGACGTTGCGATTCCCTTCCACCTGACCCTCCCTCGCTTTGTCGCCACTCTCCCTTTGTATTTTTTTTTCCTGTTCCATTTTATTTTTTTATATGTTTGGTCGGGTCTTATTTTCTCATTTGAATCACGATATCATTAATTTATGATGCATTGCATGTAAAAATCATGTGATAAGATATATGCTTTGGTTCAACTCCCGGGGTGGTCAATGTTAAATAGATGAATATGGTGTTCTTTGGATTCTATCTATCGCCTTGAATATTGACAAATGTTGCTGAATAATTTTGTTTTATTTTTTATTCCACCAATTCCAAAGATTAATCCTATTAAGAAAAGATATATTAATATGATGCAACTTCGAGTTTTAAATTTATAATTCAGTTCACGTCCGAGCATGGATCATCGTGGGACCGAACACAAAAAATGATTGATAGACCAAAACTCGATTGAGACTAAATCGATGTACAGACAAATATGATGGGTGTGTGAAGTGTGTACGGAGTGATATGAGAATGAGTACCAGATAAAACAAAGTAACACCAATGGATGAAATCTGCGGTTCAGAATTCGTTATCGAGTAAATGGATATTCGCTAAACATATAAGATCTACAAAAATCAGTTTGTATTCGGGGATTTAAAACAACGATACCAAAGAATGCATCTCCCAATGTCAAACACACTATTTGTGATACAACCCGCTTTTCGATACGATCGATCGAACACTAGATGCATGAAGAACTCTATCATGATCCCTAGATCGGTTAATCCATTTTCTAATGCGATTAAACAATTCATATGACGAACTATTTTCGAACTAAAACTCATGTCTCTATGCAATTCAAATTCTAAGATTATTGACCGAGCGGTCAGCAAACATCAATACAATCATGCACAAATTGGCAAACTGAAACAAAAGAAATATCATAGATAAGGAATAGGTCGAAATACATCTAGATACAACGACTCTCTAATTCATAGAAGTGGATCTACTCACGGTTCATGGATAAATACAGAGAAAGACAAAAAACGAAGAGAGAAAGGGAAGAAGAGAAACTCATGTGCGATATCGGTTGCAATCTTTGAGTTTCGACTTTAAATCTTCATTCTTCCTCATTCCGAAACTCGATTCACCTATTCTCTTCGCTTTTCGGCTCCGTAGACGCTCTCTAGCCCTTTAGGGGCATATCCTCTCCTGTGGAGGTGTCTCCCCCTAAAATTGATATCTCTTATAGTTTTTAAATGAATTAAGATGAGTTTTTGAAATACTAGATCGGTTCGGTTTGGTATTAGGGTTTAAAATTGATATCACTTGGGTAAGGATGCGCACAAGATGAGTCCGATGAAGAACGAGGATGAATGTGAGTGGGAGGTGTGTACATTGGGTTGTATAAGTAACATATACAGGGTTTTAGAAGCACGGACGACTGACGAGTACGATGACCACATCCAAGCAAGGTCAGCCAGTATAGACGACTGAAATGATCTTCAAATTAAGTTGGAGTATCATGAGCGGTCTCGAGTCCTGAAGATATCGAGATGATAGGATTTCTGATGCACTATGTTAGAAGTTCGTGAAGAATGAGAGAGACCCTTTTCCCAAAGAATAGAAACTGATTTTCGTAGAACACCGCGTCTCTCGAGTGAAAATCTAATTAGCCTCGATATCACAAGCACATCACACCTTCTTATCTTCTAGACTTTGAATAAAGCAATTATATAACAATGTAACACGAGAGAATTTGTGTACAATAGTAAGAAAATACCTTTCTCCATGTGCAGTCGCAAATAGGATATCACCCATCCATCACCATGAATGAGTGCAAACAAGCTCCTACTTTATTAAAACTATCAAGAGAATACATAGCGATAAACTAGCAAAATCCAAAACATCCGATAAAATGCAAAAAAAAAAAAACACACACACATTGTTTCAAGGATGTCCAAGTCTACCATAAGTTATGCTTACAAAGAATTTTAAAAAATTAAATATACACCGAATTTTATTCGTAGGTTTGGAAATTTTTGTTTGAAAGGTTTTTTTAAATTGACTATTCAAAAATATTTATATATATATATATATTTTTTAATTTGAGAATCGATAACACATTCGTGTATTTATATAAAATTTTTAAGAGTTCTAAATTATGGATTTGATCTCGTCACGATTTCTATTGTATTTAGACTATATACCAAAATATATGAAAGGGTTAAAATCTCTGCGTACAAAAGAAAAGGGCAGGAAAATTAAGAGATGGATAGAATTCATAGCCCCTTGGAGCCAGGAAGGTCGATCCATTGGAGCTGAACCTCGACTTCACCGCACTCGACATGTCGCAATCTGAGAAAGAGATCTTGAACGAGTTTGCCGTCGGACCAAGTGATGTGTGATTCGTCGGCCAGACAGTTGTGTCGGGAGGGGGTGATCCTCGTAATGATGGTTCCGCTCGGCAGGTCTTCTAGTTGCATCCTCAGCGCTTCTACGTACGACTTTATCTCGAACTCTGCATCCCCCATCTTGTCGTCCTTGCTGAATGTGTCATGGTCGTACACCGTCTGATCGATTCAAAGCTCAATATTATGTTTTCATATATATATATACCATATTTGGAGAAAGATATCCCGAAGAGAATGTTCGTCTCTTATGATTTGGGTATTCATGATTCCTGGATATAATCATTGCCGTAAGAGTTTTCGGGGATTTAAACCATCTCGGATTTAATTTGTGAAATCAAATATGATAATGCAACTTATAATATGCCATATTCATATCATATATATATGAGTTTGATATAGAAATTAAAAAAAAAAATACATGGAAGGAGGAGCTTACGAGAAGGACTTCAACCAAAAAACAAAAAGAAAACTTACGAGAAGGACGTTGAGATTGGGATCCGTAACAGAGAGGGTAAGATCTTCATTCCATTCAGGGTTGACATCCTTGTAAACCACTCGGGTCTTTAATTTCTGCATTCAAAACCTACGTACGAATCAATAAACGTGCATGGCCATGCATGCATGCACATGCATATATACATATACATATATATATATATGTATATATATATATATATATATATATATATCACCTGACGCCCCATCTTGACGACGACGTAAGGGTCACTGCTACGGACGTCACGGACGGCGAGATTGACGCCGCGGATAACTCTGATCCTTAAGAGTCCCAACAGGCTATCCATCAGCGACGTTGTCCTCTCCGGACATGTTGGATACTGTCGCTCCGTCTCCGTCATCATTCTTCTTCCTCTTCAGATCAAACTCACAATGAACAATAATATTAATAAGCCATTATTTGTTAATTACGTCACTGAAACTCAACGGAAAAACTCCCCTTTTCCTAATTCCCGTTCCGTTACGTTTTAGAAAAAGAAAGTAACAGGTCCGCCTCTTCGTTTTTTTTTCTTTTGTTCTTTTTTTGACCCATGTTTTAAGGGAGGCACTTATTATCTGGCGTGCGGTAATGTGACCGGGTATTCCGGTTCCCGGTTTTTAAGATGGTAAATTAGTTGTCTTTTTGTAGGAAACAAATGTTGCCCACCAATATTTTTTTTATTACGTTTTTCGGCCCATTCTAGTACCTTTTATTCTAAACTTATATCTTGTCAAGCTATATATCTATTTGGCTATATGAATCACATTAAATTTTATTACACAAATCACCAAATGTTAATTTTTTTGCTAGATATTTTCCATAATAAAATCTGAGTTGGGTAAGTGGATATATCTAAAATTAAAATCCACCGTTTTTTAAAATTTAATTGCTCTACGAAATATTAAAATATAATTAACATTAAAAAAGAGCATTTTGGTGCATAAAATACCTCAATCTGAAGTTATGGTCCGTCGAGGCCCAATGGGCCGCTATATTGCCCCTCAAAGAGAGACGCGGTCTCGCGCGCGCGCGCATATATATATATATATATATATATATATATATATATATATGCTGTACCTCGTGTCCTTTTCCCGCCATTTCCCAGTGGGAGATAT
>NW_010965019.1:2847882-2865994 GCF_000463585.1 Tarenaya hassleriana
TATATATATATATATATATATATATATATATATATATATGTTGTACCTCGTGTCCTTTCCCCGCCATTTCCCAGTGGAAGATATGAAATCCCAAGCGGAAGCAGATCCGTGGGAAGCTCTCGACGTCGACGATTCAGAGCTCCCCCGCAATCGCAAATATCCTCCACCGCATAATCCGGATTCAACTCTCGTTAGGAACCCTAATCCCCTTGAGATTCTTCGGCGTTGCTCTTCTTCACGGTCCTCCGAAACCCTAACTAGGCAGCCTCTTCTTGATCCGAATCCTCCGCCGCCGGAATCTTCTTATTTTCGTTATTTGATTCCAGGACCTGCCGCTGCCGTTCAAATCGCCATGCGCAGAAAGGAGTGGAAGGATCCGAGTTCGTACGGCGATCAGGGAGATCCGATTCCTACTCAAGAGTACATACGCAGGGCTGTGGAAGAGCCTGATAAGGAAGATGAGGATTTCTCGCGTGATCCATGGATTTCTTGTGTTGATTACATTCGCAGTGAAGGTAGTATATATATATATTGCCTCGAAGTTGTTGTGGCTTGTTAGGCATGTTCATGGGCATGGTTGGTTCTTTGGGATTTTGTTTAATTAATTCTTTAGGGTTGCTTGGCGATGATGGAGTTGCTATTGGAACGCCGGTGAGTGTGATCAAGAGCGGGTTTGGCACTTGGGATAAGGTCAATCAGGTACGTACTACGCTTTGGCTTTAGTTCGCTTGAGCATGAACTCTATACGCCTGTATTGTTTTTTCGTGGCAAATTATATGCACAACTTGTAGAGCAACCGAATTTGTAGACAGTTTTAAGCTTTGTTCTTGTGGTTAAGCCATTAGCTGGTAGTTTATTCTCAATACTCCCCACCAATGCTTGTTTTGTTGCCACTGGTTTAATGGAAGGTCTAGTTTTAATGCAGTAAGCTTATTCGAATTTTGGTTGGCCTCTTTGAATAGGTTGTGGCGATCGTCAAAACTTGCACCCCTAATGGCCTTGGAGATCTCATGATGACTCTGAAGGTAAATGTGCTTGAAGAAGCTCTTAACAATGTAAGTACATTCTCAATTTTAACGAGTGTCTGCTGTTAGGATCCTACTGGAACGATTGATGCTAGTGTTCATAGGAAAGTTGTAGCTGAGAGTGAATTTGGAAGGGATATACGTGCCGGTGCTGTGCTGATACTTAAGAAGGTTTGTTGCTTTTCCTACAATGGAGAAAACAACAATGATGTCAAGACTGTGAAGTTACACTGTTGCTTTTCCTATTTTAGTTCAGGTAGCTATGGAGATTGACTGAGATATGGTGTTCTGCAGGTTGCTGTATGTACACCGTCACGGTTATCATGTTTCCTCAATATAACACTCAACAACATCTCCAAGGTAGTACGTGCTATCTGCTCTCTTTTAACCTCTGCTGGTCTTGTGGGCAATTGCACATACTTATTCTCATCGGAGTAGAGGAAGATCCCGTAAGACTGACATCCCTTACAGGTTATCATACGCGATACTCTTCCTTCAGTAGAGCAAGAAAACCCTGCAAGGAGTGCCAAGGATCCTGTTCCAGGTATCGATAAGTGTTTCAATTTCCTGAATTCCGAGGTTTTATTGACATGACAATAGCTCATGCATTTTTTTTTCCATACATTGAATACCATTCAATCTTCACTTGTTTTCTTATGTTTAACAGAAACTGAGAAATGTTTGAAAACCGTACCCAAGAGATTTTCTTTCGATCAAGGAAAGACTGATGGAATCATGAACAGTCTTAGGCGGAATGCTCATGCAAGCGGCGAGACACTTAAGGATGTAGAAATGGAAGATGATAATCCAGCAGAGGAAATCATCTCACTTAAGGATGTTAACAAGAATCAAAATGAACATGGAGTGGAGCAGGTCCTCATGAGGAATCAAGATTCAAACAGCAAAACGGAAACTGCTGCAGCACACAGGACAACCGGCAAGTTTCCTCAGGGAAAATTCTTGAATCCTGAAAGGCGACCACAAGACGGTGTTGCAATCGATATTGATAAAGACAATTGGCAAGAGCTTTTGGTGGATGAGCTGGTCAGGCTGGAGAAGCATGTGGGTAAAAGCCATCAGTCGCATCATAGTCGGCCAGGGTATGAAACGGGAATCTGCGACAAATATGCAACAGACAATAAGGTTGACAGAATGCAACTGCTACCTACAAGCTCGGTTGAGAAAATGCAGCCAGTACCAGCCACCACCTCGGTGCCGCAGTGGACAGACGAGCAGCTGGATGAACTTTTTGCGTTTGATTGAGAGAGTTAGCACAATCAAGGTGACATCTACCCTGATTTTCTTGACGTCTTTCATTTCATGGCACTTTCCAGTATCCACTTAAAGCGCAGTGACGGATAGGGTTTGTAAGAAGCTACGGGTTTTGCAGACAGAGAGTGAAACTGTTGATGAGAAATTTCAGCCATTTATCAACACAAATCACTGGTGAGAAAGATCAAACGAATGTATAAAATTGCATGAGTTTGCAAGAAGCAGTTTAACTCGAGAGAAATTCCAAAGATAACAACATCTTCGGATGGTATGCAGGCAAGACGCCATTTTATTGTTGCAGGGTTTCAAAATTTGCAATAGCTTTCAAAATTGCTCATTGGAACAACTTCCTCAGCCTTTCAAAATTGCTCATTGCAATAGCTTTCAGCACCACCACGAGTGCATATCTGAAATCTGCGGAGACATCATCCATCACAAGTATTGTGAATGTCAATCACAAAATCTCAATACTGACGAATTCAATCATCTGTTTTGCCTCCAATTATCTTTCCCTTGCACCTTAGCGTTCTGAAGGATATTACAACGCACCAACATCAACGTGTTCTGATTAGTTCCGGCGTATTCAAACGCAATCCCTGACATGTTTCGACACTATACCATGTTCCAACGCAACTCCAATATGGTTCGATGTACCCTCAACATTTTCCGACGTTATCCCAATATGTTTGACTGTAATCCCAACTATTTTCGAAGCAACCTGTTAGAATATGTATATAGATTTAGATAGATAATACCAATTGTATTCCAAACAGAGAAGAAATACAATCAACTAGGAGACGTACCTCTCTTTCTGCACATAAGATTCAAGTTCTCAGATAACCCATCTCAAAGAAAAACGAAAAATAGATATAGGCCTTCCTCCATAACAAACTTGTTGAGGTGACACTTTCTACAACAACCTACCCACACCGAATTGCCTAAGTAATTATCCTTTCATAAGATGTAATCCCCTGTGAAATCTTCTGCGCTGCTCCTGCTCTCCCATTAGTGCTGTTGTGGGCCCCTCTTTCTGATTCTGGGTCAAAATTACCTCTCTGGGCCTTCTCTTCTTCCTCGTATACACACGCAGAGGCTTATCACAACCGACAAGATCAGACGCAACCCAAATATATTATGGTGCAAAACCAACATGTTCTAATGTAAATCCAACATGTTCATACACAATTCCAACATATTCAGATACAATACAAAAATGTATTGTGTCCTCTCGTATACACACGCAAAGGCTTATCACGATCCGACAAGATCAGACACAACCCCAATATATTATGATGCAATACCAACATGTTTTTATGTAAATCCAACATGTTCATACATAACTCCAACATATTCAGACACAATACAAAAATGTTCCAACGAAACTCGAACGTGTTCCGACACAACTCTATCATATTACAACAGAATCCCAACATATTCTAATACAACTCCAACATATTTCAACACAACTCATAATGTTGAGACGCAACCCCAACATGTTCTGATGCAACACCTACATGTTCTAACGTAACCCCTTTTGGGATGGATAAAATGTTCTGATCAACGATCAATTTGAAAAACTGATTAGAAATCTTTGTGATTGGTTTCGGTGACCCAATACGTTATAAGAAATGTGTACGACACATTTTTTAGGGGTGTGTATGAAAACGAAACTAAGGTCGTCGCCCCCTAGCTCGTCAACAACGACGTCCTCCTCCCGTTCTCTCTCGGTTTCCGTTCTCGATCTCCATATCATGCTTTCATAGACGTCTCAGTCCATGAATGTGCACTATATGTAGAGAACGTTTGATTTCAGTGTTCATGACAAACCATTGAATCGAAACAAATTGCTATATCGATACCTTTTTCATTACATGCAATATTTGTTGATTTAGGTTGTAAGCGCTTAGGCTTTTTTTTCTTATACTTTATAAGTATAGATAATGAGAGGAGAAAAAGTATAAAAAAATGCTCTTTGAATACTCTTTGTATTTCTTTTCTTTTCTTATGTTTGTGTTGTTATTACAAACTTCAAATGACACACATATATATACTAGCCTTAGGAAGATTCTAGTAACTCTTCATAATCACACAATATTAATTTAGTCTAAGTTGTAGAATTCTAGGAACTTTACAAAATACCATGTGTTGGATTTTGTACACAAGATTCTAGATGAACGCAAACTTCTAGGAAACCAAAACAAGTTTATACTCCAGCATTATCCACCCTTAAACTTGTTCCTCCTCGAGCTTGGACTTCGAGTTGTTTCCGAAAAGATTGAAATGCATCTGTCTTCAAAGCCTTCGTAAAAATATCTGCAACTTTGTCACCTGAACTCACATGCAATAAATCAACATCTTTAGCCTTGACATGTTCTCGAATAAAATGAAATCGTGTGTCGATATGCTTCGAACGCTCATGATGAACATGGTTCTTCGCCAGAGCAATAACTGATTTATTATCCACGTTAATCATCGTCGTATTTTCTTGCTTCAACATCAATTCTCCAAGAAGTCTCCATAACCATATAGCATGACAAACACACGAAGATGCCGCTATATATTCCGCTTCACATATTGACAGAGCAACAATCGATTGCTTCTTTGAAGACCAAGTAAATGTTGCATAACCAAAATAGAACACAAACCCGGTAGTGCTCTTGCGATCATCATAACTTCCAGCCCAATCACTATCACTATAATCAATGAGTTCTGCTTCTCCTTTAGATGAATATAACAACCCGTAACCAACTGCCCCTTTGATGTATCTGAGAATCCGCGCAACTTCAAGATGGGAGGACTTTGGTTTCTCCATGTACCGACTAACCAACGTTACTCCATATAAAATATCAGATCGGGCACAAGTCAGATACCTCAAGCAACCCACAAGACTCTTATAATATATCGGGTTTACGGAGTTTCCTTCTCCTTCTTTTTTCAATCCTGTACCACACTCCACCGGTGTGTCTGTGGGCAAAGAATCATCCCTAGAAAACTTCTGCAAAATGTCATTCGCATATTTCTCCTGGGAGATAAAAATGTTACCTTCACCTTGATGTACTTCGATGCCCAAGAAATATTTCATCATGCCCAGATTCATCATCTTAAACTCTTTCTCCATCGATTGCTTGAATTCTCGAATCATGGTGTTTTTATTGTCTATGAATACCAGATCATCCACATATAGATATATGAATAACACATCACGTATAAGGAATGCTCATATGGACACTTCAGGAATCATTCTCTAATAAAGTAAGCATCGATTCTGATATTCTAAGCTTTTGGTGCTTGCTTGAGCCCATAAAAAGCCCTTTTCAGCCTGTATACCTTTTCCTCATGTCCCGCTAATAACAAATCCCGACGGTTGTTCAACATATACTTTTTCTTCAAGATTTCCATTCAAGAACGTTGATTTTATCTCCATCTGGTATATCTTCCATCTCTTCTGAGCTGCGAGTGAGATTAATAATCTCATTGTTTCCAGTCGAGCTACAAGAGCAAATACTTCTTCGTAGTCGACTCCATACTTCTGTTTGTATCTTTCACTACCAACCTTGCGCATGCCTTTCCACTTCTCCTTTGACGTTCCTCTTTGTTTTGAACACCCATTTAACTCCAATAACTTTGTGCCCTTGCGGCAATGAAGTGAGTTCCTAAGTATTATTTTTTCATATGGCTTGAATCTCTTCTCCCATGGCCTTCATCCACTTCTTCTCCCTAGAAGCGTCTTCATATGTCATTGGATCAAATCCAGCAAAGAGACAAAAATTAGTAAACTCTTCATCAAACTCGGGTTCTATCGGTTGAGTTGAATAAACCTCCCGAATGCTCCTCATCTTTCTCAGCCTCAACGGAAACATCATGTTCTTCATCCCAGTTGAGATCAATTTGTCATTTTTGTCACGGATGGTAAGGGATGTATTCTTCAACCTTACATCAAAATCTTTCTCCAACAATTGTCCCACACTCAACAAATTACTTTTAATATCGGGAACATAATAGACGTTGGAAATGCAAACCTCTCTTGTTTTGGAAGGTCAACGTGATATCACCTTTTCCTTCTATCGGTCTCTTTGAACGATCACCAAACGTGATATTTCCAAAACTTCTTTCGTCAAGTTTTGTGAACAGTTCCTTTCTTCCGTATATATGATCGGATGCTCCCGTGTCGATAAACCATGTAACAAACGGTTCCGACTCATTGCTTGGTCCGACTTAATTTTGGGATAACATCAGCACTTGTTCTGCATCATCGTCTTCTTTTTCCACCATATTAGCTTTCTTTCCACCATTGTTATCGGGATTATGCCAAAATCATACGAGTAATGATCGAACTTCTTACAAATATGACATTGGGTTCCGGATTTGTCATATTTTCCCTTATTGTTCGGATTATGCCAACAATCATTGGAGTGATGGTCAAGTTTCTGACAAAAATCGCATTGAATCGTGGATTTATCATACCTTTCTCCATTGATTCTTCCAAATCCACGACCACGACCTCGGTCCCAACCTCGGCCTCAACCACCTCTTTCGCCACGACCATAGTGATCAGTTATATTATTTTCTCCATCATCATTATGATTGTTGGTCGGCACTCGATGATTTGGTCCATAACCTCATCGTCTGTAATTTCCACCTCTTCCTCTTCGGTGTTGATAACCTCCTCTCGATTTTTGGGTCTTCAGAGAGAGTTTCGCCTCTAGCGCATGCTCAATAGACTTTTCATCTCCTTTCCTTCGATTCAGTCTATCTTTAAATGCTTTCAAAGAATCAAGAAGTTCCTCCATCGTCATCGTATCTAGATCGTTCGATTCTTCAATGCAATGACCACATATTCAGATTTTGAGTCAAGAGACCTCAAAATTTTCTCCATGACCCGAACATCCTTCAGCGTCTCGCCATTTGTCTCCATTTGGTGAACGATGGTGATTACCTGTGAAATATAATTCGAGATCGACTCAGAACTCCCTTATTGTAGACTTTCGAATTGCGATCGTAAAAATTGCAACTGAATCTTCTACACCTTGTTAACTCCTTCATATGATTTCTTCAAAATTTCCCAAGCTTCTTTGGATGTTTTCGCCGATGCAATAAGCTCGAACGTCATTTCATTAACTCCTTGATAAATCGTGATCAACGCCTTTTTCTCCTTTTTTCGGAGATCTTTGAGTTTCTCCTCGTCATTCTCCTTCTTCATCCCCGTCTCGTCATAACCGTGGAGGTTCTCCACCATGTCCCATACGTCAAGGGACTCTAGAAGAGCCTCCATTTGAATACTCCACATACGATAGTTGTCCTTCGTAAGTTTCGGAACTTGTGATTGGATCGAGCTCGTCGACGCCATGATATCTCGTCTCTGATACCACTTGTAAGCACTTAGGCTTTTTTTCCTATACTTTATAAGTATAGATAATGAGAGGAGAAGAAGTATAAAAAAATACTCGTTGAATACTCTTTGTATTTCTTTTCTTTTCTTGTGTTTGTGTTGTTATTACAAACTTCAAATGACACACATATATGTACTAGCCTTAGGAAGACTCTAGGAACTCTTCATAATCATACAATATTAATTTAGTCTAAGTTTTAGAATTCTAGGAACTTCACAAAATACCATGTGTTGGACTTTGAACACAAGATTTTAGATGAACACAAACTTCTAGGAAACCAAAACAAGTTTATACTCCAAACATAGGTTTCATTTATCCATTTCTGCTGCATGAAATACTAAGTTGGAATCCTAAAAACCGCGGTTAGCGCATGTTTAGAGATCTCCAAAATCTAACATATTGGTTGTGATACTCTAGGATAACAAGTGATATGATATGACATTTGGACCATGTATTGATTTATTGATATATAAATTCATTACTTTTTCTATTATATTATTTGCTTGTGTGGTCGATGAATGGTTCATCGTCCTGAGCGTGACCGATATGCGTTTGTAACTTTTGTAATATACGAGTACAAGATCATACACAAATACGAAGTAAAGAAATGAGGTTTGACCAGAATTTGGTTTCTGCAAGAGTTTTAGAAAGAAAATACCAATTGGCATAGTGCAAACGTTGTAGGAAAGAAATAAAAAAGTAAACAAAACAATATACTAGGAAACATGTATATAATCATAATACACATTACGATGATATGACAACATTGTTTTTTCTCTTCAGAGTTGATACTCCATGATTTAATCCAATTGGCATAGTGCAAACGACTCCTTTCCTACTTTCCATGTGTATTTCGTCCTCTTATCCGATTGAGCCTCAGCTTGTTGTTGGGCCGTCTGCATCTTTACTGAGAGATGTTGGGCCTTGCATGTTGTTTGGGCCATGTGCATGCTCTTCTCGCTGCGTCCAGAGTCCATGCACATCATATTTGTCCATGCACATCGTCGTCTTTGCTGGAATTATTTCCTGTTCTCCCTTCGGACTCAACAGTATTTACATCGACCTGGCCGAGGTCTCAGCTCGATATCAGTGACATAGCGTTCATTCCGATTTATTATTTATACTGACCTATACGTGAATAGAACATGGACAGTAATATTGGACTTTTTTATTGACGAAGACGGACGCCCTCAAGGATCGGAAGTCTCGGACATGGAAGAAGACACATGCAGACACGAACAAGATTCTCACGTCTGATTCATGTCTTGGGCTTTCAGGCCCAAGTCCTTTGGACACGCACATGTCATCTCAAGTGGGCTTACAGCCCAACTCATCATCATCTTCATCACACGAAGATTACTGAAGTCTCGGATTAGAATCTTTTCGAACACGAAGATGGATGGAGACTTTCCTTCTCCATTGATCTTTGTTTCCTCATTCTCTCAATATTGTTTATTTGTTTTCCTTTAATTGATTATTTCCTTTCGGTTTTCTTTCTATTTTTCATGAAAGATTTTATGTATATATGTTCGTACTCTATCGAGCAATAGAATTAAGTGTCTTCAATATACAAACAAATTCTCCAATCTTCTCTTCGAATCATCCTATTTTACTCATGATTATCACATCAGCCTAATTTTCACATGGTATCAGAGCTTTGATCCATTGTTTTTAATTTCTCGTTTACCCTTTCTTCACCTATTCCGTGCTGATGGAACAATCTTCTCAGAGGCTTATACCTATCTACTTCAATGGCAACAATTACACTATCTGGTCCAAGGCTGCAAAAACGACCTTGTAGTCGAGGCCTGTGGACACACATCAAACTTCTACCTCCCAAAACTGTTACAGCTGAAGATGGGACCATTACTATCGTGGAAAAATCGGAGGAAGAAAAGAGCTCATGGTTTCAGGAGGACCAACTTGTGCTCTCTCTTATCCATAGCTCGCTCGAAGCCTCGGTTCTCTCCACCTATATTCACAAGGACACACCAAAAGATCTGTGGGACACATTGGAAGGGATTTACGGTAACCTTTCCAACTCAAGCCGTATTTATGAGTTCAAGAAATCTCTTCATACAATCACTCAAAGGGGACAACCATTCAACAAGCTTCTCGGTGAACTTAGTGCGCTTTGGGCGGAGCTAGACGAACTCAGACCCGTATCTACCGACTCCAAAATCATTGCACAACGGAATGAGCAAGACAAAGTCTATACTCTTCTTCTTTCTCTGGATGGTACGTATGGTGATCTGATTCACCATGTTCTACGCCAAACAGAGCTCCCCTCTCTCAACGAGGTTTGTATGAACATCAAACGTGAAGAAGGAGGAAGGAACTTGTTTCAAGGTACCACTGAACTTGCTCATTTTCGAAAGTTCCAACCCTCATCACGGGATAAGAAAACTCCGTTTTGTGAGCACTGTAAAAAGTCAGAACATTTCAAAGATAAGTGCTGGATTCTCCATCCGCACCTTCGTCCTCAAAAATTTCGTGATCAGGGTCCTTCTAGCCGACATTCAGCCCTGACTACCTCTACCACTGAGTTATTCTCAGAAGCTGAGTACAAAACTCTCAAGCAACTGATTCAATCCGCCACCGAATCTGGTATTGTATCGAGTACTCAGCCTTCACCCTCTTCCTCTGTTATTATTGACTCTGGAGCTACTAATCACATGTTTTATGATGTTAATATGTTTGATAAGTTAGAAAAGAGGTATGGGACAGTTTCGGTGGCTAATGGGATCAATTCCACGATTCAAGGCCAAGGAATTGTTCGACTTTTTGAAAAGGATATAAATGCACTATATGTTCTTGATTTCAAAATTAATCTTTTGTCCATTCCAAAACTTACTTCTGATTTAGATTGCAAAGCTATTTTTGATGCTAACGAAGTATTGTTTGAGGATACTAAGACGGGAGCGGTATTTGGTAAATGATCTCTCAAGAACAATCTCTACCTTCTAGATCGTTTGCACTTGCATTCTGAAGTTGCACTATCTACCATTTGGCATGCACGCTTAGGACATCCACAAATAAAGTCATGCATTTGTTGTTTCCTCACAAGACTATTGCGAATGATTTATGCGAGGCTTGTACTTTGGGAAAGCAATGTCGCACTATCTTTCCTTCTTCTACCACTACTTATTTGCATTGTTTTGATCTTGTTCACTCGGACGTTTGGACGACACCTTGTCATTCTCGTGATAATAATAAATATTTCGTGACTTTTATTGACGAAAAATCCAAATATACATGGATTACACTGTTTAAATCCAAAAGGGATGTCTTTGATGCGTTTATCAATTTTCATGTATATGTCACTAACCATTTTGATGCCAAGATCAAGATCTTTAGATCGGACAATGGGGGAGAGTATTTGAGCAACCGCTTCCAATCATCATCTCCGCACATGGGATTCAACATCAAAAAACTTGTCCCCACACGCCTCAGCAAAACGGAGTGGCTGAACGTAAAAATCGCCATCTTTTGGATATCACTCGAACGATCATGTTTCACCGAAATGTTCCGAAGCGGTTCTGGAGTGATGCCGTAACTAGGCCTGCTATCTCATCAATCGATTACCAACGAAGATACTTGCGGATAAATCACCATTCGAGGTACTTAATCTACATAAACCTTCTTTGGATCACTTACGTGTGTTTGGTTGTGTATGTTTTGCCTTAGTTCCTGGAGTCTCAAGTGCATGTTTGCGGGCTATTCCACTGATAAAAAAGGCTTCAAGTGTTATCATCCAGAAACTCGGCGTATATATGTCTCTAGAGATGTCCGGTTCGATGAAAGCAAAGGCTTCTTTCAGGAATCTGACCGAGATGACTTGGCCCCCTTGACAGCATACTCACCGACCTACGACTCAACACTGCATGACATCCTTGAGTCGGTTCGTCAACAGAACTCTCGCACAACAGACCCAGGTATGCCTCGTAATACAGGAAGAGAACACGAAGCAGATCCTACAACAAATGGTGCCAACTTTGAGGGGGAACATATTGCTGATATTCCTGAAGCTCCTGATGACGCTCACCAGCACGATGAAGACACTAGTACACCTGTCGAGGTGCATGCTGAGGTGCAGACAGACCAACATGATAATACGACTATTATCACTCATACTCTTGCTGAGTTGCATGATCCTGTACTTCCCCGTCGAAGTACTCGTCTTCAGAATAAGCGAGAACAACAACTCATGCAACAAAGGGATAGTGTCTTGCCTACAAAGAAATCTTGCTGCCATGCAAAAGATCACGCCCATGGTTCGTTAAAATACCCTTTGCATGATTATTACTCGTTATCTGCCCTTGACTTGCATGAACAGGTTTTTTAAGCAAGCTAGATAATGAAGACGAGCCTTCGACGTATGAAGAAGCCAAGGATATAAAGGTTTGGCAAGATGCGATGGTGGATGAAATCAATGCTTTGGAACGTAATGGAACATGGGAACCGACAAAGTTACCGAAGGACAAAAAGGCCGTTGGGTGCAAATGGGTCTATAAGATCAAATTCCGAAGTGATGGTAGCATCGAACGTTACAAGGCTCGTCTCATCGCTAAAGGGTTCACTCAAACCTACGGGGAAGACTACACCGACACCTTTGCTCCAGTTTCTAAACTTGCTACGGTTCGCATTTTATTTTCTCTTGCTATTAATCTCGATTGGTGTCTTTGGCAAATGGACGTTAAAAACGCGTTTCTTCAAGGCGATCTAGATTAGGAGCTCTATATGAAACCTCCTCCGGGATTTCCCCTTGAAAAGGGGATGGTGTGTCACCTTAAAAAATCCATTTACGGCCTTAAGCAGTCCCCTCGAGCATGGTACCATAAATTGCATGATGCCTTACTCGCATTTGGTTTTTCACGTTGTAATGTTGATCACTCTATGTTCTTGCGTATGTGTGACCATGGCATAGTCGTTCTCCTTATATATGTCGATGATATTGTTCTTACGGGTGATTCTAATCAAGGGATTGCAGACACAAAAGCTTACTTGCAGGACACGTTTGACATCAAAGATTTTGGTGAGCTCAAATATTTTTTGGGCATTGAGGTTCATCGTTCCTCTAAGGGTTTGTTTTTATCCCAACGGAAATATACTCTGGATTTATTGAGTGATGCAGGAAAGCTTGGCGCCAAACCAACACGAACTCCGCTTGAAGCAAATTACAAGGATCTCACGGACGCCTCACCTTATCCTGACATTGGTCGTTTTCGTCGAATCGTGGGTAAGTTAATTTATCTTACACTTACTCGACCTGATCTTAGCTTTGCTATGAATCAGGTTAGCCAATGCATGCATGCACCTACACAACATCATTGGCATATGGTCGATCGTCTTCTTCGTTATTTGAAAGGATCGTCGGGGAAAGGCGTATGGACGACGAAGAACAACCACACAGAAATTGTTGGCTATTGCGATGCGGATTGGGCTAGTGACAAGGGAGATCAGAAGTCCACCACTGGCTACTGTACTTTCATCGGAGGAAACCTAGTCACTTGGAGGAGCAAGAAATAATCTGTCGTTGCGCGATCGAGTGCCGAAGCAGAGTATCGTGCCATGGCCAATACGACTTCTGAACTACTATGGCTCAAGACCCTTCTCGGGGAACTTGGCATCACTTCTTCATCGCCGATCACTCTCCATTGTGATAATCAAGTGGCCATTCACATCGCCACCAATCCCATTTTCCACGAACGTACCAAACACATCGAAGTTGACTGCCATTTTGTTCGGGAGAAAGTACTTCAAGGAATCATTTCGCTTAGCTACACACGCAGTGCCGACCAACTTGTCGACATGTTCACCAAGGCTACTTCGACGGACACCCTCAAGGATCTTCTCTCCAAGCTTGGCATGTATGATACTCATATGCCAAGCTTGAGGGGGAATATTGACGAAGACGGACGCCCTCAAGGATCGGAAGTCTCGGACATGGAAGAAGATACATGTAGACACGAACAAGATTCTCACGTCTGATTCATGTCTTGGGCTTTCAGGCCCAAGTCTTTTGGACACACACATGTCATCTCAAGTGGGCTTACAACCCAACTCATCATCATCTTCATTACAAAAAGATTACTGAAGTCTCGGATTAGAATCTTCTCGAACACAAAGATGGATGGAGACTTTCCTTCTCCATCGATCTTTGTTTCCTCATTCTCTCATTACCGTTTATTTGTTTTCTTTTAATTGATTATTTCCTTTCTGTTTTCTTTCTATTTTTCATGAAAGATTTTATGTATATATGTTCGTACTCTATCGAGAAATAGAATTAAGTCTCTTCAATATACAAACAAATTCTCCAATCTTCTCTCCGAATCATCCTATTTTACTCATGATTATCACATCGGCCTAATTTTCACATTTTTTTTATAAAAGGATATTTTTTTTAAAAAATGTACAATTATAAGAGAAATTATATTCCTCATTTTCTTAAACGGTTGACTTCCATTTCTACTCAACTATATAATCTTTTGGATCGTTTATATTCCTCGGATTTTACAACCGATAGAATTTTCTCAATCTTTTTGAATTCTCCAAAAAAATAAAACAAATGGAAGACTACGCTTCGACAAAAGCGTATAGTGGCACATTACCAAAAGAAAATATCAAGCTATGAACGTCATTTATTTCTATATCGATTCGACCGACGAGAAATTGGAAGTATTGAAAGAAGCTTTCATCGATTATAATTTGATTAAAAAAAAAACCAAACGATGAAACGAACCAAACCAAGTCGTCCGAAATTAATTAAAGCATATAGAATAAGGAGTATAAGGAAGCGTTCGTGCCATAGAAAAAATCTTACAGTATGCACCGATTATTTTCTATGCGTACACATAAAACCCTAAATTAATATCAGATGATAAAATTAGATGAATAGTCCATAACCAAAGGGAAGATTAATTAATAACCGATCCACAATAACAATTTGAGATATGTCGCAAATTAATCAAACCTCAAGACATGTTCTGTGAGTTGTAGAAGGCATTCCTAGGCTGCAACAAGATACAATCACAAATTGATCACGAAACTTTGATATATATATATATATATATATATACACAGTGTGGTATAGATCAAACACAAACATGTATATAGATGCATGCGCGCGTATGTATGCGAGAAAAGATCGAATGGTCCGTAAGCTACGAATATTTGGATATACATAAACATGTACATACGTGTACACATACATACGCATCATTCCACTACAAAAGGATACAATTTGTTCGTACAAAAAACAACATTATGCGATGTTTATAAAAATTTGCAACCGTGAAAAGGTTGCAACAATTAAATAGTTTATATATTATTAATGTGTATACTAATGTATATTGAAATCTTTAAATAGATGTGTAGTATTTGTCACCAGGAAATAATAATAGCTACAAATTGACAATATATAACTGTTGCAATACATAATTTTGAAATAGTTATCAAATCCGACGCAAAAAATAGAAATATTCCTGTAATATTATATACACACATATACATACAATAGCGTACCTCCATGGAAGAAGTTATCCTTGGTTTTGATGGTAATTAAAGACGGGAAAAGGACTCCAATTGTTGATTATATCCAGAGATTCTTGTCCGATGTCACCTTCTTGAATTATCCCAATGTTATTACAAGCAACGAACCGATTGTTAGGGCTCGGTTCTTCTGTCTCTCGGACCAAATCTTCCCCGGTCTCGAAAGAACTCCAGTTCGAGTTCGTGCCCAAGTGGTCGTTCACTTCACTGTTCTTCATATAAACCGCATCTTCTGGAGAAGTTATTTGCCTCATCATCATCTTCTCCTTCGTTCTCTCCTTTGCTCGCTCCCTCGCCTTTGCTCTCGCGTCCTTTGGGAGCTTCCTGAAGATGGGGTTTCTGGATTGCGATCTATTCTTCTTCTCTTTCCCCGATTTTCCATCGATTTTGTTCGTTGAAGCTGATGCAACTTCACATAGGACATGCGATGTGTTGTTCGTCCCTAAACAGGTATACAGAGAATCGATGATTGAAATAGATGCAAAATGATAAGTTTGCAGTTGTAAAGATTGAAAATTTATATGCTAATCATATGTATATACATGATTCGGTGCGCATACACGTGTTAATCTTGCTTCCTGCGTCTCTGATCCAACCAGATGCAACTTCTCCAAGATCAGCCCGTCCTTCAGCAATTGCAAAACCTAAGTTCAGAATGATAAAGATAGAAACTTTTTGGACAAACTCATTAGAAGTAACAAAGGGTAAGAGCTTGCTTACGTGTTTGCGACTCCTCGCTGTTAACTCGCTGCTGCAAGTTGCTCGCGAGCTTCTTGATCTCGGGTTTGGCCTGTGTGAGCAACCAGTCAACAGTTTTGCTCGCTTTGTCGAATCCGAGCATGTCTTGTAAGCCAAAGAACTCTCTTGCGACCTCGAGCGAGAGCCTCATCCTTCGGTCTCTCGGCCCTTTTGCTGTGTAGATCTTGCTGTGTCTGTCTGTTTTGCTTGTTCTTTTCTTGGAAGCTTGAGCTGGGCCTCGAGAACTCTGTATTTTCTTTGAATCTTTCATGTGCGTGATTGTTTCTGAGGCCTCAACGCTTTGGTCTTCGACGGGGTTGTTCAAGGGGGGGAGATCTAGAGATGGTTGGCGTTGGTGATGGCAATGATGATGATCATTTTTTGGCTGGAGGAACACGGCGTAGAGGCTTTCTGGGTCGAATTTAAACAGTGAAGAGGGTGAGGAATCTTGGAGATGATGGTGACGATGGCGAGCGTGATGATCATCGGATGGTATAGGATTTGCGCTGTCGAAGATGTCGTTGAATGAAGGCGAGGGGCTGAAAGTGGGCAACCGTTGCGGTGAGGAGTGGTGATTATAAGGGCAAAACACAAAGTCGTTGGTGTTGTTCATGTCTCTTTTGGGGTTCGATGCCATGAATAATTAAACCCTAAAGACACATTTGAGAATGACACTTGTGCCCTTTCCCTGCAAAATTAATTAGAAGAAAAAGGAGAACAGTGATGTAGATATACAGTACACTGTTTTTTTTTTTTTAAATTTCTGGTAAGGGTTAGTGGTTCCATTCCATGATCCATCAGTACATGTTTTTGCTCTAGAGAATCTATGTTTGCACACATATTTGTGTCTAATGTTTTTTCTGTGCGCGCGCGCTTGTGTTTTGTCCGAGAGAGAGAGAGAGAGAGAGAGAGAGAGAGAGAGAGAGAGAGAGAGAGAGAGAGATTACCTTTTCTGAATCAAAAGACTCGGAGTTGAGGAAGACGGCACAGGCAATGTACTTTGAGTGAGTCTATATGCTATGAATGAGAATGGTGAGGGAATTACGTCCCAAAAAAAAAAAAAAAAGAATGGCAAGGGGAGAGAGAAATCACGGTGGGGAGGGAACCTAAGGGGTGCTTTGGAAGAGGAATTTATTGAGAATTTCTTTGCTTAATCTTTTTTCTGTTCTCTCTTTTAGGTATAAATTAAATAATTACCTCATCCAATTTGGGAGATATTTAATTGGGCCCCCTTGTTTTGTATTTGTTGTGTTGGTAAATTAATTCGTATTCTTGGCACATGAATACACATTCTTTAGGACTAGAAAATTTCGATATTCGGTTCAGGTTTGAGTCGGGAATAGTTCAGTTTGATTTTTTTCGATTTTATAAAAATAGATTTGATTCGATTCGGATTCAGTCTTTATTAAAAAAAAATTAGATTCTTTACGAAATCAGTTTTTCGGGTTTTTTAAATATTATTTCGGTTCAATTTCGAAAATTTCGGTTTTTCTAAAATTAATATCGTTCGAAAATTTATACGGTTCGCATTGAAAAAAATACTGTATTTTTTGATTCGCTACGATTGATTCTAAATAACTGAATCGAAACGTTCACCCCCTAACACCTAATATTTTTAAAATAAGCACACATATATATATATATATGTATATTGCTGAAAGAAGTGTGGAGGGTCCTCATTCGAACAATTAAATTTGTAGTTGAGGTCGTGTAAGCACTATTAAAAGCGACATGAATGGTATATGATAATTATGATTCTCGATTTCTTATATCAATATTATTAAAAAATATTATTTGTATAACTTCTTTTAATTCTTCTCTAATGTAATATCTAAAAATGAGCTTAATTCTATTTTTTTTTTCTTTAAACAACTTTGAAGTTCCATTTTTATCTTCAAATTTCTTGAACTTACGATTGCATGATAATTTTTTTATGTATTATTTTTCACGTAAAAACTAGGTTAAAGTTGAATTCAAATAAAATTATAGTTATTTTATTCTATTTTGTTGTTTCCCGCGTTTTAACTAAAAAATAGATGATAGTACGACGAATTTCTTTATCATAAACGTTCGAACTATATTTCATTTATTTAATACATATATATATATATATATATATATATATATATATTATTT
>NW_010965019.1:2866993-2885417 GCF_000463585.1 Tarenaya hassleriana
TTTTATATATTATACATATATATATATATATATATATATATATATATATCATGTTATTTTGTGTATTCTATTAAATGACCAATTAATCCAATATATTCAACGAAATTTCCTGCAGCATGCTTTCAATTCTTTCTTCACATTAATAATGTTATAATACAATGCTAGTAGTGATGCGGCCAATAAAATCTAATAGCATTATCTATTAGATTTTTTATTTCGTTTTTATATTAGAAGCTTAGAATATATTCATGAAAAAATAGATAAAATGAAATAATATAAGTTGACAATCAACCATATTTTAAAAATACTGGTAGTTAAATTAAAAAATCTAAAATTTGTATGTGAACTCTATGAAAAAAAATGTTATGGGTGATATTCCGAAAATGCTTTAGAGGTTTTTGTGCATAGGACAACGATCAAACCATCATACATAACGAGACATTGGTTAAATATATATTGTTATATAAATTATTTAAAATATACTATTTAAAAACTTATACACTATGCATAAACCATACTGTTTTTCATTTTTTTTTCAATATTAAATAACAAAATTGTTACTCACGCTATAAAACGAGTTTATTATTTTTTATATTAAAAACATCAAGGGAATTTTAAAATATTTTTTTTGTATTCCAAACAAGAATTATTGTTTTTTCGTAAAGTATATCATAGAAAATTGAGAGTTAGATTAAATTGTAAGATAGAACATTAGAATAGACCTCGAAGGCTCGAACTTTATGGAATTAAAAGCTAGAGTCAAGGTCCTTTATAGAATTATCAAGATAGCTCGTGTTAATTATCTTACTAATATCTAGAAGATGAAAAAATTCAAATTAAATTAAATTTAATGTACCATCAATTCATCACGGATGGTATATTCAAAAGTTTTTTTAATGATGATATGGGCTTTGTTATGAATGACCATGGGCGTTGTGCTTTTATGACGTATGGGTTTTTGAAAGAGACTCGAGAAAGGAAGACAAAGAAAGAGATACAAAGGACAAATGGTGTAACGAACGACGACCACTACAAATGTCGAAACTGCCATCACACATCAATATGAGATTTTTCAGTGTGTTTTGTCCTCGCTCGCACGTATATCAAGACACTTTCTGTGATAGCCCAGAATACCGTAGGAGGGCGGGGAGTGATCGCCGGTGCGAGAGGCACAGACAAGGAGCTGCTCCTGGCGAGCTTCTGGATAGAGGTTACAGGGATGAATCGAACGCACCAGAATGAGAGGGATCCGAGGACTGTGTAGGTATGAGACTACATAGTCAAATATAACTTAAAGGAATTAATTGAGCTACTCATAGCTACAAGATGCATCTGCCTTTTCGGTTGCCCATCTCAAGAGAACTCAAAAGTTAATCGTGGTCGTTTTGGAGTAGTCTTAGGATAGGTGACCTCCTGGGAAGTACTTTCCGGAATGTGTGCGAGTGAGGACAAAACACGGTAAAAGGTCTCGTGTTGGTGTGTGAGAACGACTTTGACATTCCGTAGCGGCCTCGGGTCGTTACACTTTCCAATAGGTCACTCATCCTGAGATTGCTCCATAGTCAACACGCTTAATTTTATAGTTCTCTCGTGATAGTCAACCGAAAAGGAAGGTGCACCTTGTTACTATGAGTAGTCCAACTAGTTTTTTATGTTATCTTAGACCGTATATCTCACACCTATAAAGTCCTCAGATTTCACTCATTCCGGTGCGTTTAATTCATTCCTTAACTCTTTTGCCTTAGTGGTACTCGGGGACTCGCTCCTTGATCGTGCCATCTGTACCGGCGAACACTCCCAACCCTCATCATAGTTCGGATATCACATGTCCACCAGCTTCCGCCTGGTTCATCCTCGAACCAGATCGTAATGGGAGAGTACCGACTCTGATACCATCTGTAACGACCCGCGACTGCTACAAACGCCGAAACTGTCCTCACATCAACACGAGACTTTCTAGCGTGTTTTGTCCTCACTCGCATGCATACCGAGATACTATCCAGTAAGTCACTCATCATGATATTGCTCCAGAGTCAACACACTTAACTTTAGAATTCTTTCGGGATAATCAAATGAAAAGGTAAGTGCACCTTGTTGATACGAGTATCCCAACAAATTCTTTTATATTATCTTAGATCGTATAGTCTCACACCTATACAGTGCTCGAATCTCTATCATTTCGGTGCGTTCGATTCATTCTTGTAATCCTTTGCCCTTAGTGGTACTTGATGAGTTACTCCTTGATCGTGTCATATGCACTGATGAACACTCCCGACCCTTATCATATCTCAAATTGTATGATAGTAATTGTTTTATTTTGATAGTATATTAACATTTTATTTTGTCATCTATGTAGATAGAATTACATAATCATTGTATAAGAAAATTATATATATCCAGATGTAAACCCTAAAAGCAAAGGAAGAGATATTATATGATATTAATAGAGATTATAAAGATAAATCACACATATGAGAAAAAGAAAAAAAACTTAGATAGAGATTCTAACATTCATAACCAAATCAAAAGCAAACAAAGAGTGTCAAGAAGACACAACAAAACCTTGATTTTTTATCGATAAAAAATGTAATAAGAACGATAAAGGGTGAAATAGTGGAAATATATTTTTTTATCTATTAAGAAGAAGAGTGTCAAGATGACGAGAGAGAATACGAAATCGAGATTGATGTTTTAATAATAAAAAGAAATAAAATTATCTTATATCGAAATCCACTCTTATAATACCATCGTAGAATTTGAGAAAATTGCATTAAATGCTTTTAAAGTGATTATATACATTATACTAATTCTAAAACTAAGAAAATAGAGAGATTATAAAATATGTAAAAGGAATATTTTATGGATATATAGATATTCTATTATATATATATATATATATATAATTCCTATGAATGGGGATAGACAAAATAACCTAATCGCATAAATAGAATTAAATTTGGTCGTGGTCGTGGAAATGCTAAATACTACACCATAATGACATATGGTAGTTGTACGTATATGATATTAAACGTTGTTTAATTATTTGTACTGAAGACTATGGTTCCAAAAGTCAACGGATGTTAATCACTTGGACAAGCGTGTGCGCTTTTGAACCATGAGCTTGTTAGAGGCTAATTTCATCACTTGGATTAGAAAAGCCAATGCAATGTACAGTTTGACAAAAAAACAAAACAATAGAAGAAACATAACTTATCAATTGAATTAGACAGTTGGAAGATACGAAACAATGATGTAAAAGTGTAAGTAATGATTGATTTAGTGATTGGTTGCAAGTTGAATAAATAAATGAATTAATGGCCATTTGCAGCCGCAATTATATATTGTAATGAAACCTATATTTAAATTTTAAAAGTAATCTTTTATAAGTTAACATTCAAGTAAAACAAATAAGAAATAAACTCAAAAATTAAAATAATCATTTGAAAGATATCAAATAATGGTATAAAAGTTTAAATAATGCTTGATTTAGTAATTGTTTGTAGTTCAACAAATAAATAAATAAATTATTCAAATAATCTATGTCAATTTTAACCATAATAATATATTTAAAAATTGTATAAAAATAAGAAATATGTGCAATATAAATATATTTCATATATATATATATATATATATGAGAAACCATAATAATATATTTAAAATTGTATAAAAATAATAAATATTGTGCAATATAAATATATTTCATATATATATATATATATGAAAAAATATTTTAAAATAAAAAATGAAGATTAAAAAATAATAAATTGAAACAAAAGTTATGAAATATACAAAGATAAAATTTAAAGGATATGTAATAATTTATTAAATTTTTTAAAAAATTATCATAAAATTTGAGATTCTTTTATTATGTATTTAATATTTTTTTAAATCTGAATAATATATAAACACTGAATGACGTTAATTTTTTTTAATATATTATTATTTAAAAATCTTGTCAATTAATAAAATAATCTTAAGAAACAAATAAAATCATTTACAAATATATTGAGATTTGAAAAAATATTTTTCTATTATTTTTGGAATAACAAAAATTGTATAAAAAATTTGTTGTAAATATATTATTTACATTTTATAAAACTGTTAGAAACATATATGATAATAAAATATATTATTATGTAACTTGATGAAATCAAATAAATATATTTGTAGATAATTAGTTACATATCTCACACTAAAAAATCACATATAAATATTTAAATATGAGAAAACAAATTTTAATTTTAAAATATATATATTATAAAAAATAAAATATAAGATATAAAATATATTTTTAAGAAATATACAATATAGATTTTATTTATTATTTTAAATATAATAGTTTATTTACTTTTAAAAATAAATAAATCTACTGAATAAACATAAAAAATGTTTTAATTTGTAATTTTGAATAAAAAATCATATTTTTGTTTTTGTTTGCGTGGGATAAAAGAATATATTTTGTCCATGTAGATTTTATATAACTATAAGATATAATAAAATATTCAATATTAAATTTATGGATAAATATTTTTAGTTTCGTGATCAAGATTTAGTTTTTGCAGTCATCTTTTTTTTTTTTGTTGTTAAAGGTCAATTTTATACAAAAAATAGATAATGAATACAAAGTCTCAATAATTTGAGAATCTACGACCGTTAGCCCGCTAATTACAAAAGAGAGATTGAATAATTATGGATAAGCTTTCCACCATATAACCGAGTAGCTCTTCTATGTTTCAGCGGTCATGTAAAACCAATCCTCCAATAATGGGTTGTTCTGTTGTGGGTTCGATTCTTGCATTGCAAATATGCTACTCCGCACCGTACGGCCAATTTTGTTCCTCTCTCGCCACATAGTGTCGCGAATTGCCAGAAGCAATCATTTGAAGAGAATATGTCGATGCCGATATAGAACTTTTAAGAGTATGTTTTATTATTATGATTACGAAGGCTATATATAGTAAGACTTTGCTATCAGCTTCCTATAATCCAGCATTCCATAACTATAATTGATTTACAAAGATATGCAAAGATATTTCGAGATATTCCAATACGCCCCCTCAAGTCGGTTGACCGGAGGTTAATCCGAGCTTGACGCAGAGATCTTGAAAGGAGCTCCGAGGTAGTGATTTAGTGAGAACATCCGCCAATTGGTCTTTTGAGCTGACGTACGACACTCGAAGTTTGCCTTCTTCTACTTGACTGCGGACAAAGTGATAGTCGAGTGCCAAATGCTTCATGCGCGAATGGAACACCAGGTTGGCACTAAGGTAAGTTGCTCCGATGTTGTCACAGTACACTGCCGGTGTTGACGACGAGGCTTGGCCGAGTTCACGAGCAAGGAGACAAGTCACCGAATCTCCGCCGAGGCATTGGCAATTGATCGATACTCGGCTTCCGTTGATGACCGAGAGTAACCAGTAAGTTTCTTGGAAGACCATGAGACCGGATGACGTCCGAAATAAACAATGTACGCTCCCGTCGATTTGAAGTCTCCATGATCACCTACCCAGTCCGCGTCACTAAAGGCATGCAGGGCCGGAACATTGGTGGCTGTGAGAGTGATACCCTTGTCGCGAGTTCTGGCTAAGTATCGGAGAACACGTTTCGCCGCTGTCCAGTGTTCATCCGTAGGGGCGCCCATGAACTGGGAGAGTTTATTTACCGCAAAACTGATGTCGGGTCTAGTGAGAGACAAGTATTGAAGACTTCCGATAACTGCTCGAAATTCGGTGGGTTCTGCCAACTGTGTACCCGAGCCTAAGGTGAGTCTGGAAGTCGAGGCCATGGGAGTGGTGACCGGTTTAGCATCATACATGTTTGTACGCATGAGAAGGTCATTTATATATTTCCGTTGCCCAAGAAACAAGCCTGAATGTGTCCGAGATGCTTCCACGCCCAAGAAGTACGATAGAGCTCCTAAATCTTTAAGAGCAAACCGAGTCGAGAGTAAGGCAATAAAGTCAGCAATCCGACTAGAACAAGATCCCGTCACCAGCAAGTCATCCATGTAGACCAACACAAAGAGTTGAACTTGTGCATTCCAAAGGATAAATAAGGAGGCATCGGCTAAGGAGTTGACGAAGCCTTGAGCAAGAAGAAATGACCGTAATTCCGAGTACCATGCTCTTGGTGCTTGCTTTAAACCATAAATTGCCTTGTGGAGCTTGCATACAAAAGTGGGATTGTCTTTGTCGACGAATCCGGGGGGTTGAGTCATATAGACTTCCTCGGAAAGACGACTTTGAAGGAATGCGTTATTGATGTCAAGTTGCTTAACATGCCAATCGTGAGTGACAACAATGCTGAGGATGAGTCGGATCGTAGTAGGCTTCACAACCGGGCGAAAAGTTTCCTGAAAATCCACGCCCGGACGTTGATGGAATCCATTGGCCACAAGACGAGCTTTATAACGGTCAATAGAGCCATCGGGATTTTTCTTGATGCGGAAAACCCATTTGCACCCAACTGTGTTTGTGACATTTGTCGGTGAAACCAATTCCCATGTACCATTGCGTATAAGAGCATTGAACTCTTTGCTCATGGCATGACGCCACTTTGGGTCCTTTAAAGCTTGGCTGACGGACGTGGGTTCCCTGTTGGATTTGGTGACAGAGGCAGCAAGTGTAAGTTTATGAGCGGGCTTAATAATGTTGTTTTTAGCTCTTGTTGTCATCGGATGGCGGTTCCGAGGCAGAGAAACAGCAAGAACAGGTTGAGACGAAGTAGATTCAGCCGTCGTCGTCCGTGTGTCGGAGACATGTAGAATAGCAGCCTCTGCAGCCTCAACTTCGGGCAGGGAAACCTCCTCTGTTCTCGCCGGTGAAGATTCCTTGCTCAGGGGTGCCAGAGATGGAGTTTGAATGACCGGCGGCCTGTAAGAGGGGACACAAGACACAAGAGAATCCGTGTAGAAGGAGGGTTCAGTGGCTGAAGAGGATTGAGTGTTGTGTTCGGTTGCAGCAAATGGAAACTTTGACTCGTGGAAAATGACATGCTGAGAGATAAACATACGAGATCGAGAGCGATCAAGGCATAGGTAAGCGCTTTGAGTGGTCGAGTATCCTAGGAAAACACAAGGTGCAGATTTTGGTTCGAGTTTGTGGGAGGTATATGGACGTAACCAAAGAAAGCATAAACATCCAAACACTCGGAGTTTGTCATAGTTTGGAGGGGAACCGAAAAGAGTTTGAAAGGGCGATTTCATGTGTAGAGTTGGGGTAGGCATACGGTTAATAAGATAGACCGCTGTGGTTAGGGCATAAGACCAATAGGAGATAGGTATAGATGCTCGGTGAAGAAGTGACAGTCCAGTTTCAACAACATGTCGCTGTTTTCGTTCGGAGATGCCATTATGCTCGGGAGTATGAGGAGGAGTGGTGCAATGAGAGATGCCTTGTGAAGCAAGAAACGATGCTAGGGCAATATATTCGCCACCATTGTCGGAGTAAAGGGTTGTGATTTTAGTCGAAAATTTGTTTTCTGTGAGGGCTTTGAATCGAATAAAGGTATCACGAACTTGAGATTTTTGTTTGAGGGGATAAAGCCACGAGTAACGGGTGAAGTGATCAACGAAGAGAACATAGTATTTGAATCCGTCAACCGAGATAATCGGTGAGGTCCACACATCAGAGTATAGTAGTTCAAGGGGACGAGAGGATGATAAAGTAGAATTAGAAAATGGAAGTTTATGACTTTTATTAACGGAACAAGAGTCACAAGGCAAAGAGATGGTATCCCGAGACAATGGCAAACCAAACTTAGACACGGCATGTTGTAAAATCGAACTAGAAGGGTGACCTAAACGAGAGTGCCACTCGGACAAAGTGGACTTTAGACACGTAAAAACTTGAGGAGATGATGACGAAATGAAAGGGGAGACCGGCCATTCATAGACTCCATCTTTAGGCTTTCCGGTTAGGAGTAGCGCCCCCGTGCTTAGATCCTTCACCTGAAAAGAACAAGGGAAGAATTCCACCGACACGTCGTTAGAATTGCAAAGTTGATAAACCGAAATGAGATTTTTCTCCATATTAGGTACACACAGCACGTTGTCGAGAGAGACATGTCGAGTAGAGGAGGGTAAAGATAATGAACCAGTATGTGTGATAGCTAAAGCCGAGCCATCACCGAGCATGACTTCATCGGCGCCTTGATAAGGTTGATGAAGTGACAGGTTCTGCAGATCCGATGTTACATGATGAGAGGCACCACTATCCACCAACCATGGTCCGTAATCATACGGAGAAACAACAGTGTGGTTGGCCCTCGGTTGCCATGGTCGAGGAGAGGGAGACCATGTCGAACCAGATTGATCAGAAGCCGATATCAGACGGAACTGCGAGCACCGCTGGGCATTGTGCCCGTGAATCCCGCAGGCCTGACAACGACCATTGTAACCTCGGGAATGACCTGTAGAAGATCGGTTCCAATGTGACCCACGAGAGCCACTGTTTCCGCGAAACTGTTGGCGAGAGCGAGAACCTGTGGGATTCGCCGTAACCGGAAAGGTAGACGAATTAGGAGCAACAGTGGAGGCAAGCTTTGCCTCATGGTTTATCAGCTTTTCATGAAGCTCTTCTACGGTAATGGCCACGTCTTTTGCATGAACCATGTCGACAATGGGCTTGTATTCTTCAGGAAGGCCAACAAGTATCGCTTCGAGTAGATCCTCAAGATCAAGGGGTTTTCCAAGGAGAGCCAACTCATCAGATTTGGAGACAATGAACCTGATGTATTCGTCAATTGTTTGAGTTCCTTTGACAGATCTCTTGATCTGGTCACGAAGTTGGAGGAGATGACCTCGGGAGGCCTTGCCATAGGTGTTAGCCAGAGTTTTCCATGCATCGCGGACAGAGGCAGTACGAGCAACCATTGGTTGCAAATTCACCGAGATGGCTCCGAGAATGGAGCTAAACAACAATCGATCTTGTTGCTTAAAGGGCACGAAAGCGGGGTTGGGAATGAGCACATCGTTCTCGAAGATCATGGCAGGCGGCACCACTGTGTTGTTGAGGACAAAGCAATCGAGTTGATGTCCTTCTAGCAGGGCTAACACTTGAATACTCCAGGTGATATAATTTGTCGGGGTTAACTTGGTGATATTTGACATATTGACGTTGAGTAGTGTCGCTTGCGGGTTCGTCGGATTGAACGAAGTTGCTGTTGCAGGAGCTTCGGTTTGAGACATGATTCTGGGTTTTCGTTACAGCGAGTCGGAGGAGGGGTTGCAGACAGTGATTGTCTACGTCGGCGGCTAGGGTTTCAAAAAAAGTCGTGAGACTAAATGGCTCTTGATACCATATAGAAATTTTAAGAGTATGTTTTATTATTATGATTACGAAGGCTATATATACATCTGTAAGACTCTACTATCAGCTTCCTATAATCTAGCATTCCATAACTATAATTGATTTACAAAGATATGCGAAGATATTCCGAGATATTCCAATAGGTGAAAGGAGTCTTGGGTCGGAGTATCATACCAGTGTATGTAGTCCTGTGGTCTCGAAGGTGGTCGAACGCAGCATCTCTCCGCATAGTGACGCCATATATATTGCTGCACTGAATCGGCATTCGAAAAAGATGTGGCTTTGTGTCTCATTCGTTCCACAGCATAATAAGCAGTTCCCTTCCATAGAACTGTAATAGCTTCTTTAGAAATCAACAATCACATTCAAAAGTCCGTACATAAACATATGAATATTGTCTCTAGTCTAGCTTCGTACCAAGACTCAGAAAAGTTGTTGTTTAGTTATTGGAACATGTTTCGAATGATTAACCTATTGCAATATTCATTTGGAAATGGAGGAAGCTGCCTGAAGGAGACAGTCATGGAGAGCTTCAGGGGCAGAAAAGAAGGCGGAGTGATCGCTGTCTTCAAGAACAAACTGTTGAGAAGGTGGCCAACGATTCACTATACAGTCTTGAGCCGATGGAGAAAACATGTTATCTTTGGCTGTCTTCACATAAACACGTGGAATAGCTTCAATCTCGGGTGCTTTCTCGATTCTTCCAATGCCTTCGAACGCATTTATAGGCGATGGTCGCAGTAGTGTCGTGGCTAGTGTGTAATCCTGTAAATAGTTCAGGATGTATAAAACTATACATACATGCATAACTTTCAAAAGCAAGCCTTTGTACATGTTTGTGTATACATGTGTATATATATATATAGGGTCACCTCCATAGGGCTCTGATTGTAGTACGTTTGACGAATGTACTCTGGTTTCATCATCATGCTCGTGGGAGGCTTGTCCTTTCCGTTCCCGTAGATGTATTCCCATTTACTCTCGTGTTCGTTTTGCACTCCTTGATGAAACTATTGCCATTTACGTATTATTCTTTCAGATTTCCGAACAAAGATTTCGGTCTCGTGTTTAGGAAGAAGGTTCTTGTGCATGAGATGACTAAGAAAACATTAGACCTAATTTATTACAGAATATCTGATCCGTTATATATCTATGATTATTTGGTTGGAATTTGTTTTAAACTTTTCTTCTTTTCTATATTGAAGGAACTTATTCTACATTTTTATCAACATTACCCAAAAAAATTGTTATGATATTTTAATGTGGTATCAGAGTGAAACTTTCAACTATGAAGATTGATTTTTTTTTAATTAATTGTTTTCTTTGTTGTTTCAATCTTATCTCTTTTTTTTTTTTTCATTTTCTCCATAATCATCTGTCAAAAATCTAATGAACGAAACGATATAATCGGTTATATATTCTAATAATTATCCCGTGTCTCCATATACCCAGATTAAACATGAAATTTTGCTAAACGTGGACAAATTTGAGAAGATATTTGTGTTGACTTCATTTAGTTAGTGAGTTTAATCAATAAAAAAAATTCTCAGACATATACATACAACTATTGGTGGTTACTCACATTTTGTACAGTCGGTGGAACAGGGCTTCCAGGTTTAACCATGGCTGCTGCAACATAAACTGACATAGAAATTCGGTGAGGAAACGAGCACATGGCAGCCGTCGCGCTCCCTCCTCCAATGCTGTGGCTGACCAGTATAACCTGTAAGTTCAGTTCCACACATATACATATATACACACGTGTTCTTTTTGTTGCACATTCTAAGCGAATTTATGGAAGAATTATAACAAGTCTAGTACTTTCTCATTGCCCGGGAGCTCGGATAAGAAATCGAGGAGAGGTTTATTGTATTCTTCCAGCGAGGAGATTGTATTTGGATCGGCGAGATTTATGCCGGCACCCTTGAGGTCTATGCATGTAGCCTTGTGTCCATTCTCACACAACTTGTTCTTGAGCTTGTACCAGCACCACGCCCCATGTCCCGCACCATGCACAAACACAAAATGATGATGACGATGATGATTGTTCATGTCTCCCTTAATTTGTTGCATGTATATGCATTTGAGAACGTGTGTGAGAATACATATATACACTATATATATATGGAATGTAGTGTTCGAGTTATCAGGCGCAAAAGAGGTTGTAGACAGTACTTATGAATCTGATTGGTTGTCTTAAGTTTGGGTCATGTCCATTCGTTTTAGGGAATCCTTATCTTTTACATGAAATCAACTTTGCCAATACTATGTAAACATTCTTTTATTTATATATTTATCTTTACCAAAAAGAAAAACATTGCCAATACTCTGAGACTATATGTAACTTTCCCTCAGTGTCAAATTCGAGACCGAGACAGATCTGGTGCAACACATTGAATCTCCATTTTCTTGAAAATTATGGAGAGTTCACATAATTATAGTATTCATTTATATAATTCTCAATATATATTTTCCATCAATATATATATATATATATATATATATATATATATATATATATGCTTCCAAAAACTCAAATTCAATGTTCGATATATATACACCGCTCATTCACTATCTACTCTGTAGCAATGGATGGACCACCCACAGTGTCGTTATCCTTAATAACGCAGTTGAAACATGTGAACACAATATAGGACAAAACAAGTGATAAAACTTTGTCAAGAAACTCGATCCCTAAAACACACGTGAATGAATTCCCTTCATCTGACTTTTATGCCCATCTAAAAATCTGCATAACCACCTTCATCTTCATCTCTTTCATAGACAGTTTCTTACAAAATTTGCGGAATAATATAATATGTTTTTAATTGAACGAACATATATATATATATATATATATAATAGTCCATAACCAAAGGGAGAGTCGAACGAAGACACTCTTGAGTACCGAGTGTGGATATTAAGAACGTCCAATTTGCAAGAATTCTTTTATCAAATTTTATGCCAAATCCAAAATTCTTGCATCAGGCTCTTCATCTTCCTCTCTTTCATAGACTGTCGAAGCTTGAACTTCACTTAGGCAGTAGAGACTCCATTTCATCCTCCACGTAAGCCAAATTCGAGTTCCTCATAGCTTTGTTCTTCTCGTTTTAACATTTGAATTTCGTTTTTCGGGAACTCTTTTTCAGGCAATAAAACTCCTTAATTCACCATTTTTATCTACACCAATCCCTCTCTGGAATTCGATGCACAGCTTCACTAATTTTGTATCGCATGCGGACAACATATTCTCCAATCGAGACTGAGAGAGAAGAGAGAGAGGAGATCCCCTTTCACTGACCGTCAGAGACTCCACCGAAGTCGACACCGGATTGAAAGGCCACGCTACCAAACGCGACTCAAACTTTAGATTTTTTCCCAAATAAATCAATTTTTGTTGATGGTGTTAAACGTGAAACAAAATATGGCGAAAAAACGATGACTCAGCATTCGAAAATCCTAATAATCCCACGTAATTAGCCACGTATGTTAAATCAGTTTAGTTATTGAATCAGATTTGATAAAATAAAAAATAAAAACCTTAAAATCCCTAAGACTTTCTCAAAGAAGTCAATGGTGTGTCGGCGGACCTGCTTTTTCTTTTATGGCTTGCAGCGGTGGAGGCTCCATTGCTGTTGTGAAGGAGAAGATTGGAGGAGGAAAAAGATGGAGCATCTTGGTGATTGTTGTTGGAATCGTTTTGCATTGTTGTTGGTGAAGTAATCTATCATCAGATGCCCATTTTTTTTCCGGTGGCGGTGTTATAGTGGAAGTTACTAAAAAATAAGAATAACATCGGAGAATCTTTTGTTTTTCTTGCGGAGAGGTGAGATTTTTGTTTCTTCTTCTTCTTTTCTTCTTCATTTGGATGGATAGTAGTATCTCAGGAAGACAGATAGTTTAGATAGAGTTAAGAGTTATCGCGTTGACTATCGGGACTTATGGTCTTACTTTACCTTCTGGACTTGTGTCAGAATTACATGATTGTTATTTTGTACTTGCCATTAGCAACAATATTATTTCGATTTCATGTTTGGATTATTATGGTTTTCATTTTGTTATTGAGAACAAGACTTTATCTATTTATAGAGGTGTTTTATTTTATGGTAATGGTTACTTGTTTATTGGCTTTTATATTGTGGATGACAAACCGTTTGGACACATGCCAATCTATAATATTAGTACCAAGCGATTTAAGCTGAACGACTTAAACTCGACCTATCTCTGACATTATCGACTTGGTCACTATGACACCCATATCCCGATTTCCGTAAACAGGATGTGTCACATGGAGTAAAACCAATAAAATAATACCAAAACCAAAAATACGGAAAATTTTCAAAACTTTCAATACAAACACACAACGGAAACAATGATCAAATCTTAAAACAACACATGTCTTAATTAATTATAGTACAGTCGTACATGTTTATATAGTCATATTTTTACATTGGATGTCTAGCGCATTTCACGATATTTTGCATATTTATAGATATCCCTTGTACATTTTACACCGATTTCGATGTTTTTGATATTTTGCAGGAAAATTATAGCTTTGGGCAAAAATGAGCAATTTCTGAGGAAAAGACATGATCCGGAGCCAACCCGAAAATATTCTGAGTACCAAAGCGTCAAAGAGGAAATGCTTGCACGATATCGACATTACGAGCTCCATAACTTTCGCAACACAGGTCCAACTCATGCGTGTCATTAGAAAGACCTTTTCAATATCTATGCACAGACATAAAAATCACTCCAATCGGACATTGCATGAGAAAGTTATGATGAAAATACTATGAGTCTATATTCTGATGACGAAATGTGCAAGAGTGAGCCATTACGAGTCACATAACTTTCTCTATACAAGTCCAAATTACATGTGCATACATCATTGGAAAGACCTCTTCGATAGCTACATGTGGACACTAAGATCCCTTCAATCTGGCATTGGAGCCGAAAGTTATGAGGAAAAACTATGACTATGTCTTTTAGTGGCGACAAGAAGATAACTTTTCCTCAAAACACGGAGCTCGGGAATTATGGAGGAAAATGAGGAGAAAAATAGAGAATATTTTGTTCCTTTTCTTGGCTATAAAAGGGACACGAAGGGGAGGTTTAGAGGCATCATCCAACACATTAGAGAGTGAGTTTGAAGAGTAAATTGAGAGTTTCTTGAGAGAGATCCAAGGAGGAGTCAAGAGGAGAAGAGGAGGAGGAGGAGGAAAAAGAAGAGTCCTGCAACTATCACTAAGTATTCTCTTCTCTCTCTTTTAATTCTTGTCATGAACTTCTATTTGGATATTGATTATATGTTTTCCATGATGTGTGAGTAGTATTATCATTGTAGATTAGGGATTAAGGTTGTGTAAGGATCATGTAAACATAACCTATCTTTGAAACTAAGGGTTTTATGATTTGGTTTGAATGAATGAATCTTAATGTTATGAATTTTGTTGGCCACTTGATTTATTGAACCTAGAATTTAGTTTGCATAGAGATATGGAACTAAGTTTGGAACTCTTTCATTGGAATGGATGACCATTGCATTGAGAAATGAATGAACATCTAGGAATCATGATGGTGAATTTAATGCTCTTAAAAGTTTTAATCTATTTGGAATCGAGAGATCGGTAGGTTGAACTCTTAGGAAGAGAGGTGAGAACTCGAGAGAGTAATCCTCTATAGCAAGAACTTGAATTTCCTGAATCATAACTCTAGTTACAAAGATACATTCGTAGAAATGATCCTTACATAACCCGTAATTCCCGACACCTACAATGTTTTATAGAATTAATCTGTCTTTGCTTATATTTGCTTTAATTCGTTGATAATACATACTTTGAATGATGTTTTGATATAGGATGTCTAACGTATTTGATTCGGTTTTACATAATTGTAGACATTCTAGGGTACATTTGGTTTCGATATTGGTTGGTTGTGTTCTTTGGTTTTAAACAGGTTTTCATGCATAAAAAGAGCAAAAGGAATGGAAAACATGGGCTACGAAACATCACGGACAAAACGGAAACATTTGGAGTGTTTCCAGGGAAAACGTGAAGCTCAGAAAACGTCAGCATTTGTAAGTCCAATAACTTTCACTCTACAAGTCCAAGCATTCTCTACATCATTGGAAAGCTCTTCTCAATATCTACGCATAGACACCAAGATCACCCAAATCCGATATTGGAGCAAGAAGTTATGAACGAATTCGTGAAGCCCGTCAAAACTGCTCAGAGACACGAAACGATCGGTTCGGCATCGCAGAAATTGGAAAATTGCTCAGAAAGTGCAACCGATCGGTTTGGCTTTGCCGAAACGATCGGTTCGACCCCCAAATTCGGAAAAACTTCCAATTTTGCCCAAGCCGAAGTGAAATAAGAGGGGAAAGAATCTAGGTCGAAAATCATTCAACCTTTTATCAGAAAACACACCAAGAGCACAAGAAAAGGGGGTGATTATCAAGAGGCAAGGGATCGGAGTAGAAGACGGAGATTACGAAGTCGGAAAATCGACTAAGCATTCTTCATTTCTTCTATTTTACGATGTTTTGTATTATTGATATGAACCCCGACGTCTCGATGTTTAGCGAGTAGTTATTTTGCTGTAGGTTAGGGATTTGCTATGTAGGGATCTTTGGTTTTTAATTCCAGACTATGTGGTATTATTTATTTGATTCAGTTTATTGAGTTGTTCTTAATGCGTTTGATCTTGTTAGCCACTTGATTGAATGAACTTAAGGTTTTAATTCGCATAGACATATGGAATTCTAACCTGGAAATAACTCAGTAAATGGAACAGGTATTGCATCGAGAGATGAATATTTGCCTAGGGATTATGATAGCGTTCGTTTATGCATCCAGGGTTTAGACTATATATTGAATCGAGAGATTAGTAGGATAAAGCCTGGATAGTGAGGTTAGACTCGAGAGAGTTAATATCTACTTTAGAGCTTGAATTCCCTGAATTGGATTTAGAAACCACAGAATCTGCATCTTTAGAGACTACCCTTGCATGTAAAGCAATCCCGAAACATGCAGTGTTTATCATTCATAGTTACAACCTTTTTATTGTTCGTTTTGTCATATTCTCTCACTCATCTTATTTCCTCTAGACCTTAATTTGGATTTGGATTTGATTCAGTTGTTTACTTGTCCCTGTGTTCGACCCTAACTACTACACACGATCTGTACACTTGCGGTATTTGTTGAGTCTAGGAATATTATTACTTGATCATATTTCTACACCTAGATTTGCGACATCAAGTTTTTGGCGCCGTTGCCGGGGATAATTTAGGCAATAGGATTAGATCCTATCTAGTCTGGGTCTATTTTTTTTTTTTGCTTTTCTTTTGTGTTTTTTTTCTCTACGTCTCCTTTCTCCTTTGTTTTCTCTTGTGTGTGCAGGCACGTCCTTTTTAAGAGTATGAATAGAGAATCGTGGATATGAGCTATTTTATGAATGACCCATATGCCAACCCTTATGATCCAGGTTGGATGGACTATCCCGATCTCTCTTATGATGCAAACACTTCAGATGTTTCGCAGTGGGATTTCAACTACCACCAGAATCAAGGATCCTATCAGTTCCAGACTTATCAGTCTATACCTTCGTATCATTACGATCAGGGCAATGAGACATATTATCATTTTGAAGGATCACTCCAGGAAGCAAATGCCCCTCCATCGTCCGCACTAAGCAGGAGATAGATTCTGAGATAAATTCCTTACTTGTTCGGTTTTTGCAGGGACAAAAGGAATTCTTGAACTATATGCAATCACTACGCGAGTCCTAGTCCAACAGAACTGCTAAAATCGCCTTCAGTGGCAAGAGACCTTTATGAAGCGACCAAAAATTGACTCCAAAGAGTATCTCAACACCATATCGATGAAAGACGTGGAGCAATCTGAGTTAGAGTTACCACAGGTCATAAAAAAAGGTGAGTGTTCTAATGCTTATTTGGATTATACGCCTGACTTTTTTTATCGTAGATGAGCATTTAAGGACGAACTACGAAGAGACAAAATTGAAATATGTGCCTTCATCGCCAAGACCACCACCGATTCCGTTCCCTTCACGCCTAAAGAAACACAAGGAAGATGTTCAGTTTGATCAACCATGTTCACAAAAGCGAAAATTCGAGGTGAAATCACATAAGGTTGAACTGGTTGTTTATTCGTCCGAGACTATTCCCATCTCAGGTCGAGCAGTCCCCCAAACTGATATTCAAGGAGATCCACCACCTCTTCCATCGGACTTCCATCCTGACTCCCAATTACCACCACTCAATCTTCGGTCGCTCGATAAGGTAAATGAAGAACTACATCACATCGATCGAAGTCATACCAAGTCAGGTGAGTTTGTCCCATCTAATTTCATTCCACCTAAAACCATTCCTCCAAGAAGCATTCCCCCTGAACCCCCTCCCACATGACAAGACGAGTCGAGCTAACGACCTTAAACAAGCGTTTCCGGGAGGTAACCCGAGTTTTTAGGTTAGTTTTTGTTTCCTTTCTTTTTATTTTTGCATCGGATATTGGTTTGTGTCTCTTATAACCAGGTTGAGTTCTAATGAGGAGATATTGAGGAGGCAAGGAAGCTAGCTATGCGATAGACGTAGGCAGACTTAAGTGCGAGTGAACGAACATCGCGAGTTAAGTATTCCTTTCCCTTTTTTATTTGTTTCTCTTTTGACTCATCTTATTGGTTGCCTCTACCAGACGAGAATTGTCACCGAGGACAGTGTCTAGTTCAAGTCTGGGGGAGGATTCGTCTAACGCCAAACCATATCTATTTAGAGTAGTGTTGCATGCATTTTTCTTTTTTTTTTTCTTTTCACTTTTTAGTTGCATGTGCATATAGAATGTTTTAGGATCATATAGTTTGTTTTTAGGACTATGCATTTACATACAGTGTTTAGGACATATAAGATCACTGCATAAATCCGTTTTGAGCATTGATGTGATGATTTATGGTATGAGAGAGTAGAAACATCTTGAAAACATTATGATCCGTTGAACGTGGTTATGTTTTGTTGAATTGATTGCTTAACCTTTAGGATTGTCTAGAATAAAAAAAAAAATAGAAATCGTTGGTTGGAGCCCAAAAAAAAAAAA
>NW_010965019.1:2885427-2890685 GCF_000463585.1 Tarenaya hassleriana
GTAGAAAAGTTTCTATAAGAACATTTCCCATGTTTGCTGAAAACGGTAAAGTCTATTATCAAATGCATTATTATTTCTTTATGAGCAGAAAAAGATAGTGAGCATCTCGACACTCCGTTGTCATTATCTCATCAGCGAAAATCGTTCGAGGATATGAGTGCATCGATTTGATGGTTCGAGTCTAAGTTGTGGGTCGGGTTATCCAATAAAACAAAATCGAAAAAAAAATTGATTAGGAACCCTTCAACTTCAACGTCCTAGGAACCCGAGATGCTAGGAAAAGAAAAAAAAAGAGAAAGTCTAGCTAGATGAAAAAAAAGGAGAGAAAGATAAAAAGAATGGATGCTGAAAGCGTAGACTAGATACGATTAGGTAGAATGGCGTAATAGGTTCGAGAAACATGCTTGATAGATGATTGAAGTCCTTAGATTGGTTCTGGGTAGCGGTATAGATCTCATAGCTAGGAAAGACTATCCTTTAGAGAGGGAGATCATATTAGACAGACTTGGTCATTGTTCACAGGGATCTAGGTCGGATAGATGTTTCACTCTCGATTATCATTTTGAATTATGCCATTGTCTCGTCCTCCTTTCAGACCGTTTTTCACAGAGCATTGCTCGAGGACGAGCAAAGGTTTAAGTCTGGGGGAGTTTGATAACACATACTTTGGGTGATGTTTTGATATAGGATGTTGATAACACGTATTAATTCGGGCGATGTTTTGATATAGGATGTCTAGCATATTTCACTCGATTTTATATATTTGTAGACATTCTAGGGCACATTTGGCTTCGATATTGTATGGTTGTATTCTTTGGTGTTTAAATAGGTTTCCATGCATAAAAAGAGCAGAAAGAGTGGAAAACATGAGCTGCGGAACATCACGGATGAAACAGGGACATTTGGAATGTCTCCAGGGAAAACGTGAAGCTCAGAAAATTTCAGATCTTGCAAGTCCGATAACTTTCACTTTACAAGCCCAAAGCGTGCATTCTCTACATCATAGGAAAGCTCTCTTTGATATCTACGCATAGACGCTAAGATCACCAAAATTCGATGTCGGAGCAGGAAGTTATGAGCAAATTCGTGAAGCCCGTCAAAACTACAAAATCACACGATCTTCTCACTTGTGTAGACACGATCGGGTCACTTAAAATCCGAAAATTTTCCAAATTTTCCCAAAAGAAAGAGGAGATAATTAGGGTTAGCCTCCAAGGTCGAATTCATTCATACTTTTCACAAAAAACACATCCTAGAGCACACAACAAGAGGGAGATTATCAAGAGGCAAGAGATCGGAATAGAAGACGAAGATTACGAAGCTGGAAAATCGACTAAGCATTCTTCCTTTCTTCTATTTTACGATGTTTTGTGTTATTGATATGAACCATGATATCTCGATGTTTAGCGAGTAGTCCCATAGCTGTACGTTAGGGATTTGCTATGTAAGGATCTTTGGTTTTTATATCCAGACTTTGTAGATCTATTTATTCCATTCAGTTTATTGAATTGTTCTTAATGCTTTTGATCTCGTTGGTCACTTGGTGGAATGAACATAGGGTTTTAATTCACATAGACATATGGGATTCTAACTTGGAACTAATTAATTAAATAGAACAGGTATCGCATTGGAAGATGGGTATTTGCCTAGGAATTATGATAGCGTTCGTTCATGCATCCAGAGTTTTAGACTATTGAATCGGGAGATTAGTAGGATTAAACCTGGATGGTGAGATTAGACTTAGAAGAGTTGATCTCTACCTTAGAGCTTGAATTCCCTGGATTGGATAGATAAACCACTAAGTTTACATCTTTTGAAAGATCCTTACATGTAAAGCAATCCCGAAGCCTGCAGTGTTCATCATTCATAGTTTACAGCCATTTTGTCGTTTGTTTTGCTACATTCCCACATCCACATTATTTTATCTGGATTTAGAGTTAGATTTAGATTTGATTCAGTTGTCTACTTGTCCCTGTGTTCGACCCTAGCGACTACATACGATCCGTACACTTCTAAGTTAATTATCACTTGATTCATATTTCTGCACCTAGATTTGTGACATCAAGTTTTTGGCGCCGTTGCCGGAGAACAATTTAGGCAATAGGATTAGATCCTATCTAGTGTGGATCTTGTTTTTTTTTTCATTTTCTTAAGTGATTTCTCACGTTTTCTTCGTTCATGGTTGTTTTTCGTTTGGTGCACAGATTTTTCTAGTGCATGACCAGGAATGCTGGGATATCAGACATAATACCTCTTGATCGTGAGCTCGAAAGGACCGTTAGATACATTCGACGTCAACGAAGACAAATGGAGAACGACCGAGATTTCGCTCTTCCCGATGGTGTCGAGGGCAATGCTGACTCAACCTTTGCCCAGTACAACACGCCTAAGCACACTGAGCTTTTGGCTCACCGCACTCAAGCAGCTCTTTCTGGCATTCATTCATTCAAGCAGGATCATGGGAAAAGCCTTTATAAAGCTTGGAAGAGGTACAAAGGATATCAGAAGTCTTGCCCTCATCACGGGCTTGACAAGAACTACTTGATCAACACCTTCTTTCGAGGACTCAGAATGGATACAAAGACTTTGATCCGAGCTTCGTGTGGTGGGAGCATCCAGAACAAGTCATTCGTTGAGCTAGAAGAACATATTGAGATGATGGCCCAAGAAGAAGACGCTCTGAGCGAGTACTCTAGAGATCTGCCAAGGGAATGCAATGATCAGACCATGCAGATGCTTCTCGAACAATTGGATGTCCTCAATGCTAAGCTCGAAGATTCCAACCGACCCTCTAGGACCAAGCATTTAACGCCAACACAGGAGGAGCTTGGTATGTACGCATTGGATGAGAGAGCCGAAGGTATGAACTACGTGGCCAATAACTCCTACTCAAACACGTACAATCCAGGGTGGAAGAATCATCCCAATCTCTCCTACAAGTCAAACAATGTGGAGAATCTCGTGCCGAACAACTTCAGAGCATCCAACAACTCGAACCAGAGGATTCCTCCCAGTTTTGCTTTTCAATCTAGGGATCCTAATCAGAAGTCCCGGGCAATCCTACGACAACCCTACACCTCCAGGTAACCGCTATCTGGCTCAAGATACACATGCTCTTCTTCAACAGTTTATCCAGACGCAGAAAAAGACAACTAGGAATTTCGCGCTCAGTTCGCAAGCATCGATGCTCACTTCAAGATCATAGACAACCATATCGCTCAGCTAGCATCAGCCTCTCAAAGACCATCTGGATCTCTTCCAGGTAAACCTGAGACTAACCCCCGTGAACATGTCAATGCGATTACTTTGAGAAGTGGTAAGCAGGTAGACGTTGAAGACCGACCGATGGTTGAGCGAGGAAAAAGCCCGAAGTCTGCAGTGTTCATCATTCATAGATTACAGTCGTTTTATCGTTTACTTTGTTACCTTCTCACACTCACATTATTTTTTCTGGATTTAGACTTGGATTTAGATTTGATTCAGTTGTCTACTTGTCCCTGTGTTCGATCCTAGCTACTGCACACAATCCGTACACTTGCGGTTAATTGTTGAGTCTAGGAATATTACTCTCTCATGCCGCTGCAGTTGTAGACATCCCTGATGATGAACCTGAACCAGCTTACGTGCCTCCTCCTCCTAGGCCACCACCATTACCATTTCCATCTCGCTTGAGGAAGCATAACGAAGACAGCCAATTCGTAAAGTTTGTCGAGATGCTGAAGAAACTCGAGGTAACCATGCCATTCACTGATGTTATTTTGCAGATTCCCTCGTACACGAAGTATTTGAAGGACATCTTGATTAAAAAGAGGGTCGTTGAGAAAGAAACCGTAGCACTTACTGCCGAATGCAGCGCTTTGATCCAACATGAGCTTCCGCTTAACCGGTCCGATCCAGGTAGTTTCTCAATCCCTTGTAAATTGGGCAATGTTTCCATCGATCTTGCACTCTGTGATCTAGGAGCCGGCGTCAGTCTTCTTCCATTATCGATCTTCAAGAAGCTGAATGTGGGTGAGCTAAAACCCACTAGAATGACTCTTCAACTTGCCGATTGTTCCATTAAATACCCTGCTGGGATACTTGAGGATGTGCCACTGAAAGTTAGGAACTTCTATATCCCGGTTGACTTCGTGGTTCTCGACATGGACGAAGACTGTAAGGTACCTATAATTCTTGGTCGTCCATTCCTTAACACTGTAGATGCTATCATTCATGTTCGAGTAGGTCGACTCACTATGAAGATTGGCGATGAAACGGTAGAATTTACTCTGGACAAAAATCTAAAACAACGGTCATCTACAGACACGATCGTGTCTAGCTCGTCACATGATCGTGTCCGAAGCCGCAATGTTGTATGCGCGAATCAGCCAACTGACCCGATCGTGTCCCTTTTGCAACATGATCGTGTTAACGGTACATCAACTTCCGGAATAATTCAGCAGTCTGACCCGATCGTGTCATCCCCACCACACAATCGTGTCTCATCCTTGATCCAGAAACGAAAGACACATGAAGTTGACCCGATCGTGTCTACTGCGCAACACGATCGTGTCCCAGCACTGATCCAAAGTTCAAAGTTATAGATGACTCACCCGATCGTGATCAGGCTCTGTCATAAAGTTACCCTCACATGGGCATTCACGATCCCTCTCACTCAGTTAAACAGGTGACTACCCTATCAGACCATTATGCTCCTATACTTCATGATCCAGGTTGGAGAAAGATCGATAATCTTCGCCTCTTAGACCCGTATGGTAGTTGAGAAGGTTCGGTCAAGCTAACGACCTTAAACAAGCGCTCTCGGGAGGCAACCCGAGTTTGTAGGTTAGTTTTTCTTTTCTTTCTTTTTCTTTTTGCATCGGATATTGGTTTGTGTCTCTTATCACCAGGTTGAGTTCTAATGAGGAGCTACTGAGGAGGCGAGGAAGCTAGCTATGCGATTGACGTAGGCAGACTTAAGTGCGAGTGAACGAACATCGCGAGCTAAGTACTCTTTTCCCTTTTTGATTTGCTTCTCTTTTGACTTATCTTATTGGTTGCCTCTACTAGACGAGAATTGACACCGAGGACGGTGTCCAGTTCAAGTCTGGGGGAGGATTCGTCTAACGCCAAACCATATTCATATAGAGTAGTGTTGCATGCATTTTTTCCTTTTATTTTCACATTTTAGTTGCATGGGCATATAGGACGCATTAGGATCATATAGTTTGTTGTTAGGATTGTGCATTCTCATATAGTGTTTAGGACATATAAGATCA
>NW_010965019.1:2890853-2892538 GCF_000463585.1 Tarenaya hassleriana
GCCCATGCAACTAAAATGTGAAAATAAAAGGGAAAAATGCATGCAACACTACTCTATATAGATATGGTTTGGCGTTAGACGAATACTCCCCCATACTTGAACCGGACACCGTCCTCGGTGTCAATTCTCGTCTGAATACTCCCCCATACTTGAACCGGACACCGTCCTCGGTGTCAATTCTCGTCTAGTAGAGGCAACTAATAAGATGAGTTAAAAGAGAAGCAAATCAAAAAGGAAAAAGAATACTTAGCTCGCGATGTTCATTCACTCGCAGTTAAGTCTGCCTACATCTATCGCATAACTAGCTTACTTGCCTCCTCAATAACTCCTCATTAGAACTCAACTAGGGATAAGAGACACAAACCAATATGCGATGCAAAAAGAAAAATAAAAGAAAGAAAAAAACTAACCTAAGACCTCGGGTTGCCTCCCGGAAGCCTTGTTTAAGGTTATTAGCTTGACCGAACCTTCTCAACTACCATGCGGGTCGAAGAGGCGAAGATTATCGATCTTTCGCCAACCTGGATCATGAAGCATATTAGCATAATGGTTTGATAGGGTGGTGACCTGTTCAACTGAGCGAGGGTGGTCGTGAATGTCCATGTGAGGTGAAAACGAGTCATGTGGCTGATTAGGGTCCTGACACGATCGTGTGAAAATGGGAGACCCGATCGGGTGAGTCATCTGTAATTTTGAACTTCGGAACAGTGCTGGGACACGATCGTTTTGCGCAGTAGACACGATCGGGTCAACTTCATGTGTCTTTCGTTTCTGGATCAAGGATGAGACACGATTGTGTGGTGGGGATGAAACGATCGTGTCCCAGCACTGTTCCGAAGTTCAAAATTACAGATGACTCACCCGATCGGGTCTCCCATTTTCACACGATCGTGTCAGGACCCTAATCAGCCACATGACTCGTTTTCACCTCACATGTGCATTCACGACCCATCTCACTCAGTTAAACAGGAGACTACCTTATTAGACCATTATGCTCCTATACTTCATGATCCAGGTTGGAGAAAGATCGATAATCTTCGCCTCTTAGACCCGTATGGTAGTTGAGAAGGTTCGGTCAAGCTAACGACCTTAAACAAGCGCTCTCGGGAGGCAACCCGAGTTTGTAGGTTAGTTTTTCTTTTCTTTCTTTTTCTTTTTGCATCGGATATTGGTTTGTGTCTCTTATCACCAGGTTGAGTTCTAATGAGGAGCTACTGAGGAGACGAGGAAGCTAGCTATGTGATTGACGTAGGCAGACTTAAGTGCGAGTGAACGAACATCGCGAGCTAAGTACTCTTTTCCCTTTTTGATTTGCTTCTCTTTTGACTTATCTTATTGGTTGCCTCTACTAGACGAGAATTGACACCGAGGACGGTGTCCAGTTCAAGTCTGGGGGAGGATTCGTCTAACGCCAAACCATATTCATATAGAGTAGTGTTGCATGCATTTTTTCTTTTTATTTTCACATTTTAGTTGCATGGGCATATAGGATGCATTTCATATAGAGTAGTGTTGCATGCATTTTTTCTTTTTATTTTCACATTTTAGTTGCATGGGCATATAGGATGCATTAGGATCATATAGTTTGTTGTTAGGATTGTGCATTCTCATATAGTGTTTAGGACATATAAGATCACGTGCATAAAACTGTTTTGAGCATTGATATGATGATCTATGGCATGAGA
>NW_010965019.1:2893010-2896582 GCF_000463585.1 Tarenaya hassleriana
CGCTGTCATTATCTCGTCAACGAAAATCGTTCGAGGACATGAGTGCATCGATTTGATGGTTCGGGTCTAAGTTGTGGGTCGGGTTATCCAATAAACAAAATAATAAAAAAATGATTAGGAACCCTTCAACTTCAACGTCCTAGGAACCCGAGATACTAGCAAAAGAAAAAAAAAAAGAGAAAGTCTAGCTAGATGAAAAAAAAAGAGAGAAATAAAAAAGAATGAATGTCGAAAGCATAGACTAGATACGAGTAGGTAGAATGGTGTAATAGGTTGGAGAAACATGCTTGGTAGATGATTGAAGTTCTTGGATTGGTTCTAGATAGCGGTATAGATTCCATGGCTAGGAAAGATTATCCTTTAGAGAGGGAGATCATACTAGATAGACTTGATCATTGTTCACGGGGATCTAGGTCGGATAGAGGTTTCGCTCTCGATTATCATTTTGAGTTATGTCATTGTCTCGCCCTCCTTTCAGACCGTTTTTACGGAGTATTTGCTCGAAGACGAGCAAAGGTTTAAGTTTGGGGAAGTTTGATAACACATATTTCGGGCGATGTTTTGATATAGGATGTCTAGCGTATTTCACTCGATTTTATATATTTGTAGACATTCTAGGGCACATTTGGCTTCGATATTGCATGGTTATATTCTTTGGTGTTTAAACAGGTTTTCATGCATAAAAAGAGCAAAAAGAGTGGAAAACATGGGTTGCAGAACATCACGGATGAAACAGGAACATTTGGAGTGTCTCCAGGGAAAACGTGAAGCTCAGAAAATGTCAGATCTTGCAAGTCCGATAACTTTCACTCTACAAGTGAAAATCATGCATTCTCTACATCATTGGAAAGCTCTCTTCGATATCTACGCATAAACGCCAAGATCACCAAAATTCGATGTCGGAGCAGAAAGTTATGAGCAAATTCGTGAAGCCCGTCAAAACTGCAAAGTCACACGATCGTGTCACTTGTGTAGACACGATCGGGTCACTTAAAATCCGAAAATTTTCCAAATTTTCCCAAAAGAAAGAGGAGATAATTAGGGTTAGCCTCCAAGGTCGAATTCATTCATACTTTTCACAAAAAACACACCCTAAAGCACACAACAAGAGGGAGATTATCAAGAAGCAAGAGGTCGGAGTAGAAGACAAAGATTACGAAGCCGGAAAATCGACTAAGCATTCTTCCTTTCTTCTATTTTACGATGTTTTGTGTTATTGAAATGAACCCTGATATCTCGATGTTTAGCGAGTAGTCCCATAGCTGTAGGTTAGGGGTTTGCTATGTAAGGATCTTTGGTTTTTATTTCCAGACTTTGTGGATCTATTTATTCCATTCAGTTTATAGAATTGTTCTAAATGCTTTTGATCTCGTTGGCCACTTGGTTGAATGAACTTAGGGTTTTAATTCACATAGACATATGGGATTCTAACTTGGAATTAATTCAATAAATAGAACAGGTATCGCATTGGAAGATGGGTATTTGCCTAGGAATTATGATAGCGTTCGTTCATGCATCCAGAGTTTTAGACTATTGAATCGGGAGATTAGTAGGATTAAACCTGGATGGTGAGATTAGACTTGGAAGAGTTGATCTCTACTTTAGAGCTTGAATTCCCTGGATTAGACAGATAAACTACTAAGTTTACATCTTTTAAAAGATCCTTGCATGTAAAGCAATCCTGAAGCCTGCAGTGTTCATCATTCATAGTTTACAGCCGTTTTGTCGTTTGTTTTGCTACATTCTCATTTATTTATATGTTATTTTGATTATCAATAAAAGATATCATTTAAGAAGATTGAAGTTGATTGGAAATGATTATAAGGATGATCGAGAGAAATTAAAGACATAAAATCAATTAATAAATAGAAAAATCGTATAAAAATATCCAAACTTGTATAAAAATTTCAGATAAATACGTGAACTATCTTATAAATACCTCAACCTTTCACAAATTTTATATAAATACTCAAACTTTTGATTTTTTCCCAAATAAATCAATTTTTGTTGATGGTGTTAAACGTGAAACAAAATATGACGAAAAAACGACGACTCAGCATTCGAAAATCCTAATAATCCCACGTAATTAGCCACGTAGGTTAAATCAGTTTAGTTATTGAATCAGATTTGATTAAAAAAAATAAAAACCTTAAAATCCCTAAGACTTTCTCAAAGAAGTCAATGACTCAATGGTGTGTCGGCGAACCTGCTTTTTCTTTTCTGGCTTGCAGCGGTGGAGGCTCCATTGCTGTTGTGAAGGAGAAGATTGGAGGAGAAAGAAGATGGAGCATCTCGGTGATTGTTGTTGGAATCGTTTTGCGTTGTTGTTGGTGAAGTAATCTATCATCATATGCCCTTTTTTTCCGGTGGCGGTGTTATAGTGGAAGTTACTGGAAAAATAAGAATAAAATCGGAGAATCTTTTGTTTTTCTTGCGGAGAGGTGAGATTTTTGTTTTTTCTTCTTCTTTTCTTCTTCATTTGGATGGATAGTAGTATTTCAGGAAGACAGATAGTTTAGATAGAGTTAAGAGTTATCGCGTTGACTATCGGGACTTATGGTCTTACTTTACCTTCTGGACTTGTGTGAGAATTACGTGATTGTTATTTTGTACTTGCCATTAGCAACAATATTATTTCGATTTCATGTTTGGATTATGATGGTTTTCATTTTGTTATTAAGAACAAGACTTTATCTATTTATAGAGGTGTTTTATTTTATGGTAATGGTTACCTGTTTATTGGCTTTTATATTGTGGATGACAAACCGTTTGGACACAGGCCAATCTATTAATGTTAGTACCGAGCGATTTAAGGTGAACGACTTAAACTCGACATATCTCTGACATTATCGACTTGGTCACTATGACACTCGTATCCCGATTTCCGTAAACAGGATGTGTCACATGGAGTAAAACCAATAAAATAATACCAAAACCAAAAATACGGAAAATTTTCAAAACTTTCAATACAAACACACAACGGAAATAAACAACGATCAAATCTTAAAACAACACATGTCTTTTAGTGGCGACAAGAAAACAACTTTTCCTCAAAACACGGAGCTCGGGAATTATGGAGGAAAATGAGGAGAACAATGGAGAATATTTTGATCCTTTTCTTGGCTATAAAAGGGACACGAAGGGGAGGTTTAGAGGCATCATCCAACACATTAGAGAGTGAGTTTGAAGAGTAAATTGAGAGTTTATTGAGAAAGATCCAAGGAGGAGTCAAGAGGAGAAGAGGAGGAGGAGGAGGAAGAAGAAGAGTCCTGCAACTATCACTAAGTATTCTCTTCCCTCTCTTTTAATTCTTGTCATGAACTTCTATTTGGATATTGCTTATATGTTTTCCATGATGTGTGAGTAGTATTATCATTGTAGATTAGGGATTAAGGTTGTGTAAGGATCATGTAAACATAACCTATCTTTGAAACTAAGGGTTTTATGATTTGGTTTGAATGAATGAATCTTAATGTTATGAATCTTGTTGGCCACTTGATTTGTTGAACCTAGAATTTAGTTTGCATAGAGATATGGAACTAAGTTTGGAACTCTTTCATTGGAATGGATGA
>NW_010965019.1:2896624-2900607 GCF_000463585.1 Tarenaya hassleriana
CTCAATAGTTTCAATCTATTTGGAATCGAGAGATCGGTAGGTTGAACTCTTAGGAAGAGAGGTAAGAACTCGAGAGAGTAATCCTCTATAGCAAGAACTTGAATTTTCCGAATCATAACTCTAGTTACAAAGATACATTCGTAGAAATGATCCTTACATAACCCGTAATTCCCGACACCTACAATGTTTTATAGAATTGTGCTAAGTCTTTGCTTATATTTTCTTTAATTCGTGTTTACTTTCAGTTATAATCATCACCATCATCATTATCGTTGATAACACATACTTTGGGTGATGTTTTGATATAGGATGTCTAACGTATTTGACTCGGTTTTACATAATTGTAGACATTCTAGGGTACATTTGGTTTCGATATTGGTTGGTTGTGTTTTTTGGTTTTAAACAGGTTTCCATGCATAAAGAGAGCAAAAGGAATGGAAAACATGGGCTACGGAACATCACGGACGAAACGGAAACATTTGGAGTGTTTCCAGGAAAAACGTGAAGCTCAGAAAACGTCAGAATTTGCAAGTCCAATAACTTTCACTCTACAAGTCCAAAACATGCATTCTCTACATCATTGGAAAGTTCTTCTCAATATCTACGCATAGACCCAAGATCACCCAAATCCGATATTGGAGCAAGATGTTATGAGCGAATTTGTGAAGCCCGTCGAAACTGCTCAGAGACACGAAACGATCGGTTCGGGATGGACGAAACGATCGGTTCGGCATCGCAGAAATTGGAAAATTGCTCAGAAAGTGCAACAGATCGGTTTGGCTTTGCCGAAACGATCGGTTCGACCCCCAGATTTGGAAAAACTTCCAATTTTTCCCAAGCCGAAGTGAAATAAGAGGTGAAAGACTCTAGGACGAAAATCATTCAACCTTTTATCAGAAAACACACCAAGAGCACAAGAAAAGGGGGTGATTATCAAGAGGCAAGGGATCAGAGTAGAAGACGGAGATTACGAAGTCGGAAAATCGACTAAGCATTCTTCATTTCTTCTATTTTACAATGTTTTGTATTATTGATATGAACCTCGACTCTCGATGTTTAGAGAGTAGTTATTTTGCTGTAGGTTAGGGATTTTCTATGTAGGGATCTTTGGTTTTTAATTCCAGACTATGTGGTATTATTTATTTGATTCAGTTTATTGAGTTGTTCTTAATGCGTTTGATCTTGTTAGCCACTTGATTGAATGAACTTAGGGTTTTAATTCGCATACACATATGTGATTCTAACCTGGAAATAACTCAGTAAATGGAACAGGTATTGCATCGAGAGATGAATATTTGCCTAGGGATTATGATAGCATTCGTTTATGCATCCAGGGTTTAGACTATATATTGAATCGAGAGATTAGTAGGATAAAGCCTGGATAGTGAGGTTAGACTCGAGAGAGTTAATATCTACTTTAGAGCTTGAATTCCCTGAATTGGATTTAGAAACCACAGAATCTGCATCTTTAGAGAAGACCCTTGCATGTAAAGCAATCCCGAAACGTGCAGTGTTTATCATTCATAGTTACAACCTTTTTATTGTTCATTTTGTCACATTCTCTCACTCATCTTATTTCCTCTAGACCTTGATTTAGATTTGGATTTGATTCAGTTGTTGACTTGTCCCTATGTTCGACCCTAGCTACTACACACGATCCGTACACTTGCGGTATTTGTTGAGTCTAGGAATATTATTACTTGATCATATTTCTACACCTAGATTTGCGACATCAATCGTCTCCAACCGAAACCGAGTAGTAATTGTAATTGTTGTCGTTAAACCACACGTGTCCTTGTGTTCGACTCTAGAAACTACAATTGATCCGTACACTTGCGGTGATTGTATCTAGGAATTAAAACAAGATTAGATCTCATCCTAGATCGACATCAAGTTTTTGGGAGAAGTGCCTTTTCATTGTTAGAGAAGGGATAGTATTGGGCCATAAGATCTCTAAGAAAGGGATCGAGGTTGACAAGGCCAAGGTCGAGGTAATCGAGAAACTGCCACCACCACACAATGTCCGAGCCATCCGTAGTTTCTTAGGCCACGTGGGATTCTACAGGAGGTTTATCAAGGACTTCTCAAAAATCTCAAAGCCACTCACCGACCTACTTTGTAAGGATGCATCGTTCATCTACACTACCGAATGTGATGTCGCGTTCCAGACATTGAAGAAGGCTTTGATCTCACCGCCAATCATTCAACCTCCAGATTGGGATCTTCCCTTCGAGATCATGTGCGATGTGAGTGACTGTGCAGTGGAGCTGTTTTGGGTCAGCAGAAGAACAAGCTATTACATGCTATTTGTTGGGATTCTTGGGATCTCTAGAGCGAATCCTATTCCTAAAAGATTGATTCTAGGGTTTACGCAGCGGATATAAAACAAAATTTTGAATGAAACCCTAGAACCATGCTTCTATGAATCGTAGAAACGTTAGAACGCTTATCTCAATCGATTCGGGGCCTGTATCAATTGAAGAACTCGTCTGATCACGAAAGGGAGGAAGAATACCTCGCCCTCTACACATATCCACACCTCGGGATGGATTCCAACGATTGGAACTTGTCTGCTAGGACCCGAATCAGCTATTCGGTTTCGCGCTTCGAGAAAACGAGACTTGGAACTCTTAGAACACTTTGGATCTCACCAAAAACTCTTAAAGTTCTGTACCAGACGGCTCAAAAAGTCTCTCGTTTAATTAGGGTTTTAATCTCCTTCTTATAAGGTGATTTAACCCTAATTCGGTCTAATTTTAGAAAACCCGAAAGCCGGAACGGACGGTCCAGGAATGCACGTGGACCGTCCGTTCTAGCAAGTCAGAACGGACGGTTTGCCCACGTGGACCGTCCGTTCCAGACAAGCCAGAACGGACGGTCTGCCTTCTGCGGACCGTCGGGGCTGGGCCACTAGTGGACCGTCCGTTCCAGACCTTCTGGAACGGACAGTCCGTTCTGTACCGTCGGGTCTGGACTTGGCGGACCGTCCGTTCCGGACTTCTGGTCCGTCCGTTCCATACCCTTCTGTCATGGTTTTTCCGTCGTTTTCTCGTGCGTTTAGTCCTTCCCTGACCCTGTAGGCTCATTTGATATAGCAGCGTAACCCGAAATCTCTATTCCAGATACACAAGTCATAGGCGGTCTCTAGCAAGACACTATGACTACCTATCTCGAATAGAGTTTGTTCGTGATCTTACGAACGCCAGTGATGATTCCGGTTGATGATCCTTTTGTATCGCGATATCATATGTCGAACATAAGGCATGGACAAGTCACCTTATCTGATTCGACTGCTTTCTCGTTCACTAAGTTAGACTGTCTGAAATAGACGACGTTCGTCTATAGTGCGGCCACACATTTCTACAGTCTCGCTCACACGAGGGGCCCAGCGATATCTCTCTCTTTTACGAGAGGTACAAATCCCATCTTGACTATCTACAATCCAGCACATGATTCGTTTTGTACCTGATACACGCCTTTATAGTCCTCCTGTTACGCAGGACGTTTGACGTATTCAAAGCACCAACTCCTCATGTTGGATTCCGTAGATATCTCAGGTCTTAGAATCCAATCATGGAACCGCCATATGAGATTCAAGTCATGACACTAGTCCATGTGACAATCTCATGGGGTCAATCCGGTATTCCGTTCTCCAACGAATACCTATGATTGTGATTGTATCACACATCATACTAGTCTTATTATATCATTATTCCCACAATGATACATGACTAGGGAGTTTAGTATTGTTCATAACAATACATGGATTTCACAACATATCTAATATGCACAACATGTAATGAATCAAACACTTTCATAAAACTATAGAAAGTATCAATACATCAAATGTATCCAAAGAAAGCTCGCAAACAGTACATCATAGAGCATTATACAAACAATCTCCCACTTGCTCTAATCATGGACTGCTAAACATATAATGCCCATATCCCTAACATGACCCTCATGCTTCGACGAAGGGAGAG
>NW_010965019.1:2900645-2927695 GCF_000463585.1 Tarenaya hassleriana
TGCAAATGTGCACGTCTCCTCTGTCTATGATCTCCCTGATAAGGTGAAATCGTCTGAGTATGTGTTTGGATCGTTGATGGGATCTGGGTTCTTTCGCTTGTGCGATCGCTCCATTGTTGTCACAATACAGAGCAATGTGGCTATCAGCACTGGGAATGACACCAAGTCGCCAACAAACTTTCTGATCCAAACAGCTTCCTTTGCTGCGTCCGACGCTGCAATATACTCAGCTTCTGTAGTAAAATCTGCAACGGTCGCTTGTTTGGAACTCTTCCAGCTAACCGCGCCTCCGTTCAAGCAGAAAACATAGCCAGACTGCGATCTGTAGTCATCCGGGTCTGACTGGAAACTAGCATCGGTGTAACCCTTTATAGCGAGCTCGTCTCCCGATTACAGCGAGCTCGTCTTCCGATCCACCGTATACCAAGAACACATCCTTAGTCCTTCTCAAGTACTTCAGGATGTTCTTGTTGGCGATCCAGTGTGACTCACCTGGATCTGACTGGTATCTACTTGTAATGCTCAACGCGTAGGATACATCCGGTCGAGTACAAAGCATGACATACATGATGGATCCAATTGCCGAAGCATATGGAATCCGATCCATGCGTTCTCGCTCATCAAGTTTCGTAGGACACTGATTCTTGCAGAGAACTGTGCCACTGCTCATCAGTAATGTTCCTTTCTTGGAATCTTGCATCTTGAACCGTTTCAAAACCTTATCGATGTAAGTACTCTGACTCAATCCTAGAAGTCACCTCAATCTATCTCTATAGATCTTAATACCTAGAATGTAGGCCGCTTCCCCTAGGTCTTTCATAGAAAACTGCGTTCCTAGCCAAGACTTAACGTCTTGCAAGGTAGGAACGTCATTCCCTATAAGGAGAATGTCATCCACGTACAACACTAGAAATACAACTGTGCTCCCACTAGCCTTCTTGTAAATACACGGCTTGTCTTCGTTCTGTGAGAAACCAAACCTTTTGATTGTCTCATCAAAGCGAAGATTCCAGCTCCTCGAAATCTGCTTCAGTCCATAAATGGACCTCTGAAGCTTGCACACCTTCCCCGGGTTCCTTGGATCGACAAAACCTTCGGGTTGTATCATGTACACATCCTCGGTCAAGTTCCTGTTAAGGAACGCAGTCTTGACATCCATTTGTCATATCTCATAGTCGTAATATGCGGCTATGACAAGTAGGATCCTGATGGACTTCAGCATAACTACGGGCGAAAAGGTCTCATCATAGTCAATACCATGAATCTGACGGAATCCTTTCGCCACAAGTCGTGCCTTATACGTGTGCACGTTGCCATCCATATCGGTCTTCTTCTTAAAGATCCACTTGCATCCGATGGGTTTTATCCCTTCAGATGCATCAATCAGAGTCCATACTTGGTTGTATGACATGGATTGCATCTCGGACTTCATAGCCTCGCGCTATTTCTCGGAATCCGGACTCGCCATAGCCTCTAGGTATGTGGTAGGCTCATCATGTTCCAATAACATGAGCTCCTCATTCCCAGTCATAAGAAATCCATATCTCACAGGCCCTTGGCGAATCCTGCCTGATCTCCGAGGTTCACTCGTCGAAGGTTGAGTCACAACCGGCAGTAAAACAGGTTGAACATCTTCAACTTGTTCACTCGGCTCAGCGTCTACTTGCTGCTCTCGAACTTCCTCAAGTTCGAACCTACTCCTACTGACTCTTTTGGAGACAAACTCTCGCTCTATAAAAGTCGCATTTCTGGCAATGAACACCTTGTTCTCTACCGGAATGTAGAAGTAGTAACCCTTAGTTTCCTTATGGTAGCCTACAAATAAACACTTATCAGATTTGGAGGATAACTTATCAATCATCTGACGCTTCACGTAAGCGTCACAACCCCAAATTCTGACAAACGATAACGCGGGACGCTTCCCCGTCCATATCTCATATGGTGTCGTTTCAGCCGACTTCGTTGGACTCCTGTTCAGCAGATATGCAGCGGTCTCTAAAGTCATGTCTAACAGTGTTCGATTCCTTCGTTCAGACACGCCATTCTACTGTGGCGTTCCAGGAGGAGTTAACTGTGATACAATACCACAATCAACCAGATAGTCAGTGAACTCTTGGCTCATATACTCGCCACCACGATCGGATCGAAGTGTCTTGATCGTCTTGCCAAGCTGGTTATGTACTTCGTTTCTGAAAGCCTTGAACATTTCAAGTGTTTCAGACTTATGTCTCATCAAATAGACATAACCGTATCGACTGAAATCATCAGTGAACGTAACGAAATACAGATAACCTCCTCTAGCGTGAACATAACAAAATACAGATAACCTCCTCTAGATGGACAGTTCATTGGTCCGCATACATCACTATGTATGAGAGCCAATAACTCTATCGCTCTCTGTCCTTTCCCCCTGAAAGGATGCTTCGTCATCTTGCCCATCAAACAAGACTCTTACCCATCAAACAAGACTCAATTGCAACACTTAAGAGACTCAAAGTCAAATGAGTCCAGAAGGCATTCATGATGAAGCTTCTGAATGCGCTTCTCATTTATATGGTCTAGACGGCAATGCCAGAGGAAGGTCGGGTTTAAGTAGTTCGGCTTAAACCGTTTAGCACTCACGTTATAGATGGATGATGTCGAGTTCGAAGGCTGACAAGATAACCATTACCGTAGTAAATACTGTCTCGATAAATCATCAAACTCGAGTTCTCAATCACAAATCGAAAACCATCCAAATCCAGACATGAAATAGAAATAATGTTTCTGCTAATCGCAGGTACATAGTAACAATTACTTAATTCTAAAACAAGTCCATAAGGAACTATTGCTCAAACCAAATCCCGAAACGAAGAACCAAATTTTTTTTACCTCGAGACGTGGACCGACCGGTCCAGAGGTCTAGACCGGTTGGTCTACGTGAATCGGTCTGATCGGTCCGGAAACGTCCAGATCGTTTGGTCTGGCCTAGACCGATCGGTCCACACGTGTGGACCGTGCGGTCCAGACCTATCATTCCAACCGCCACCGACGAAACCCTAGACCGATTGGTCTAGGCGAAAAACGTGATCAGACCTCGTTTTCTTCGTTTCGGCCCCAATTCAGACCTGAATTCAATCCGGTTTTCGCCTGCGAATTCAGAATACGAACCTCTTGCACACTATGTACAAAAAACACGAAATGTACTCTAGATCCACAATCAATTCATGCATAACATCAAAAGCAAACACGGATTCAAACAATTCAAATCGTATAACGTGCGTGATCGGGTTCTAACAAAATCATACAGAGCAACCAGGCTCTGATACACTGTTGGAATTCTTGGGATCTCTACAGCGTATCTAATTCCTAAGAGATCGGTTCTAGGATTTGCGCAACGGATGTAAAAACAAAAATTTTGTAAAATCCTAAAACCAAGCATGCATGATTTTGTAGAAACCTTAGAACGCTTACCTCAATCGATCCGGGACCTATATCAATCGATGTATTCGTTCGATCACAAAGGCAGGAAGATTACCTCTCCCTCTACACGTATCCACATGGCGGAAAGGATTCCAACGGTTGGAATTCATCTACTATGACCGAAGAACACCTTCTTCTTTGCACAAGGGTTTCAGGGATTTAACTCTGGGTTTTTCGATCTCAAAACTCAAAAAGGTCTGAAAGTCGAGCTCAAACCCTTAGGAGGCGTTCAGATCGAACGATCTAGACGTTTCTGGACGTTCAGATCGAACGATCTAGGCCAGACCGAACGGTCTGGACGTTCAGATCGAACGATCTAGACGTTTCTAGACTGATGAGACCGATTCTGTGGACCGATCGGTCCAGACCTCTGGACCGATCGGTCCACGTCTCGAGGTAAGACCAAAATTTTTGGTTCTTCGTTTCGGGATCTGGTTTGAGCAATAGTTCTTTCTGGACTTATTTTAGAATTAAGTAATTGTTACTATGTGCCTACAATTAGCGGAAACATTATTTCTATTCCATGTCTGGATTTTGGATGGTTTTCGATTTGTGATTGAGAACTCGAGTTTGATGATTTATCGAGACAGTATGTATTATGGTAATGGTTATCTTGTGAATGGTTTATACGTCTTGAATGATCAGCCTTCGAACTCGATATCATCTATCTATAACGTAAGTGCTAAATGATTTAAGCCGAACGACTTAAACCCGACCTTCCTCTAGCATTATCGTCTAGGCCATATAAATGAGAAGCGCATTCAGAAGCTTCATCATGAAAGTTTTCTGGACTCATTTGACTTTGAGTCTCTTGAGTCTTGCGAGTCTTATTTGATGGGCAAGATGACGAAGCATCCTTTCAAGGAGAAAGGACAGAGAGCGACAAAGTTATTGGCTCTCATACATAGTAATGTGATATAAGCACGAATCTGTTGGTGTTATTAGGTCCGTGTATTGGCTGCTATGGAAGGCCTAAGGGCTGCTCTCCACTGTATTAAGTCAAAACGCAGCTTAAGGAAGAAAACAGAAGCAAACAGGCCAAAGGGCTCTCGTTTAGCTTCCAGGGAATGTGAATGGGTAAGGGGAGGCGAGGGACACCACAAAGAGTGTGAAAGCAAGAGAGAAGGAGTTAGAACAGATTTCTCAGCAAAGGAGAAAGAAAAACTTCCAGATTCTTATTATTCAAGTCTGTCTTCTGCAGAATACATGAGCAAGCTTTTATAATGTTCAAGCTTGTTTATTCTTAAGGAAAACTCGAAAATTAAGTAAAGAAATAGGAGAAAATCTGTCCTAGCCGTTGGACACATCAGAAGCAAAGGAAAAAGGAAAGAAAGTAAAGGAAATAAGGAAAAGGAAAGAAACAAGTCTCCTAGCTTTTGAAACGAATAAGGAAAGTGCCATTTGTGTTGATCCTCTTCCTTTCTTCTCCTAGGTGGTCTTGAAAAGAAAATTTCGTGCTCCACATGAAGAGAATCATCTGATCTTGGTTTAGTTTGGTTTAATCTCCGGTTTTGGCTGATTTTGGCTGGATAATGCAAATGCTCTTGGTTTCTCCAATTAGCGCCGGTTCTTGATCTCCTTTGCAAGAATAAGTGTTGTATTCTCCAATCCACTCCTCTAGCAGCCCTCCTATGATGTTGGAGACGAATTGATTTGTCTTTGTGCGAAAACTCCTTGCCCTTGATCTTGTAAGCGGTGGTTCCGGCATCATTGGCATTGTCACGTCTTCGGTTGCCTCTTCTTCATTAGTTTCCTCCTTGGCAGCATCCTCATCCTCTTTAGGATCGATGTCCTCATCAAGAGTGATACACCAAAAGATCGTCAATCGAACATCAACGTAGGCTAAACCCGAACATGAAAGAAGTAGTCAAGAAAGAGGTTTTGAAATTGTTAGATGCGGGTATTATTTACCCGATTTCGGATAGCCCTTGGGTTAGCCCGGTGCAAGTCGTGCCTAAGAAGGGAGGAATCACGGTCGTTCCAAATGAAAACAATGAACTCATACCGACTAGAACTGTTACGGGATGGAGAATGTGCATTGATTATCGAAAACTTAACACAAACACCCGTAAAGACCACTTCCCCCTTCCATTCATTGATCAAATGTTAGAGAGACTTGCACTGCATTCTTACTTTTGTTTTCTCGATGGTTACTCCCTTCGGTCTGCTCATCAGTTTGCGGATGACATGTAGTGGAGAATAAGAGGCTGGTCCCTAGCTTTCTCCAAAGTGTTTTCCAGAAGTAGCTCATGAACTTAGTATCTCGATCCGATACGATGGTTCTAGGCAGGCCATTGTAGACGCACAACTTTCTTGAAGAATAAATCAGCAATGTATGAAGCATCATTGGCCTTTGAGCATGGTATGAAGTGGGCCATCTTTGAGAACCTGTCAACAACAACAAAGATGGAGTCTTTGTTTCGGATCTTTGGAAGTCCGAGAACAAAGTCCATAGACAAATCAATCCAAGGATGTGTAGGAATAGGTAGAGGAAGATACAAACCGTGAGGATGTGAACGAGACTTGGCTTTATGACACGTGATACATCGTGCACAAAACCGTTCGACGTCTCGCTTGAGATGAGGCCAGAAGAAATGCTCCTTGATGATGGCTAGCGTCTTGTCTACACCAAAATGCCCCATAAGAGCTCCACCATGTGCTTCCTGGAGTATTAAATCTCGCATTGAGCTTTGAGGGATGCACAATCTCTTTTCGCGAAAGAGATATCTGCCATGTATGTAGAAAGGACCATAAGCTCCTTTCCCGCACTCCTTGTAAATATTCTCGAGCTCCGCATCTCCTTGGTATAGCTCCTTGATGAATTCGAATCCCATTATCTTAGCCTCCATAGTGGTGATCAATATGTGTCTCCGAGAAAGAGTATCGGCCACAATGTTGTCTTTGCCCTTCTTGTACTTGATGATGTATGGGAAAGTCTCTATAAACTCCAACCATTTGGCATGCCTCCTCTTGAGTGTAGTTTGGCCCTTAAGATGCTTGAGCGTTTCGTGATCCGTGTGAATGATGAATTCCTTAGCCAACAAGTAATGTTGCCAAGTTTCTAGGGATCGAACCAAGGCATACAACTCCTTGTCATACGTCGGATAGTTGAGTGTAGCGCCGCTCAACTTCTCGCTAAAATACGCCACGGGCCGCTTCTCCTGCAGAAGCACAGGTCCTATGCCAATCCCCGATGCATCACATTCAACCTCGACCATCTTGTCAAAGTCCGGTAAAGCCAAAACATGTGCATTCGTGAGTTGTTCCTTTAGAGCCTTGAATGCGGCTTCTTGTGCACTCTGCCACTCGAATGGCTTGTCCTTCTTGATGATGGTCGTAAGAGGTGCAGCTAGAGTGCTGATATCCTTTACGAAACGCTGGTAAAAACTCGCCAAACCATGGAAACTTCGTACATGTGTGACGTTGGTTGGTGTAGGCCACTCTTGTATTGCTCTAACCTTCTCTTCGTCTACACGTAACCCCTGTGAACTTACAACCAAGCCTAGGAAAACAATCTGATTAGTGCAAAAGGAGCACTTCTTGAGATTCGCATAAAGACTTTCCTTTCGGAGGGTCTCTGATACTAGCTCAAGATGTACTATGTGATCATCAAAACTCTTGCTGTAAATAAGAATATCATCAAAGTATACGACAACAAATTTACCGATGTAGGCTCGTAGACCATGGTTCATGAGCCGCATGAAGGTGCTGGGTGCGTTGGTAAGACCGAATGGCATGACAAGCCACTCATGGAGTCCTTGTTTGTCTTAAACGTCGTCTTCCATTCATCACCTTCCCGCATTCTCACTTGATGGTATCCGCTCTTGAGATCAACCTTAGAGAAGACGGTTGCTCCACTTAATTCATCAAGCATATCATCAAGGCGTGGAATTGGATGTCTGTACTTGATAGTGATGTTGTTTATTGCACGACAGTCCACGCACATTCTCCATGTTCCGTCCTTCTTGGGTACCAACAAGACCGGCACGACACAAGGACTAAGGCTTTCTCCGAGAGTTCTTGAACTTGTCTTTGAAGCATCCGGTGGATCCGGATCAGGATTTTCATTGTTGGGCCGCACATTGAACCTAATGGGATGCATTCTTCGTGGTGCCTCTTCTAAACGTGTTAAACGTTCATCTAGGCGTTGTAGAACTTGCAGAATTGCAGCTTGAGTGTCTTCAGCGTTTTCAGCCATATCTCTCTAACACAACTCACACACAGATTAGAAACGACAGGAACTAAATCGAATAAGATAGTGTTACCTTGCGTGTGGCCTTGAACCGGGCTCTGATACCAAAGATGATATAAGCACGGGTCTGTTGGTGTTATTAGGTCCGTGTATTGACTGCTATGGAAGGCCTAAGGGCTGCTCTCCACTGTATTAAGTCAAAACGCAGCTTAAGGAAGAAAACAGAAGCAAACAAGCCAAAGGGCTCTCGTTTAGCTTCCAGGGAACGTGAATGGGTAAGGGGAGGCGAGGGACACAACAAAGAGTGTGAAAGCTCTTTGATACAGTCCAAAACTTGAACCCTAATGCAAGAATGCAAGAGAGAAGAAGTTAGAACAGATTTCTCAGCAAAGGAGAAAGAAAAACTTCCAGATTCTTATTATTCAAGTCTGTCTTCTGCAGAATACATGAGCAAGCTTTTATAATGATCAAGCTTGTTTATTCTTAAGGAAAACTCGAAAATTAAGTAAAGAAATAGGAGAAAATCTGTCCTAGTCGTTGGACACATCAGAAGCAAAGGAAAAAGGAAAGAAAGTAAAGGAAATAAGGAAAAGGAAAGAAACAAGTCTCCTCCTAGCTTTTGAAACGAATAAGGAAAGTGCCATTTGTGTTGATCCTCTTCCTTTCTTCTCCTAGGTGGTCTTGAAAAGGAAATTTCGTGCTCCACATGAAGAGAATCATCTGATCTTGGTTTAGTTTGGTTTAATCTCCGGTTTTGGCTGATTTTGGCTGGATAATGCAAATGCTCTTGGTTTCTCCAATTAGCGTCGGTTCTTGATCTCCTTTGCAAGAATAAGTGTTGTATTCTCCAATCCACTCCTCTAGCAGCCCTCCTATGATGTTGGAGACGAATTGATTTGTCTTTGTGCGAAAACTCCTTGCCCTTGATCTTGTAAGCGGTGGTTCCGGCATCATTGGCATTGTCGAAGTCCTTTTGGGGCTATGCTTTAGAGACCGTTGCATTCTGCTGAACATGAGTCCAACGAAGTCGGCTGAAACGAGGTCATATGAGATATGGACGGGGAAGCGTCCCGCGTTGTCGTTTGTCAGAAATTGGGGTTACGACGCTTACGTGAAGCGTCAGATGACTGATAAGTTATCCTCCAAATCTGATAAGTGTTTATCTGTAGGCTACCTTAAGGAAACTAAGGGTTACTACTTCTATATTCCGGTAGAGAACAAGGTGTTCATTGCCAGGAATGCGACTTTTATGGAGCGAGAGTTCATCTCCAAAAGATCAGTGGGAGTAGGATCGAACTTGAGGAAGTTCGAGAGCAACAAATAGACGGTGAGCCGAATGAACAAGTTGAAGATGTTCAACCTGTATCACTTCCGGCTAAGACTCAACCTTCAACTAGTGAACCTCGGAGGTCAGGCGAGGTTCGCCAAGAGCCTGTGAGATATAGATTTCTCGTGACTGGGAATGAGGAGCTCATGTTATTAAGAAATGATGAGCCTTCCACATACCCAGAGGCTATGGCGAGTCCCGACTCTGAGAAATTGCGCGAGGCTATGAAGTCCGAGATGCAAGCCATGTCAGACAACCAAATATGGACTCTGATTGATGCATATGCAGGGATAAAACCCATCAGATGCAAATGGATCTTCAAGAAGAAGACTGACATGGATGGCAACGTGCACATGTATAAGGCACGACTTGTGGCGAAAGAATTCCGTCAAATTCATGGTATTGACTATGATGAGACCTTTTCGCTTGTAGTCATGCTGAAGTTCATCAGGATCCTGCTTGTCATAGCCGCATATTACGACTATGAGATATGGCAAATGGATGTCAAGACCTAGTTCCTTAACATGAACTTGACAAAGGCTGTGTACATGACACAACCCGAAGCTTTTGTCGATCCTAGGAACCCGAGGATGGTGTGCAAGCTTCAGAGGTCCATTTATGGACTGAAACAGGCTTCAAGGAGCTGAAACCTTCGCTTTGATGAGATAATCAAAAGGTTTGGTTTCTCACAGAATGAGGACGAGCCATGTGTTTACAAGAAGGTCAGTGGAAGCACAGTAGTATTTCTAGTGCTGTACGTGGATGACATTCTCCTAATAGGGAATGACATTCCTACCTTGCAAGACGTAAAGTCTTGGCTAGGATTGTAGTTTTCTAAGAAGGACCTAGGAGAAGTGGCCTACATTTTAGGCATCAAGATCTATAGAGATAGATCAAGGCGGCCTCTGAGATTGAGTTAGAGTACCTACATCGATAAGGTCTTGAAACGGTTCAAGATGCAAGATTCCAAGAAAAGAACCTTACCGATGAGCAGTGGTACAGTTCTCTGCAAGAGTCAGTGTCCTACGGCACCTGATGAGCGAGAATTCATGGATCGGATTCCATATACTTCGGCAATTGGATCCATCATGTATGCCATGCTTTGTACTCGACCGGATGTATCCTATGCGTTGAGCATTACGAGTAGATACCAGTCAAATCCAGGTGAGTCACACTGGATCACCTTCAAGAACATCCTGAAGTACTTGAGAAGGACTAAGAATGTGTTCTTGGTATGTGGTGGGTCGGAAGACGAGCTCGCTGTTAGGGGTTACACCGATGCTAGTTTCTAGTCAGACCCGGATGACTAAGATCGCAGTCTGGCTATGTTTTATGCTTAAACAGAGGCGTTGTAAGTTGGAAGAGTTCTAAGCAAGTGACCGTTGCAGATTCTACTACAGAAGCTGAGTATATTGCAGCGTCGGATGCAGCAAAGGACACTGTTTGGATCAAAAAGTTCGTTGGCGATTTGGGTATCATTCCTAGTGCTGATAGCCTCATTACTCTGTATTGTGACAACAATGGTGCAATCGCACAAGCGAAAGAACCTAGGTCCCATCAACGATCAAAACACATACTCAGACGATTTCACCTTATCAGGGAGATCATAGACAGAGAAGACGTGCACATATGCAAAGTGTCGACAGATGACAACTTTGCCGATCCGTTGACGAAGCCTCTCCCTTCGTTAAAGCATGAGGGTCATGTTAGGGATATGGACATTAGATGTTAAGCAGTCCATGAGTAGAGCAAGTGGGAGATTGTTGGTTTAGTGCTCTATGATGTACTGTTGTATGAGTTTTCTTATGATACATTTGATGTATTGAAACTTTCTATGATTTTATGGATGAGTGTTTGATTCATTACATGTTATGCATACTTTAATATGTTATGAAATCCATGTATTGTTATGAACAATACTAAACTCCCTAGTCATATATCATTGTGGGAACAATGATGTACTAAGACTAGTATGATGTGTGATAGATGATCATAGAGATGATCATGGGTATTGGATACGACCATAATCATAGGTATCCGTTGGAGAACGGAATACTGGACTGACCCACATGAGATTGTCACATGGACTAGCATCATGACTTGAATCTCATGTGATGGTTCCATGATTGGATCCTATGACCTGAGATATCTACAGAATCCAACATGAGGAGTTGCGTACTTTGAATACGTCAAACGTCATGCGTAACAGGAGGACTATAAAGTCGTGTATCATGTACGACACGAGTCATGTGCTGGATTGTAGATAGTCAAGATGGGATTTGTACCTCTCATAAAAGACAGAGATATCGCTGGGCCCCTTGTGTGAGCGAGACTGTAGAAATGTGTGGCCACACTATAGACGAACGTCGTCTATTTCGGAAAATCGAACTCAATGAACGAGAAAGCAGTCGAATCAGATAAGGTGGCTTTTCCATGCCTTATGTTTGACATATGATATTGTGATACAAAAGGATCATCAACCGGAATCATCACTGACGTTCGTAAGATTACGAACAAACTATATTCGAGATAGGTAATCATAGTGTCTTGCTAGAGACCGCCTATGACTTGTATACCCGGAGTGGAGATTTCGGTTATACTGCTATATATTGGATGAGCCTGCAGGGTCACACATGCAGAGAAGGACAAATGCACGAGAAAACGACGAAAAACCGAGACAGAGAGTCTAGACCCAACGGACCAGAAGGGCCAGACCCGACGGTCCAGCAGGTCCAGACCCGACGGTCCAGAGCGTGGTCTGTCCGTTCCGGAAGGTCTGGAATAGACGGTCCACGGGAAGGCAGACCGTCCGTTCTGGCATGCTGGAATGGACGGTCCACGTGTAAATCTGGACCGTCCGTTCTGGCTTTCGGATTTTTCGAAAATAAACCAAAAATTAGGGTTAATCACTTTATCAGTTGGAGATTAAGGACCCTAATTGGTGGTGGCCGAAAAAGAGAACTTCTACAGACCTCTTAGTGAGCTTTGAGGGTCTAAAGAGTGATCTAAAAATCTCGTTTTCTTATAGCACATCACCGAATAGTTGATTCGGGTCCTAGCAGACAAGTTCCAATCGTTGGAATCCATCCCGAGGTGTGAATACGTGTAGAGGACGAGGTAAACTTCCTCCCTTTTGTGATCGGACGAACACATCAATTGATACAGGCCCCAGATCGATTGAGGTAAGCGTTCTTAACGTTTCTACGATTCATACATGCATGGTTCTAGGGTTTATTAGAATTTTTTGTTTTACATCCGCTGCGCAAACCCTAGAATCGATCTCTTAGAAATTAGATTCGCTTTAGAGATTCTAGGAATTCCAACAGTTTGACGTATTCAAAGTATGCAACTCCTCATGTTGGATTTTGTAGATATCTCAGGTCATAGGATCCAATCATGGAACCGTCACATGAGATTAAAGTCATGACGCTAGTCCATGTGACAATCTCATGCGGGTCAATCCAATATTTCGTTCTCCAACAAATACCTATGATTGTGATCGTATCCAATACCCATGATCATCTCTATGATCATCTATCACACATCGTATTAGTCTTAGTATATCATTGTTCTCACAATGATATATGACTAGGGAGTTTAGTATTGTTCATAACAATACATGGATTTCATAACATATTAAAGTATGCACAATACGTAATGAATCAAACACTCATCCATATAAATATAGCAAGTGTCCATACATCAAATGTATCATAATAAAACTTATACAACAGTTCATCATAGAGCACTAAACCAACACTCCTCCCTCAGGATCTGTCTCAACCTTCCCATCTTTCATCACCATCACCCGTTTATTCACGCAATCTCTAGCATAATGTCCAAATCCCATACAACGATAGCATTTAATTTTCCTATTATGTGTTTGGGAAGATTCAGTAGTACTTGTGTCTTTGTTTTAGGTTGTGCGACCTTCGACTCCACTCTCGACGCAACTAATGGTGCCTCTTGCGTCACAAACTCAGACCTTGTCGGATTAGAAGAAGTTTCAATCTGTGCTGGTATTTTGCCCTTCCTCTTGAGTCGTCGTTCTACCTTGATGGCTAGATGTAGTAGATCTTCCAATGTTTCATAATTATGAGTCTCCACATGAACTTGGATGGCCAGATTCAAACCGCACAATAACCTCTCATTTATAGCCTCTCGATCCTCATCCACATTGTCTCGAATCATCAACACCTCCATTTCTTGGTAGTGTTCTTCCACAATACGATTTGCTTGTGTTAGTTGGCGTAATTGTCGACACACCTCACTATGGTAATGTGGTCGTACAAAACGATGCCTCAATACGGCTTTCATCGCATCCCATGTGGTGATCAGAAGTTCCCTCAAGCGCCTTCACATAATCAATTCCTGATCCCACCACACTAATGCATAATCACCCAACTTAGTCACTGCAAGTCTCACTTTCTTTAACTCCGAATAATGATGTCATTCAAAGACCATATATACCTTTCTCTCCTAATCCAAATATGCTTCAGCATCGCCCCTTCCAGTGAGCGTAGAAATCTCCATGTGTATCAACACTAACATCATCATCCTCACGTTTTCTATCATGCATACCACGTCTAAGTTGTATAGGGGCAACAAATGGATCGTCGTCCATCACGTCCACTCCATATTGCTCGTCCCCACCAGGGCTATGCTCATGTGCATGTCTACGAGCTATAGGACGAGGCTCTTCACGTCTAGCAACTCGTCGAGCCTCCATAGGTCGTTCCCGTTGGCGCACTTGGTTTGTGTAACAATCCAAGGTTGCTACGGAATTTTAGAACTATCCCCACAAACCAACACGAGACCTTTTAGCGTGTTTTGTCCTCACTCGCACACATCCCAGAAAGTACTTTCCAGGAGGTCACCCACCCTAATACTACTCTAGAGCGAACATGCTTAACTTTGGAGTTCTCTCGAGATGGACAATCGAAAAGGTAGATGCATCTTGTTGCTATGAGTAGCTCAATTAATTCCTTTAAGTTATCTTTGATTGTATAGTCTCATACCAACACAGTCCTTGGATCCTTCTCATTCCGGTGTGTTCGATTCATCCTTGTACCTCCTACCAAGAAGCTCGTCAGGAGCCGCTCCTTGTCCATGTCTCTCACACCGGCGATCACTCGCCGCCCTCCTATGGTGTCCTGAGTTATCATAGACCCACCAACTTCCGTCTGGTTCATCCTCGAACCACACCGTATTGGGAGAGTACAAGCTTTGATAGTATTTGTAACAATTTGAGGTCACTACGGAATGATAGAACTGTCCCCACACACCAACACGAGACCTTTTAGCATGTTTTGTCCTCACTCGCACACATCCCAGAAAGTACTTCCCAGGAAGTCACCCATCCTAATACTATTCCAGAGCGAGTACGCTTAATTTTGGAGTTCTCTCGAGATAGGTAACCGAAAAGTTTAGATGCATCTTGTTGCTATGAGTAGCTCAATCAATTCCTTTAAGTTATCTTTGACTGTGTAGTCCCGTACCCACATAACCCTCGGATCCCTCTCATTTCGGTGCGTTCGATTCACCCATGTACCCCCTACCCAAAATTTCATTAGGAGATGCTCATTGTTCGTGTTTCTCGCACCGACAATCACTCCCCGCCCTCCTACGGTATCTGGACTGTCACAGTTTGGCTCTTGTCGAGCCTGCTCTAGCCTTCCAAGTTGTTCCCTAAATTCCTCAAATTGCTCTTCAAATTGATCTATCAATCGATTCACCTATTGTGTAATCAATTGTTGAATCGCTTCCAACTGCAATCAGCCTAGATTAACATGGTCGTCACCATTGTGTGCCATGTATTGATTATCTTCATCTATAGATAGAATAGAAAAAAAAACAAAAACCCTAATTTGAGAACTGGGCTTTGATACCAAATGCTACGATCCTAGGCTCGAAATTTCTCAAATAGGGTGAAAAGGATAGTCGTGGATGTTACCAAAACCCCTTAACAACTCGTGAATCAAACCTAGGAGTAGTCTCAATCCCTAAGGACCTCCTAAACCCATCCAAACCTGGTTAAGAAACCTTGAAACCGGTAGCAGACGCCACAAACACGGGTGATAAACGTGCTTGATAAGTCGACCGAGATATTAGTGACTCAATCACAAAGTCCAAAACTAGCACTCAAGAACAAGGAAGAATCTCTCTCCTTTATTAAAAAACTCTATAAAACTCCAAAAACAATGGTCTGAATGTAAACGAAAATAAATAAGACATTAAATAGATCAAACAAACCCTAAAACAAAACAATAAAAATCGAAACCCTAAAAAGTGTCCAAAACTACGTAGTTTAGAATAAAACACGTAAAAGTGACTTGGACCGAGTTACATTTGGCTCAGTCCTGTCAAGTCTCTAATGAATTGGCACGGTCCAGATTAGAATTGAAATGGGTCATGTTGGATTTCTGTAAACCTAGCGTGGGCCGTGTCAGATTTCTGAGCAAACTTCCTTCATCCTTACTTGTGGCTCGTGTCAATCCCTTAAGGATGTCCTCATCAATCGATATCCTGCATATACTAACGTCTCCTTTGTCTATGATTTCTCTTATCAAGTGAAATTGTCTGAGATTGTGTTTGGATTGTTGATGGGATTTGGGTTCCTTGGATTGAGCGATAGCGCCATTATTATCACAATATAACACAATAGGATTCTCAACACTAGGAATGATACCCAGGTCGCCGATGAACTTTCTGATCCAAATAGCTTCTTTTTTGCATCTGATGCAGCTATATACTCAGCTTCTGTAGTGGAATCTGCAATGGTCACTTGTTTGGAACTTTTTTAGCTAATTGCGCCCCCGTTTAAGTAGAAAACATAACAAAATTACGATTTATAGTCATCTATGTCAGATTGGAAGCTAGCATCGGTATAACCGCTTATAGCGAGCTCTCTTCTAATCCACCATACACAAGGAACAAATATTTAGTCCTTCCTGTTAGTTTAGTGCTCTATGATGTACTATTGTGCGAGCTTTATTATGATACATTTGATGTATTGACACTTGCTAAGTGTTTGATTCATTACGTATTATGCATACTTTAATATGTTATGAAATCCATGTATTATTATGAACGATACTAAACTCCCTAATCATATGTCATTGTGGGAATAATGATATACTAAGACTAGTATGATGTGTGATTGATGATCATAGATATGATCATAGGTATTGGATACAATCATAATCATATGTATTCGTTGGAGAACGGAATACTGGATTAACCCGCATGAGATTGTCACATGGACTAGCGCCGTGACTTGAATCTCATATATCACGGTTCCATGATTGGATCCTATGACCTGAGATATCTACGGAATCCAACATGAGGAGTTGCGTACTTTGAATGCGACAAATGTCCTGCGTAACAGGAGGACTATAAAGGCGTGTATCAAGTGCGACACGAATCATATGCTGGATTGTAGATAGTCAAGATGGGATTTGTACCTCTCGTAAAAGAGTGAGATATCGCTGGACCCCTCGTGTGAGCGAGACTTTAGAAATGTCTGGTCGCACTATAGACAAGCGTCGTTTATTTCACACAGTCGAACTTAGTGAACGAGAAAGCAGCCGAATCAGATAAGGTGGTCTGTCCATGCCTTATATTCGACATATGATATCTTGATACAAAAGGATCATCAACCGGAATCATCACCGACATTCGTAAGATCACGAACAAACTCTATTCGAGATAGGTAGTCATAATGTCTTGCTAGAGACCGCCTATGACTTGTATAACCAAAATGGAGATTTCGGGTTATACTGCTATATCGAATGAGCCTACAGGGTCACACACACAGGAAAGGACAAAGACGCGAGAAAAGACGAGAATTTCTCGGTGGAGCGGAGGCCAGACCGTTCGGTCCAGCCAGCCTAGACCGATCGGTCCAGAGGTAACGTGCAAATGTTGCTCAGTCTGAAAAATGCTCTAAACCGATCGGTCTAGAGGCCTGGACCGATCGGTCCACAGGCAGAAGCTCCAGACCGATCGGTCTACCACCTGGACCGATCGGTCCAGACGTCGGGATTTCCTTAACTCACTCAAATTGGGGTTTTAAGGGCAAAGAACTTTGGGCAATGCCTACTAAACTTAGTGACACGACTTTCAGATCCTTTTGAGAGGTTTTAAGAGTGAAAAAACCTAAAGTTAAATCCCTGAAACCCTTGCCAAAGAAGAAAGCGTTCTTCAGTCCTAGCAGACGAATTCCAACCGTTGGAATCCTTTCCGACGTATGGATACGTGTAGAGGGCGAGGTAATCTTCCTGCCCTTAGTGATCGGACGAACTTTTCAATTGATACATGCCCTGGATCGATTGAGGTAAGCGTTCTAATGTTTCTACAAGATCATACATGCACGGTTCTAGGGTTTCATATAAATTTTTGTTTTACATCCGCTGCGCAAACCCTAAAATCGATCTCTTAGGAATAGGATTCGCTCTAGAGATCCCAGGAATCCCAACACTTCCTAGGTAATTAAGGATGTTTTTTACATCAATCCAGTGTGACTCTCCTGGATTTGACTTGTATCTACTCGCAATGCTCAACTCATAAGAGAGATCGGGTTGAGTACACATCATGGCGTACATGATGCATCCATTTGCTGATATATATGGAATCCTATCCATGCGTTCTTACTCATTAGGAGTCTCTGGACACTGACTCTTGCGAAGAATTGTACCACTGCTCATCGGTAAGGTTCTTTTCTTGGAATCTTGCATCTTGAACCGGTTCAACCAAATTCCATACTTGGTTATCGAACATGGATTGCATCTCGGACTTCATAGCCTCGTGCCACTTCTCGGAGTCTGAACTCGCCATTGCCTCTGAATATATGGATGACTCGTCATGTTCTAGTAACATGAGTTCCTCATTCCTAGTCACGATAAATCCATATCCCGTTGGCTCTTGGCGAATCCTCCCTGATCTCCGAGGTTCACTAATCTCAGGCGGAATCTCAACAGGCTACGATACAGGTTGAACTGTCTCAACATGCTCGCTGGGTTCATCATCCGTCTATGGTTCTCGAACTTCTTCAAGATCGAACTTACTCCCACTAACTTTCTTGGAGATGAACTCTCTCTCCATGAAATCCCCATTCCGAACAATGAATACTTTTATTCTCTGTTGGATTGTACAAATAGTATCATTTCGTTTCCTTAGAGTATCCCACAAACAAACACTTGTCAGATTTGGGGATAGCTTGTCAACCACCAGACGTTTCAAATAAGCATCGCAACTCCTGGTTGTTAAAGAAAAGATACAGAGTAGTCAGATAAGTCTTGAACACATTGGGACGACTTCCATGATAGTTGATCCGTTTACTAAAGGTTTACCACCTTCGGTCTTTATTGAGCATGTTGCTCATATGGGTGTACTGTCATTCGATGATGTATAATTTAAGTGGGAGTTATGTGTTGGAAAAGACTAAAGTAAAGTTTTTCTACAGAAAATAAAAGTTTAAAAATTTTAGTTTCTACTCTAAAATATTAAGATCTCCATAAGATTAAAAGAGAACCAGTTGAAAATAGACTCATATAGATCACTTATCATGTAATTTTTACATTTTCATGCTGCATACTTAAGCTTTGACCTATATCATTGGATTTGTTAATATATGTGATCTTAAAAGGTTTATCGTATAAAATATGACAAAAGCTTCTAAGATCCTATATTATACGTTCAATGGACCAGATTGATGAAATTACGAAATAATAGCATGTTGTTGAGCTCTCTAAAGATAATCCAAAATCACATATATTGAATCAACTGGGAGATTATTAGAATATTTTATAAATATTCGCAATTAATATGATTCAATATTGGATTTAAATCATGAATTTTGTAACGTTAGCTATTAATAAGGCATAAAAGTGATCATTTATGAAATGTACCTAAATCGTAATTTCAGTAAAATTTAGGAGCTAATATACAGATACCAAAAAATAATTTCTTATAACTTGATGGACATTTTAGAAAATATTAGATAGTTAAATCTATAAATGATAGTGGTCCCTGGATCATACGTACAGTAAAAAATACAAAATATTTTTACACTCTTTTAAGTCTGAAAGTGCGTAAAGATTCAGAAGACTACAACCAGTTTCGTTTGTACTGTCAATATGATGATAGATTCAGGTAAATGTTTTACCGTTCTTGTTTGTTTGTTCTTGATAAAGCATATCATTAGCTCCTTGTAATGTTAATTTCCGCATAAAGTTCTGTTAATTGTTATCAATCTGAACCCGAACTTTTGTTCTCCGATAATGATCGAAAAGTAGATAATATTTCAGCTTTGGAGACTTCACTCGTTAGAAAGGACTGTACTTCTATTGGGCATATGTATGGTAGTATATCCTTTAATTCCTCCAGATGAACAGATTCTAAGGATTCCATACTACTCCCATATAACCCTGTGAAGTATTGTACTACATGTGATTTAATGTCATCACTAGAGGTAAGTCGTTCTCCATCATCATTAATAAGGTAATGTATCTGATTTTTTGCTACTCTTCCCTTTATTGCTCTGTGGAAGAAACCAAAATTTTTGTCACCAAGCTTCAGCCACTAAATTCTTGATTTTTGCCTAAGAAATCTTTCCTCTACATCAATCACAATGTTCTAATCTTTCCATCACAGTTGGTGTCCGTAATAGCTCATCCTAGATTTCCAAAAACATGGCATCCAACTCTTTAACCTTTCTGGTTACGCCACTAAAATACCCCTGATTTATCAGACATAACAATTTTTTCAAGACCTTCGAGGATTTTTTGAGTCTTGCTTGACTAGTGCCTAATGTCGACTGATATATCCAATTTGCCTGCATTGTCTCAATAAAACTCATGTGAAGGGAGACATGTGTAAAGAATTTGAAAAGTTTGTTGATAACACATATTTCGGGTGATGTTTTGATATAGGATGTCTAGCGTATTTCACTATTTTATATATTTTTAGACATTTTAGGGCACATTTGGCTTCGATATTGGTTGGTTGTGTTCTTTGGTGTTTAAACAGGAATCCACACATAAAGAGAGCAAAAAGAGTGGAAAACATGGAATACGAACATCACGGACGAACCGGGAACACTTGGAGTGTCTCCAGGGAAAACGTGAAGCTCAGAAAATGTCAGATCTTGCAAGTCCAATAACTTTCACTTTACAAGTCCAAATCATACATTCTCTACATCATTGGAAAGCTCTCTTTGATATCTACGCATAGACACCAAGATCACTCAAATCTGATGTCGGAGCAGGAAGTTATGAGCAAATTTGTGAAGCCTGCCAAAACTGTTAAGTGACACGATCGTATCACTTTCAGTCACACGATCGGGTCACTTACCAGATTTTGGAAATATTCCGAATTTTGGCCCAGAAAAAGAAGGGTTAACTAGGGTTAGCCCCCAAAGTCGAAAACATTCAGACTTTTGACAGAAAACACACCCTAGAGTACACAAAAAGGGGGAGATTATCAAGAGGCAAGAGATCGGAGTAGAAGACGAAGATTACGAAGCCGGAAAATCGACTAAGCATTCTTCCTTTCTTCTATTTTATGATGTTTTGTTGTATTGATATGAATCCCGGCGTCTCGATGTTTAGCGAGTAGTCCCATAGCTATAGGTTAGGGATTTGCTATGTAGAGATCTTTGGTTTTTAATTCCAGACTTTTGGATTTGTTTATTCCATTCAGTTTATTGAATTGTTCTTAATGTTTTTGATCTCGTTGGCCACTTGGTTGAATGAATTTAGGGTTTTAATTCACATAGACATATGAGATTATAACCTGGAAATAATTCAATAAATAGAACATGTATCACATCGGGAGATGGGTATTTGCCTAGGAATCATGATAGCGTTCGTTCATTCATCCAGAGTTTTAGACTATTGAATCGGGAGATTGGTAGGATTAAACCTGGATAGTAAGATTAGACTTGGGAGAGTTAATCTCTATCTCAGAGCTTGAATTCCCTGGATTGGATAGATAAACCACTACAAAAAAAAATGCAAAATTCCAACGGATTAATCCGTTAGAATTTTTCCAACGGATTTCCAACGGCATACCGTTGGAATAATTCCAACGCGTTTCTAACGGATTTCCAATGGACGTCTAACGGATTCGTCCGTTAGAAATCCGTGGCATATCAACGGATATTTGAGTTGGAAAATTTCCACGTATATTCCAACGGATTTCCGTTGGAAATAACGTTCGACAAATTTCAACGGGTATTTCAACGGCAACCCGTTGAAATTATCCGAACGTTATGAAACGCGGCAATAATTCCAACGGATACCCATTGGAAAGTGTAACGGTAACGAAATTTTCAACGGATTTCCAACGGACATCCGTTGGAAAGTTTGTCTATTTAAAGCATCCGGTCATATTTTGCCCAAACCACTCTCTAAATCATTCTTATACTATTCTTACACCAAAAATTCTCCTAAAAATGACATCTTCAACAAATCCGAATATTCGTTCGTCCCGGCAGTGGATATACGAAAGAGTTGATTCGATTACAAAAGAGGTAACGCAAGAATTCATTAACGGTTTGGAACAGTTTATGAATTTTGCTTCTATGCAGCCGTTGTGTCAAGAACGTGGAAAAAAGCTATGTCCATGTACAAGTTGTCGCAATTTTAAATATCGCAGTCCAGAAGATGTTTGTAAACATCTATTTCGAAGGGGATTTGTCGAAGATTATTATATTTGGCGATTTCATGGAGAAGAAGTTCGGACAATCACAACGGGACAACATGTCTCGGCCGAGCAGAGGTATGATGTAGATGAAGATGTAAGAAATCCTTATGTTGAAATGGTGACAAATGCTTTTCCTGGGGCATTGGCTGGGCAAAACTCATCACAAGATCAGGAGGAGCCAAACGTCGAAACAAAACGGTTTTTCGACATGTTGGATATGGCAAATCATCCTATCTATGAAGGATATAAAGAAGGTCAGTCACGTTTATCTCTTGCATCAAGATTGATGAGTATGAAAACGGATTACAATGTCACCGAAAGTTGCATGGATTCATTTTGTCAAACGTTGCGTGAATATTTACCTGAAAATAACGAAGCTCCAGAATCGTATTATGATACGAAGGCTATGTTGAAGAATTTGGGAATGCCTTATGAAAAGATTGATGTTTGCAAAAATGGTTGCATGCTGTACTGGGGTGAAGAAAAAGAATTGGTTATGTGTAAATTCTGTAGGACTAACAGATATCGTCCGAGTAAGAATGTACGGAGACACTCCGTATAAAAAGATGTTCTATATGCCGGTATCGTACAGATTGAAGCATTTGTATGAATCACAACAAACGGCTTCACATATGAGATGGCATGCCTGCATTCTACCGTTGATGGAGAAATGCAACATCCATCAGATGCTTTGGCGTGGAAAAACTTCAACATGGTATTTCCTCAATTCGCTGCTGAGCCTAGGAATGTGTATCTTTGTTTGTGTACTGATGGATTTAGTCCGTACAGACAGTCTGGCATGCAGTATTCATTATGGCCCGTTATACTTTCTCCGTACAACTTACCACCTGAGATGTGCATGAAAAGAGAATTTATGTTTTTGACATTGTTGATTCCTGGGCCAGAACATCCGAAGAAGAGTTTAGATGTGTATTTACAGCCGCTCATTAAGGAGTTGAAGGATTTGCTGGCCGATAATGTTCACCCGAGGATACACGTTTCACACTTACGATCATGGAAAACATAAATCCACGTTCAATTACGGAGTTTGTATCCGGCGTATGACATGCTATCGGGATGGAGCACACATGGAAGACTTGCATGTCCGTTTTGCATGGAGGAAACAGAAGCGTTTTAGTTGAGACATGGGAGAAAGTCGTGCTGGTTTGACTGTCATCGCATATTTCTTCCAAGGAATCATCCATTCAGACAAAATCGTACGCTTTTTACCAAAGGTAAAATCGTTACTGAGGAAGGTCCTGTTATGTAAACCGGAGAGAAAATTTATTCTTAGTGAATAAATAGTGGATATTTGGATGATTTGGAAGCTTCTGTGTATTGTGGAGGAAATTTTGGGCATAAGAAGTGCAAAGGATTTGGTGATTGGCATAACTGGTATAAGCGTAGTATTTTTTGGAATTTGCCTTACTGGAGTTCGCTAACGCTTCGACACAATCTGGATGTTATGCATATAGAGAAAATGTTTTTTGATAACATCATCAACACCGTTCTGAATGTGTCAGGGAGAAGTAAAGATAACATCAACTCGAGGAAAGACTTGAAAGATATATGCAAGAGAAAAGAGTTGGAGTTGACATGTGATGGTCACGCACCTGTGCCGATATTCAGACTCACAAAACCAGGTAAAACGGTCTTGTTTAAATGGTTAAAAGAAGAGGTTAAATTCCCTGATGGATATGCATCCAAATTGGCGCGATGTGTTGATACTGATTCATTAAAGCTTATGGGAATGAAGAGTCATGATTGCCATGTATTCATGCAAAGACTCATTCCTATTGCATTTGCGGAGCTATTGAAACCCAGTGTCCACGGAGCGTTATGCGGTATCAGCACATTCTTTCGAGATATATGTGCAAGATCTCTGAGAAGAAGTAACCTGGAGGTTTTGAAAGGAAACATTCCTGAGATACTTTGCGTATTGGAAAAGGTATTTCCACCTTCATTTTTTGATGTGATGGAACATTTATCTATTCATTTACCAGATGAGGCAATATGCGGTGGTCCAGTACAGTTTAGATGGATGTATCCATTTGAGCGATTTTTTTCCCATCTGAAGAAGAAGGCTAAAAACAAAGCAGCAGTGGAAGGATCTATCGTCAAACAGTATTTGTTAGAGGAGATCTCCTACTTCAGTTCTTTCTATTTTGAATCTCATATTCAGACGAAGACAAGGAGGGCTATCAACGAAGACGATAGAAGTTATCTCTACCACTATGATTCATGTTTCGGACTTATTCCCGAAAGTTTTCAGCCTATTGGACGTCTCATAGGCAAATCTGAAGAATATTGGTTAACTGTACAAGAGTACAATTACATCGCCACATATATACTGTTGAATTGTGAAGAACTTCAGCCATACGAAAGGTACACATTTTTTAATCTTAGATGTGATTAGAAATTAATTAATTACATATTTGCTAACAACATGTTTTTAAGACTTTTTGACGAGGATGTTTTGGCAACATATCCTAATCTATGTGGGGAGGAACTTGAAGGAATGAAGGAACAACATTATGCATCTTGGCTTCGAGACTACGTAAGTATTCTAGCTATATATATATGTACGTGTATGTATTTGTGTATTAATTTAATTTTTATGCGCAGATTCAGTCATGCAGTGATAGAATTCCGGCATGGATCATAGATATATCACATGGACCTGGAAGAAAAGTCATTTGTTGGCCGATAATGTTCACCCAAGAATACACGTTTCACACTTACGATCATGGAAAACATAAATCCACGTCCAATTACGGAGTTTGTATAAAAAGCGGGTCATCGGAAGATCCTGATTTCTTGGGGGTTCTTCGACAGATTTTCCAACTCCAGTATCCAGGATTAGTCGGGCTGAAAACAATCATATTCAGATGTGATTGGTTTGATACAACGTCGGGACGCGGCTCACGGAAATATCGATGGGGAGGTATTGACATAAACCCGAAACGTTCATATGCAAAGTACGATCCTTTTATACTTTCAGATCAGGCAGACCAGGTATGCTTCATTCCATATCCGAAACATTCTGCGACATCGGTGAAACGGCGACGGGAAGATCAATGGTCAGCTGTTTTGAAGATTAACCCACGAAGATTAATCGTGGATTCGTCGTCGACAACACAAGATCTCGATGAGCCAATGCAAGAGCAGCTCGAAGATCCGGTTCTTCCCATCCGACTAGATGATGATTACGACGAGACACTTGCACTTCCTGACATAGACGACGAGTTACTTGATGATTCGTTACACGTACAAGATGATATAGACGAATTCGTTTCGGACCATGATACAACTCCGGATGATGAAAGTGATAAGATTCTATGTAGACTTTTTTTTTATTGTTTTCATATGTATTTGTATTTTGAAAAATCTATCATATTTATTTGTATTTTTGAGATTTTTAAATTTTTTTTAAAAAAAAATGTTAAATTCCAACGGGCATCCGTTGGAATCGAATCGCAGAATTCGAATCGACACCAGAATTACAACGGATATCCTTTGAAAATTTCTAACAGACTCCCGTTGTAATGGTTGAAACATTGAATCCGTATTGATAAATTCCAACGGATGCCCGTTAGAATCGCCATTTCCAACGGGCATCCGTTGGAAATTTTGAAGCATTAAATCTGTTCGACGCACCTGGCGTCCATCGCGTCATTCCAGAATATTTTCAACAGATGCCCATTGGAAATGACGATTCTAACGGGCATCCGTTGGAATTTATCAGACAACATTAAATGCACCCAGAGATTTCCAACGAATACCCGTTGGATATCCGTTGGAATTTTCGATTATATAAGGGCGAGCGCCCCATTCTTCCTCATCACCCATTTCTCAAATCAACAAAAAAAAACTGAGCAAAAAAAAACACTCGACAAAAAAAAATGCAAAATGGTAATATGTTTTCAATTCTTTAATATTTATTTATATTTTATTTTGTATTAATAACTAACTATTGTTTTTTTTCCAGTTTCGTAGGCGATTTTCTGGTTCCGGAGGATTGTTGGTGGGTTCTTCTGGAGCACCGCCACCGCCGCCACCACCACCTTCTCGTCTTCCGGAACCGGTGGACGCACCCCCACTTTTCCCAGAGATTGATATAACTCTGGAGGAGGTAGAGAAAATTTTAAATTCCTTCGACACTCGCGAGGTCCCGCTAATCGATCCCGAACTTGACGGGGCGTTATGGTAATTTTTAAATTAAATTATTTCAATACTTATTTTAAATTATATTATTAGTTAATATTAATAAATTGTTATTATTAGGTTCGGGGTTAACGATAAAGATTTGAGGAAAAAATTTACAGCAATAATAACGTCAAATTTTCCTCAACTCTACTACTGTTGGACGGTGGTACCGGACTATATCAAACGTTATTGGTGGCACTCGTTCATCGTAAGTTATTTTTTAAAAAATTCATTTAAATAAAATAATTTATCACTAACTCTAATTTTTTTTATAAAGCAATCTTTTCGGTGGAAAAAAAGATATTGATAAAGTTTACAAAGAGTTCAACCAGCTCGGCATGCAGCGGTTGAAACAAATGATGAACAATGTCAAACGCCGTCATCAGCTGTATGGACTGTCACCGGAGTGGGTAACAAATGACTTGTACCAACAGCTTATTGTGCATTGGAACTCAGACCATTTCAAGAACTAGAGTTCCAAGGCGAAACAAAGTCGTCTGTCCCAAAAAATCGAGGGTGATGGGCCTCATCATCATACCTCCGGTGCTAAATCATTCAAGAAGAGGTAAAAAGAGGGTATTTATTTAAACTTTAATTTAATTTTTAATTTGTTTTTTAATTGTAGATTTTTTATTCTGTTAATAATATATATATATATATATATATATAGGAGAAAGAAATGGGGAGAACTCCATCAATTGTAGAGTTGGTCGCTCGGACATACAAAAAGTCCGATGGGACTCAAAGACTTACCCAACTCTTCATTTTTCAGTCAGGCATCTATGTCGATCCCCGTGCAGAACGAGTTGTAAGCACGGTAACTCAAAGACTTACCCAACTCTCGCAAAATGTTGGCGATTCAGCGGGTTCTTCATCCGATCTCTCTGCATCGGACCAAGATCGTTGCTATGTGGAGATAAAAGTTATAATAATTTATTTTTAAATATTATATTTTAATACTTTATTTCAATTTTAAATATTTTCTTCATTTTTCAGTCGGTCTCTCCAAATAAGGGCCGCATCTATGGATTAGGAGGATTGCAGCGAGATTTGTTCGATGATTTCGGTGCAGCAATTCCTCCTGGCATGCAGAGCGATCTCGAACAACAACGGCGGATCGAGACACTCGAGCAACAGCTTGCGGCGACGAGGCAACAA
>NW_010965019.1:2928236-2928564 GCF_000463585.1 Tarenaya hassleriana
TCGGGACTAGCGAAGACGAAGAAACCCGTAGTGCCAATTAATTATTATTGTTGAAAATATTTTATATTTTCTGTAATATTCGAACAATTTTTTCTTTTAATATTTTAATTTTATTTTGATTTTATTATATATATATATTTATTAATATATAATATATATAAATATAAATAAAAAAATAAAATAAATATTTAATTCATTCCAACGGACTGCCGTTGTAAATACCGTTGTAACATTTCGACGGCTGATACGTGTGTACCGAGTCTAAAATATATAACCCGATTCACAACTCACCGCAAGGATACGGATCGTCGTAACACGGGGTCGAACA
>NW_010965019.1:2929699-2931971 GCF_000463585.1 Tarenaya hassleriana
CTCCAAATGGCTCCTTTTCGAGTCCAATCATCTTCGAAACCTGTAATCTGCAAAACTAAAGCACAACCGGATTTTGTATCCTAACACGCCTAGAATGCCTATGAATACATGTGATTATCCTATAAAACCTAGACAAACTCTCATCAAAATATAGAGAATGGATGTTGTGCTTTAGAATCTCATGATGATGCTATTTGATGTTTATCATTCCCTATTTTGCAGATTTTATTCCTTCGTTCTTTACTCGAGGACGAGCAAAGGTTTAAGTCTGGGGGGATTTGATAACTCCTATTCTTCTCTATATTTTGATGAGAGTTTGTCTAGGTTTTATAGGATAATCACATGCATTCATAGGCATTCTATAAACATCAAATAGCATCATCATGAGATTCTAAAGCACAACATCCATCCAATTCCAGTTTCCGAAGAGTCGTACCCAAACCGGTCTACTATGATCTTTCTACCAAAGACTAATCTACCTAGCCATGGGATTTTTATTGCCACCTAGAACCCGTTAGAATTTCTACAACTCACCAAGCCTATTTCCGAACCTATCCTTATCTCAACTTAGCCTATTCGATCTTAGTTCTACTCTGTACCTGGATTTTTACCTTTTTGTAGAATTTCTTTAATGAACGGTAGCACCTCGGGTTTCTAGGACGTTGAAGTTGAAGGACATCGTTTTCTCTCTTTCTTTTCTTTTCTCTCTGTTTTTTTTTTATTATTTTTTTTTCTTTTGATGCGATGTCCGACCCACAACTTAGACCCGAACCATCAATCGATGCACTCATGTCCTCGAACGATTTTCGTTGACGAGATTCCGACAGCGGAGTGTCGAGATGCTTTATTTTCCCAAGGCAATTGTTGAACTAGATTTCATCGACCTGCAAGACTCGGAAAAGGTTCTACAATAAACATATAACCTGGATATGGTCGTATCAACTCCGTAGGTTCCAAACAGCAACCTCATCCCACAAACTATATATAGAAAGTCTGGAGAACTATCAATTCAACACGGTTCAACCACGCTCTACAAAGTCACTAGATCATCAAGATGTTCCTACTCTATCATTCCACAAATCCTCCAAATGATGTTCAAAACGGGTGTCCGAGGTATGCACGTGAACCTATATGAACCTAAATCTATATGTCAAATGCAATAATGCAAACCTAAACTAAATGCAATCCTAAGTAGATAGACCTGAATGTATGAAGGATCTATCCACCCCCCCAGACTTGAACCATACACCGTCCACGGTGTAGACTCTCGCCCGGAAGAATGAAATCGACAATAACGTATGAAAAGAACCAATAAGAGGGATAAAGAAGGCTTAGCTCTGCGAAATTCGTTCGCTCGCAATGAAGTTAACTCACGTCAAATGCAAGAGCTCTCACAAACTCTGTAAACTGAAACCTATCCAACATTGTCTCTCAGATGTCGATGCTCATCTCTCGTGTGCCGGTGTAAACGCTCATAGAACAACAAACGTTATCCGGACAAAAGCATAATAATAGCAATGCATTCCGAGGGATCCAAAATACAATCATGGTCTCTACTACCTATGCTACAAAGAAAAAGAAAAAGAAAAATTACCTAGTGCTCGGGTTGCCTCCCGAGAAGCGCTTGTTTAACGTCATTAGCTCGACCTATCTTGCTCAAATGATGGGAGGGTCTGAGAGGCGAAGATAATCAATCTTTTGCCACCCTTGATGTTGAGCGTTAAGCGCTTCTTTTGGACCTCGTGGATGCTTGAGCCTTCTATCCTCCTTGGGTTTCCAAACTTGTGAAGGAGGTGGATCTTGTGGACGTTTGAGCGATGATTTTGCTCGTTTCGATCCTCTCATGCTCATTGCTCCTGCTCGAATTACTGTAATAGAAGGTTCAAAAACAAATATAGGATTATGAGCAGGATACGTACCTCTCTCCAATGATGGTCCTATGTGTTCCTTTGTCATAAGCCTTTGAGGTAAGGGCTTCAATTTGACATTCGGGACATTCTCTAGAATCCAATCCGCTTTATTCAGCGTCCCCGTGCTAGGTGGTGGCTCTCTGGTCTCTTGAACGTCTTTAATAATCGTCGTGGAGGGTTCGGAGACATTCGTAGAAGAATCGGGCGTGTCGATGTGAAAAACGTCTGATTTGCTCAGAGACTGGATCCGGTCCGATTCCAGGTGGAATCGGTCCGTTTCCAGTTTGTCTTCGCAAGACCGTGTTTGGATCCCGTCCGTTTCCAGGTGGAATCGGTCCGGATCCACCTTCTGTAAAAATCCA
>NW_010965019.1:2932110-2932407 GCF_000463585.1 Tarenaya hassleriana
CTCATTCGACGCAAGGAGAGATATCTCTAAAGGATCGACTTCCCGAAACTGATCGAAGACTTCTTGAGTGAGGATTTCATGCACATCGATGATACGTGTGTATCGAGTCTAAAATATATTACCCGATTCACAACTCACCGCAAGGATACGGATCGTCATAACACGGGGTCGAACACAAGGGATACGTGTGTATCGAGTCTAAAATATATTACCCGATTCACAACTCACCGCAAGGATACGGATCGTCATAACACGGGGTCGAACACAAGGACCGGTTGCTAAATCCAAATCTAAATC
>NW_010965019.1:2934584-2935806 GCF_000463585.1 Tarenaya hassleriana
CCCCCCAGACTTGAACCATACACCGTCCACGGTGTAGACTCTCGCCCGGAAAAATAGAATCGACAATAACGTATGAAAATAACCAATAAGAGGGATAAAGAAGGCTTAGCTCTGCGAAATTCGTTCACTCGCAATGAAGTTAACTCGCGTCAAACGCAGAAGCTCTCACACACTCTATGAATTGGAACCTATCCAACGTTGTCTCTCGGAAGCCGATGCTCATCTCTCGTGTGCCGGTGTAAACGCTCAAGAACAACAAACGTTACCCGAACAAAAGCATAATAGCAATGCACTCCGAAAGATCCAAAATACAATCATGATCTCTACTATCTACGCTACGAAGAGAAAGAAAAGTTACCTAATGCTCGGGTTGCCTCCCGAGAAGCGCTTGTTTAACGTCATTAGCTCGACCTATCTTGCTCAAATGATGGGAGGGTCTGAGAGGCGAAGATATTCGATCTTTCGCCACCCTAGATGTTGAGCATTAAGCGCATCTTTTGTACCTCGTGGACGCTTGAGCCGTCTATCCTCCTTGGGTTTCCAAACTTGTGAAGGAGGTGGATCTTGTGGACGTTTGAGCGATGATTTTGCTCGTTTCGATCCTCTCTTGCTCGTTGCTCCTGCTCGACAACCTGTAATAGAAGGTTCAAAAACAGATATAGGATTATGAGCAGGATACGTACCTCTCCCCAATGATGGTCCTATGTGTTCCTTTGTCCTAAGCCTTTGAGGTAAGGGCTTCAATTTGACCTTCGGGACATTCTCTAGAATCCAATTCGCTTTATTCAGCGTCCCCGTGCTAGGTGGTGGCTCTCTGGTCTCTTGAACGTCTTTAATAATCATCGTGGAGGGTTCAGAGACGTTCGTAGAAGAATCGGATACGTCGATGTGAAAAATGTCTGATTTGCTCAGAGACTGGATCCGGTCCGATTCCAGGTGGAATCGGTCCGTTTCCAATTTGTCTTCAATTTGGATCCGATCCGAATCCAGGTGGAATTGGTCCGGATTGACCTTCTGTAAAAATCCATCTTCGGAGGCACTTTGGATCCGGTCCGATTCCAGGTGGATTCGGTCCGGATCAAGCTTCTGTAAAACTCCAATTTCGTCCGATCCTTCGTTCAATGCTCGCGTAAGCTCTCGGATATCCTCCCAATTGCTGTATATGCTCTCGTTTGACGCTAGGAGAGATATCTCTAAAGGATCGACTTCCCGAAACTGATCG
>NW_010965019.1:2936256-2936791 GCF_000463585.1 Tarenaya hassleriana
CCGAATCCACGAGAGCATGTCAATGCTATTCATCTTATAAGTGGAGAGAACCTGCATGATACAGTCCCTTTGACCACAGAAAAAGGGGTGATCTCTAGATACACCATCCAGGAGAAAGGGAAAGCCATAGCTCATGAGACACCTAAGGTGCATGTAGAGGAAGCCGAACCGCCTTATGTAGCTCCCCCACCTTATGTACCACCCGTTCCTTTCCCTTCTCGATTGAAGAAGCATGCTGAGGATACACAGTTGTCTAGATTTGTTGATATGCTTCGGAAGTTAGAGGTTAAGATGCCTTTCTATGAGACGATACTTCAGATCCCTTCTTATGCGAAATTTTTGAAAGATATCTTGACTAAGAAGAGGGTGATTGGGAAGGAGACAGTATCCTTGAGCACAGAGGTGAGTCCATCTAATCTCCTCTCAAAAGTGTCTTGCATGACTTTTATGCTCTGTAACTCGGTCTTTAGCTCAGTAAATGATGTCTTCTGATCGAGCATTAGCTGGGCAAGCATCGTCTTGATGTCTGCTTCAT
>NW_010965019.1:2937290-2940724 GCF_000463585.1 Tarenaya hassleriana
GCAATCTGCATCTCTAGGGTGTCAAAGGGGATATCGTATACACTCCCTCCGCAAGCTGCATCCATCCATGCTCTAGTATCATCTCTTAGCCCGTGGATGAATGTGGAAAGCAGCAGCCGCTTATCTCCATGCCGTGGTGTGGACAAAGGCGTTGGTAGCCTTTGAATCTCTCCCATGCGTCATACAGACTCTCGTCACTCTCTTGAGTGAAGCTGTGTATGGCTCTCTGTGCAGCCCGGGTCTTCTCTGGGGAGTAGTATTTCGCCATGAACTGCTCCTCTAGCTCCTCCCATGTCGTGATTGAGTTCGGCTCAAGAGTGTAGAACCAATCTCTTGCCCGATCCATCAGTGAAAAAGGAAAGGCCTCCAAGTATACATCTTCAATAGTCATTCCTTGTGCCTTCCTAACTGATCTGCACAGCATCTTGAACCGAGTCAAGTGAGCAATGGGATCCTCTGTAGGCCGTCCTCTGAAACTCGCCTGACTGAACATCGTGATGGAACGGCATGACAACAAACTCAAAGTGGCCATATCGTGTACGGAAGGCTGTCTTCGGTACGTCCTCCACCTTCACACGAATCTGATGGTATCCTGATCGTAAATCAATCTTGGAAAACCACTTTGCTCCCTGTAACTGATCAAGTAACTCATCAATCCTTGGTAATGGATACCGATTCTTGATGGTTACTTGGTTAAGTCCTCTATAGTCAATACAGAGTCGCATAGTGCCATCCTTCTTCTTCACAAATAGTACGGGTGCACCCCAAGAAGATACACTGGGTCGAATGAATCCCTGCTCCACTAATTCATTCAATTGTTTCTTCAACTCTGCCATCTCCATGGGAGCCATCCGATATGGTGTCTTGGATATCGGCTCTGTACCCGGTATCACATCAATAGAGAAATCGACTTCTCTCTGTGGTGGTAGTCCAGGCAAGTCGTCTGGAAATATATCCCCGAATTCTTGAACCACTGGAGTGTCCTCAAGCTTCCCATCAACTTCCTTTGATGCAGTAATCACGATGAGAAAGGCATGACACCCTTTTCGAACCATGTTTCTAGCTCGGAGGGCTGATATAATCGGGAATGACGTTTGTACCTTGTCCCCAACGAACTCAAAATGTCCCGTCGAATCCGTAAATTGAATAGTTCGTCGACGACAATCAATGTGTGCTTGATACGTGTGTATCGAGTCTAAAATATATAACCCGATTCACAACTCACCGCAAGGATACGGATCGTCGTAACACGGGGTCGAACACGAGGACCGGTTGCTAAATCCAAATCTAGATCGAAAATAGATCAAAGCAAGCAAGCAAGTGATGGTGGAAATATGTAGAATCAATGGAAAATAATATAAGAAAGTAAATAAAAACGAGTGACCTATCAAACAAGGATGACTATGGGTGTCGGGATCGTATTCGCGTGTATGGGTATTTACTAAGCATGCGTGAATAACGATTATGACTTGTATTCGGGAATCATCAAGCAACAAAGATAGAGAATTCACCTCTCGGTCTACTAACTCCCTACCTACAGAGTAACTCGTCAATCTCTCGATCTATTCAAGTTAACCCTAGGTGCATAAAGAACGCTATCATCAACCCTAGATCGATTAAGCCATATCTCTATGTGAATAATACGATCTATCCTATTGATTTTGATCCGAAACAAACCCATATCTCTATGTGGTTCAGAATCCAAGATAATTGATCAAGGGGTTAGCAAACATCAATCCAATAAAAGCGCAAATCAATAGAACCGAAACAAATCAAAACCAAAATCCAAGTTAGGGTTCAAACATACCCAAAACACATACGAATCCCTAACCCATAGCCGTGGATCTACTCACGGTTCATAGAAAACAATAGAAAGAACAGAGAAGAAGAGATAAAAGAAAGGAGAGAAAAGCTCATGTAGATGTGTAGTCTCCACGATCGAATCTTCCTTCTTCTTCCCGAAATCCCGTGAACTTATATTCTTCTCTCCCCAAAAGCTCTCCAAAAATCTGTATCTAGGTGTTCTCTAATGTTCTCCCCTGTTCTAGGACGTGGCTAGGGCTTTTTTATAACCCTAGGGCGGCTCCCAAGAGTCCTATTCCCATTCAGATGCTGAAAATCGCGAAATAGGGTTTTAGACTGGATCCGGACCGATTCCAGGTGGATCCGGACCGGATCCAGATTCCTGGGGTCGAATTCTGCGTCCTTGATCCGGACCGGATCCAGTTGGATCCGGCCCTGCGCTGTCAGTTTTCTGGTCTTCACGATTTCGCTCGTAACTTTCTGCTCCGGTGTCGGATTTATGCGATTTTGGTGTCTACGCGAAGCTCTTGAAGTGCTCTTTCCAATGGTCAAGTCTCGCACGATTTGGACCTCTGTAGAGAAAGTTATTGATGTCGCAACATGAGTATCTCATCCGAACTTCTCCTTTAACGCTCCAAATGGCTCCTTTTCGAGTCCAATCATCTTCGAAACCTGTAACTCTGCAAAACTAGAGCACAACCGGGTTTTGTATCCTAACACGCCTAGAATGTCCATGAATGAATGTGATTGTCCCGTAAAACCTAGACAAACTCTTATCAAAATATAGAGAAGAATAGGAGTTATCAATCGACGTAGCATGCTGAATCGTTGGTGGATGGCTTTTTCATGTTGTGATCCAAGGTGAACTCAATAGTCTCGTCACCTATCTTCATCGTGAGACGACCAGCACGAACATGAACCACCGCATCGGCCGTGTTCAAGAACGGTCGACCTAGTATAATCGGTATCTTCGAGTCCTCGTCCATGTCTAAAACAACAAAATCAACGGGAACATAATAATCCCCGACTTTCAATGGGACATCCTCGAGAATACCTGCAGAATACTTGACGGATCTATCCGCAAGCTGTAGTGCCATCCTCGTCGGCTTAAGATCTCCAATGTTGAGCTTCTTATAGATGGACAACGGAAGCAAGCTTACACTGGCGCCCAGATCACACAACGCACGGTCAATCTCAATGTTCCCGATTTTGCAAGGAATCGAGAAACTACCTGGATCCGATCTCTTCTGTGGCAACTCATGCCGTAGAATCGCTGCGCTCACCTCTGTGCTCAAGGATACTGTCTCCTTCCCAATCACCCTCTTCTTAGTCAAGATATCTTTCAAAAATTTTGCATAAGAAGGGATCTGGAGTATCGTCTCATAGAAAAGGCACCTTAACCTCTAACTTCCGAAGCATATCAACAAATCTAGACAACTGTGTATTCTCAGCATGCTTCTTCAATCGAGAAGGGAAAGGAACGGGTGGTACATAAGGTGGGGGAGCTGCACCTTAACCTCTAACTTCCGAAGCATATCAACAAATCTAGACAACTGTGTATTCTCAGCATGCTTCTTCAATCGAGAAGGGAAAGGAACGGGTGGTACATAAGGTGGGGGAGCTACATAAGG
>NW_010965019.1:2941517-2945351 GCF_000463585.1 Tarenaya hassleriana
CTCCACAAGCTGCATCTATCCATGCTCTAGTATCGTCTCTCAGTCCGTGGATGAACGTGGAAAGCAACAGTCGCTTATCCATGCCGTGGTGTGGACAAAGGCGCTGATAGCCTTTGAATCTCTCCCATGCATCGTATAGACTCTCGTCACTCTCCTGAGTGAAGCTGTGTATGGCTCTCTGTGCAACTCGAGTCTTCTCTGGGGAGTAGTATTTCGCCATGAACTGCTCCTCTAGCTCTTCCCATGTCGTAATCGAGTTCGGCTCAAGGGTGTAGAACCAATCTCTTGCGCATAGCATCTTGAACTGAGTCAAGTGAGCAATGGGATCCTCCGTAGGCCGCCCTCTGAAACTCGCCTGACTGAACATCGTGATGCACTGTGGCGGTAGCTCGAAACTGTCAATGGGCGGACGGTTGATGCATGATAGGAGTTGGGTGTGCTTCGGTGCAATGTAAGAACCCAAAGTCTCCTCTGCAACATAAGTAGCTTCGCCCTCGGTATGCTGATCGTAGAGCGGATTCATGCGCTCTTGGTTCATGTGGTGCTCCTCGTCATGAACCGCACGCTCTTGTTGATGGTCGTGCGAACTGCTTGACCTCGACATAGCTTCTCTTCTCTGCTGATTTCGGATGTCTCTCAGAGTACGCTCAATCTCTGGATCGTAGACTAGGTCTTCTCTCCGATTAGAGCTCCTTGTCATGCACTAGAACCCTGCAAACCGCAAAGAAAAAAAGAAGAACTCGAAACCAAGTGAGTCCACAAAAACCAAAGAAAAAACAAAAAAAAAGAAAAAGAAAACAAGCAAAGATCTAGAATCAATAAAGACCTAGAAATAGGCTAACCAGTCCCCGGCAACGGCGCCAAAAACTTGATACGTGTGTACCGAGTCTAAAATCTATAACCCGATTCACAACTCACCGCAAGGATACGGATCGTCGTAACACGGGGTCGAACACAAGGACCGGTTGCTAAATCCAAATCTAGATCGAAAATAGATCAAAGCAAGCAAGCAAGTGATGGTGGAAATATGTAGAATCAATGGAAAATAATATAAGAAAGTAAATAAAAACGAGTGACCTATCAAACAAGGATGACTACGGGTGTCGGGATCGTATTCGCGTGTATGGGTATATGCTAAGCATGCATGAATAACGATTATGACTTGTATTCGGGAATCATCAAGCAACAAAGATAGAGAATTCACCTCTCGGTCTACTAACTCACTATCTACAGAGTAACTCGTCAATCTCTCGATCTATTCAAGTTAACCCTAGGTGCATGAAGAACGCTATCATCAACCCTAGATCGATTAAGCCATATCTCTGTGTGAATAATACGATCTATCCTATTGATTTTGATCCGAAACAAACCCATATCTCTATGTGGTTCAGAATCCAAGATAATTGATCAAGGGGTTAGCAAACATCAATCCAATAAGAGTGCAAATCAATAGAACCGAATCAAATCAAAACCGAAATCCAAGTTAGGGTTCAAACATACCCAAAACACATACGAATCCCTAACCCATAGTCGTGGATCTACTCACGGTTCATAGAAAACAATAGAAAGAACAGAGAAGAAGAGATAAAAGAGAGGAAAGAAAGTCTCATGTAGATGTGTAGTCTCCACGATCGAATCTTCCTTCTTCTTCCCGAAATCCCGTGAACTTCTATTCTTCTCTCCCCAAAAGCTCTCCAAAAATCTGTATCTAGGTGTTCTCTAAGGTTCTCCCTTGTTCTAGGACGTGGCTAGGGCTTTTTTATAACCCTAGGGTGGCTCCCAAGAGTCCTATTCCCATTCAGATGCTGAAAATCGCGAAACAGGGTTTTAAATTGGATCCGGACCGATTCCAGGTGGATCCGGACCGGATCCAGATTCCTGGGGTCAAATTCTGCGTCCTTGATCCGGACCGGATCCAGTTGGATCCGGCCCTGCGCTGACAGTTTTCTGGTCTTCACGATTTCGCTCATAACTTCCTGCTCTGGTATCGGATTTATGCGATTTTGATGCCTATGCGAAGCTCTTGAAGTGCTCTTTCCAATGGTATAAGTCTCGCACGATTTGGACTTCTGTAGAGAAAGTTATTGATGTCGCAACATGAGTACCTCATCCGGACTTCTCCTTTAGCGCTCCAAATGGCTCCTTTTCGAGTCCAATCATCTTCGAAACCTGTAATCTGCAAAACTAAAGCACAACCGGATTTTGTATCCTAACACGCCTAGAATGCCTATGAATACATGTGATTATCCTATAAAACCTAGACAAACTCTCATCAAAATATAGAGAAGAATAGGAGTTATCAACGGCGTTTCCAACGGATATTCCAACGGATTTCCGTGGCAAATACCGTTGTAAATCCGTTGGAATATTTCTAATGGATATTCTAACGGTCCCGTCGGAAAGTAGCCACGGATTTCCGTTGGAATTTCCGTTGATATATTCCGACGAACAAATCCGTTGGAATTCCGTTGAAAATATACCACGGAAGAACCGTTGAAAATCCGTTGAAATATTCCAACGGATGACGGCGTTGGAATTCCGTTTGGAATTTGCCACGGAATTCCAACGGAACCGCGTTTCTAACGACTGTTTTCCAACTGATATATCCGTTGGAAAAGTCGAATTCCAACGGATTTTCGGCCATTTCCAACGGATTTGCCGGTTGGAATTTGGAGTTTTTTTTTAGTGAACCACTAAGTTTACATCTTTTGAAATATCATTGCATGTAAAGTAATCCCGAAGCCTGCAGTGTTCGTCATTCATAGTTTTAAAAGCTGTTTTATCGTTTGCTTTGTTAGCTTCTCACATTCACATTATTTTCTCTGGATTTAGATTTGATTCAGTTGTCTACTTGTCCCTGTGTTCGACCCTGCTACTACACACGATCCGTACACTTGCGGTTAATTGTTGAGTGTAGGAATATTATTACTTGATCATATTTCTGCACCTAGATTTGCGACATCATTTGTGCACTTGAACAGAATACACCGGAAGATGGACAATGCAAGGAGTGTGGTCCGATGGTCTCGACGCTAGAAATTCAACAGACTGTGGGATGAGGGGTATTATAAAAAAAATATATCTTATTTTAACTGGTCACACCGTTCACTAGGGGTGGCCATTTCAGGTTTAGGTTCGGTTTTCGGTTTAGTTATTTCGGGTTCGGTTATTTCGGTTATAAAAAAATTATACCCAAACGGTTATATAGTTCTATTCGATTCGGTTCGGTTCGGTTTCGGTTCAGTTCGGTTTGACTTTTTCATAATAAAATTATAACCGAACGGTTAAATTTTTCGGTTTATTCGGTTCGGTTTTAGATCGGTTCGGTTTGGTTATGATATATTTTTTTAAAAAAGAATATTAATCCTATACAAACTTCAAAATATCTATCCAAATAAATCCATAAAATAATTAATCCTCAAAAAAATTACAAAACAAATCTACAAAAACTTCAATAATTAGGTTAAAAGTTAAAAATATTAAATTTTAGGGGTAATCGCATAAAAATACCCGAACTTTTACAAAAAGCCCAAATAAATACCCGAACTATAAAATTATCATATAAATACCTGAACTTTTCAAAACTCTCACATAAATACCCAAACTTTTAAATTTTTTTCGAATCAAACAAACGCTACTGCTGACTCAACAAAAAAAAACTGTTGACTCAGCAAAAAACTGCTGACTCAACATTTAAAAATATTATTAAATATCCAAATATTCATCTACATATATTTAAATTAATATATATATAAATTCACATATATATATATAAATATATATATATATATATATTAAAAATAAAATTATTTATAATTAATAAAACACATATAC
>NW_010965019.1:2945383-2972466 GCF_000463585.1 Tarenaya hassleriana
TATATATATATATATATATATATATTTGTATATATATGTGAATTTATATATATATATTAATTTAAATATATGTAGATGAATATTTGGATATTTAATAATATTTTTGAATGATGAGTGAGCAGTTTTTTGCTGAGTCAGCAGTTTTTTTTGCTGAATCAGCAGTTTTTTGCTGAGTCAGCAGTTGCGTTTGTTTGATTTGGAAAAATTTTAAAGTCTGGGTATTTATGTGAGAGTTTTGAAAAGTTCAGGTATTTATATGACAATTTCATAGTTCGAGTATTTATTTGAAATTTTTATAAAAGTTCGGGTATTTTTATGTGATTACTCCTAAATTTTATGGTTTATTAGGTAAAACACATAAGATACAAATGAACTACAAAAAAATAACACTAATAATAATAAGTGTAAAAATTCAAATATTATAAAAATCCTAATAACCATTCGGTTAACCGCGGTTATTCGGTTATTAATCGAACTGAACCAAATCCGAACGGTTATTCAACTTTTTCAACCGTTCGGTTATTAAACGAATAATCAAACCGAACCAAACCGTTCTTATTTAGTTCGGTTCGGTTCGATTATTCGGTTAATAACCGAAATGGCCACCCCTACCGTTCAGATAGTTTAAAATTCAATTTTGATCATACGAGTCAAATTGGTCACACTGATCACACCACTTAATATTAAACTCAGGTCATACGAATGACACTGGTCATATCACTTAATATTAAACTCTTATCACATTGATCACACTGATCACATTGTTCGAAATTCAATTCTGGTCACATTTGTCACAAATAATTACACCAAAATTTTATAAAATTTCCAAACAAATTTAATTTTTTTGTGATGAAGAAAATTTTAAAATTTTAAAAATATTTAATTTTTTTTCTAGGAAATTGAAAATTACTTTATTTCCTCTTGTCATCAAATATATAAAGTAAATTGTTTTTTTTTCCAAAAGCCAATATAGCAAAGTAAAGTATTTGTTTATAAAAGCCCGATCCGTTGAATCTTACATCAAACTATCTTGCCCTAATCAATATTTTACTATCATTCTATTATTATTGTTGAATTCCACATTTTTTGTGTTAACGATTGTCAGTCTCTTTTGTTATAAGAGGGATATATATATATTAAAAACGGTGAAACAAAATTAAGAATTCAACATATATATATATACGTTAATCTTATAACAGTATTTATTGAAGTTGTAATTCTGAAATGAAATAAAAAATATATCCAAAAAATAAAGCAATAGAAATAAATGAGATGCAACAACCCAGATCAAAGGGTCCGTTTCATTAAATATGGGAAAAGGAAATAAACCCAAATCTCATCTGACAACTCAACCGCTTATTTCATTTAATTACATCTAACCCCATCACCCTATATATATTTTTTTTCATAGAATATTTGCTTGGTCCAAAAGGATCGAGAAATATGGGATTACAAAGGGTTGATAAACAAAAATATTTGAGATACATAAACCTAAACCAAGATAATATACGAATTGCATTTTAACTATATATAAATGAGATTTTAAATTTATAAAAATTAGGGGTAGATATTTGGGTTTTCAATATATATATATATTGGAATAAAAATAAAATCAACAAATATAATTTTTTAAAATTAAATTAAATTTTATGATTAAAATAGTTGAATAAAACAAAAAAATTAAAATAATTTTTTAAAAATATTTTAAAATTTTAAAAAATCAAATTAAATCGCAAGTTAATATAAAAATCAAATAGGTATATTTTATAAAGTGACCATTTAAATAATAAATAATGGAATTAAAACATATTCAAAATCTGAAATAAGCATCATAACCAAAAAGTATAATGACATGATAATCGGCATGAAGATTGCTATAATTTGAAGTTTAATTTCCTTTGGGCATGGTATTCAAAATTTCAAATTATATCTCTAAATGATTTGAATTAAGGCATGATTTGATAGTTAAAGAACAACTATTGGAAATTTTTTCAGAGCAATACAAATCACATAAAAGTAGACGTAAAAACAATACAAATGTTATTATTGATTAGATCATTTACATGGTGGAAAAAAAATTAGACCATTTACATGAATATTTAAATTTTAAACTTTTTATTAAATATCTATTACAGTTTTACTAGTGTTCCATTTTAATGTGATACATTAAAAATATTAAATTTATTTTGATTATCTACACGTTAAAGTGGTTTGGACACATAAAATGTAGACCGCTAGATACTCTGGTTAGAAAATTAGAGAGTATAAAGATAGAAACGAAGAAACGAGAAGACATAGACTTACTTGGGAACGAATCATTAGAAATGACTTGGATATATTGTAAATATCAGAGAATATGATGCAAAACCGAAATAAATGAAAAAAAAAAGAATTCATTCGACCGATCTCAAATAAATTAGGGATTAAAATGATATTGTTGTTGTTGATCTACACTTTAAATTTATTTCCAGTTTCAATTAAACAATAAATTTGTTTTATACTTCTATATTCAAATAAAATAATATTAGTTTTATTTAGTTTTATATTTAATTTCGATTATTTTTATAATGTTTTACTTACATAAAAAATCAAATCCAACACATAAATAGAATTAAAAACTAACTGAATGTTAAATTGGAACTAAAAAACAATTTTGCATTCTATGGTCGTTAAAATAATCTGTAGTTTATTTAGATGGTAAAATATAAAATATTATTTAAGATTTTGTAATATGTGCACAAAATGTTTTAGCATAAAGATGATTACATTGCTCTGAGCTCTCGTCACTTTCATAGCTACTGCATTTCTGCCGTGACTTTCTCTGCATATCATTTCTATAAATACGCCCTTTCTTCCTCATCTTTTCTTTTATTCTCATCTCAGAGCACCGATGCCGGAAACAATGGCTTCCGCGCCATATTTCTCTGGTCTCCCCGTCACTCTCTCTCTCCTATTCCTCCTCTTCGTCACTACCACTTTCTCTCGCTCGCTCACCTCTTCCTCTGAAACGACGATCCTCGACGTCGTTTCGTCTCTTCAGCAGACCCATCAAATCCTCTCCCTCGATCCGTCCGGGACGACCCTCACCAGCCGACCCGACTTGAAATCCAAACCGGTTTTCCTCAACTCTTCGTCATTCTCTCTGGAGCTCCATTCTCGCGAGACCCTCGTCGAATCGCAGCACAAGGACTACCGGAGCCTGCTTTTGGGCCGACTCGAGCGTGATTCGGCTCGAGTCTCCGGAATCACAGCCAAAGTCAGACTCGCCATCGAGGGCGTCGAAAGATCCAAGCTCCATCCCGTTCACGACGACGATTCCCTGATCCGACCCGAGGATATGAGCACACCGGTGGTCTCAGGAGCGAGCCAAGGAAGCGGCGAGTACTTCTCACGAGTCGGAGTCGGGACTCCACCGAAGGAGATGTTCATGGTGCTCGACACGGGAAGTGACGTGAACTGGATCCAGTGTCAACCATGCTCCGATTGCTACCAACAATCCGACCCGGTTTTCAACCCGGCTTCGTCTTCCTCGTACTCTTCTCTCTCTTGTGCTTCGCCGCAGTGCTCGGCTCTCGAGGTCTCCGCCTGTCGTGCCGACAAGTGTCTCTATCAGGTCAGTTACGGTGATGGGTCTTTTACCGTCGGCGAGTTCGCCACAGAGACGGTTTCGTTTGGGAACTCCGGGAAGGTGAACGGCGTCGCTCTGGGTTGCGGACACGACAACGAGGGCTTGTTCGTCGGATCCGCTGGTCTGCTCGGTCTCGGTGGTGGTGCTTTATCTCTCACCTCTCAGATCAAAGCGAAATCCTTCTCGTACTGCCTAGTGGACCGTAACTCGGGCGGATCGTCGAGCCTCGACTTCAACTCGGCCCGACTCGGCAGCGAGGTCACCGCTCCTCTCCTCCACAACCACAAGATCGATACGTTCTACTACGTGGGTCTCACCGGATTCAGCGTCGGAGGCCACCCGGTGGCGATCCCGCCGTCGGTGTTTGCTGTCGGCGATTCTGGAAACGGCGGAGTCATTGTCGACTGCGGGACCGCCGTGACTCGGTTACAGACTCAGGCTTACAACTCACTTCGCGACGCGTTCGCTCGACTCACCGCCAACCTGAAATCGGCTTCGTCGAGCATCTCGCTCTTCGACACATGCTACGACTTTTCGTCTCTCTCCACCGTCAGAGTCCCGACGGTGGCTCTCCATTTCGCCGGCGGAAAGTCCCTCGAACTTCCGGCGAAGAACTACCTCATCCCCGTTGACTCCGCCGGTATTTTCTGCTTCGCCTTCGCTCCGACATCGACACCTCTCTCCATCATCGGCAACGTGCAGCAGCAGGGGACACGAATCAGATTCGACTTGGCCAATAACCTTGTCGGATTTCTACCCAATAAATGCTAAAAAATTACTTTCCTATTTATTTTTTTTATTTGCAGTATCAGCAAGCGTTGGATTCGTTTCTTCGTAAAAGGGCGACAAGAAAAAGCCGGTGTGAATTTTCCTCTCTAGATATAGGACTAGCTGTAACAATTTTAAATTTGCGAGGTTGATTGAGATTATTTAATATTTAGGGTGATAAAGTCAAATGTATGTTAGTGTGTGGAGAAAATTTTAAAAAATATATAAGTGTGGGGCAATCATGATAACTAAAGCAAAGATCCAAAGAAGCTTTGGGTGAGAGTCTCCATTGAAATTTAAATCAATGTTGTTGTTCTCCTTTTGAGTTACAGTAAATTTCTGCAGTATGTAAATAATTTTTTGATATTTTCATAGCATTGTATTGATTTTAAATTTTTTAAACTTTAAATATTGAGTAGGTAATTCATTATTTTTTAGGTCAAGAAGTTAGTAAGCAATTTCTATTAGGGATGTCAAGTGGATGAGACCAATCCAACCCAATCCAAGTTTGTACGTTTAGAGTTTCGGGTTCGGGATTGGCAGGCTTATATTTTTCGAGTCTATCGAGTTAAGTTTGAAGGCCAATTCTGTGATAACCAATTTTAGGAGAAGATTGGGAGTGATTATCGGTATAGAGGATACGAACAATGAGCGGCTCCAGAGTATCGCTAAGCCAAAGGGGTATAAGAATAAATCAAACATACCGGAATAAGAGACATTTTAGGACTTTATAGGTATGAGACTATACAGTCTAAGATAACATAAAAAGAATTAGTTAGACTACTCATAACAATAAGGTGCACCCTTTTTATTTGATTATCCCAAGAGAACTCCAAAGTTAAGCATGCTGCCTCTGGAGCAATCTCATGATGGGTGATCTGCTGGAAAATGTCTTGATATGCGTGCAAGTGAGAACAAAACACGTTGGAAGGTTTCGTGTTGCTGTGTGAGGACAGTTTTGACGTTCGTAACGAATGCATATCGTTACAATTCTATATGACTCGGGTTCGAATTCATGGCGAACCAGATCAATTCATTCAATTCCTTATATGTATTTTTACTTTCTTGTATTTATTTTTAAAATATAAATCGGTTTTTGGATTGATCCAATATCGAATTTTAGTTCGATCTAAAAATTCAATTTTTTCCGGACTTATAAATTTAGACCAATAATTCGATATTTTTCAGATGAAATCGGTCGGGTTCACCTCCTAAATTCTACGTATTGTATTTGTAAAATATATTTGAATTTCGTAATTAAAAATTAATGCTCTTTTGTTAAACAATTAGAAGATTACAAGTGATTGGAGTTTGTTTTATTTTTTATTTTTGGTTTTCAGATTTTGGTTTTGTCTTTTAGATTTTTATTTATTTTATTTTATTTTACTTTCGAATCAATATGCTCTATTTTTTTAATAAAACGCAAAAAAATCCACTCAAATTTACATTTTTAAAGGAAAAGATAAGAATATAATATTCAAAAAATAAAAATAATTTTGTGAAAATATAGAAAATTATTGTAAAAAATTGACTTTGTTTTAAGTAATTTAGTTTTTTAATACGAGAAATCTTAATCAAGATTCCATTTCTTAATAATAAATAACCACAAATAGATAAATTCAGATTTTTTTTATATCAATTGTTTATTTTAAAATTTATTTGGACTTTCTTGTTGGGAGATTTAATTGGACTTTGATAAAAAGATGTAATATGATGGATATTTTACTAACCCATTTATTGATAAAATAAAACTTTAAAGCTTTTTAGTTATTTACATTTAGCATAGGAGGAAAATCAGATTAGATTTGGAGCTGATGGGTTGCTTTCTAGGGACAGATCACATATATTACGCAATTTGTAAACACTAACCAAACGAATTTGTGAGGATGTTGTTAAATATTTTAGAGTAAATGGTTGGCAAGAATAATCTCTTTAGAGATTCATAAATATATGTATTACGAATATGGTGGAGGAGTTAAGTGTTCGTAATGATATATGTTTGTTTTGATCCATATTATATCATTTACGAACACTTAACCTCTCCACTATATTCGTAATATATATAATTATAAATCTCTAGAGAGATTATTCTTGTCAACCATTTACTCTAAAATATTCAACAAATGTTACGCAATTTTAACTAAGAGTCTATGTTTAATATTACGATTATATTTTAATTTATTTTTTTAGCTTCATAGAACTGTATTCATTAGTTCTTTTCTATATCATTCTTCAATTAAATTAAAATTCTATTAAAGTCAATTCAATTTAAATTTTTTCACTAGAAGAATACTTATTCTCTAACAAATATACATCTCCACTTTGTTTTTAATTATTTTTATATTGCGTTTCAATTATCTTAATTTAATTTTAAAAAATCAGCACTAATTATTCTATATCTCTTTCGATTAGAGTTATATACATTTGGCTAAAGATTAATCTGGTTGTATTATTTATCGTACCTAAATTTGTATCCCTTATTTAGGTACGCAAGGATCTGATGCATGCTCGACACGTGTCGTTACAGTACACGACGGTGGATTCATTTACATGGCGACTGGTTGTGCGCAAGTCACGGGCAAATTGGCTGGACCAGTGTTTCGTCCTTTTAGGTTTTATTTTTCATTATTTTTTACGTAATTTTTTATTCCGTAAAGTTATAATTCGGATGAATATCTCTAATTCCCTATCTACACTTAAATTTTAATCTAGAATAAAAACATACTTTTCATTTTCTACAGATACTAAATCTCTCAAATTTGGTTTTTATATAGTTTATATTTTCTTTTGTATATATACGCACATATGTAATATACAATTTGAAATCTGCTGCTGGCGTTGAAAAATTGCCTTTCAGTTTATTGTATAATGGTGACAAAAAAGAAAGCACATTATAGTATAATGAACGGTCCACTTTGGCGAATAAATTATGGAATTTATATTTTCTCGCAATTGGTTTGGTGGGTATGAACGCAAGATTTGTATTATCAGAAGACTCGAGTCCTATATAGCACTTTCTCTTGAATAAAAATATATGGTGATTGTAGATTATTAATATCTACACCACGCGTACTTATATATGGATGGATATGGTACTGTCCATTTTTGCGAAACTGATTAGAAATTTTAGGTGATCCAATGTATCTATATATTTATTAATGAGATTAATGAGTTTGTTTTCTCTTAATAATTAAGTGAAGACTTATTAGATCCAATGAGTTTAATGAAATCCTAATCTCTTTATAATTATGTTTAAGAAACACAATTTAGAGTTAAGAAAAATAAGAAGATTTTTCTCTCCCTCTCTTTCTCAATTCGGTCGACCTCTCTCTCTCTTCCGAGGAGCGCCTCGGTTTCCGTTCCCATCATCCAGGACATGTTCTAACAGACGCGAGCCTGTAGAGAGCGCTTGATTTCAGCGTTTGTGACAGGTTCTTGAATCGAAACAGGTTGGTATATCGATACCTTTATCATTATATGTAAGATCTGTTGATTGGATTTCATATAATATATTCCCTGTGTGCAATCCAAATTGGAATTCTAGAAACAATTATGAACGCATGTTTAGGGATCTCCAAAACTCCAACAATGGTACCAGAGCCTGCTTGACATATAATTGAAACCTATTTCAGGATTTGGAGTTGTGACTTTATGCAAAACGTCAACTATCTGATAAGTTCGAACCCAAATCTGAAAGATGCTTGTTTGTTGGTTACCCCAAGGAAACAAGGGGATACTACTTCTACAATCTAACTGAGAACAAAATGTTTGTTGCTCGAGATGAGACTTTCCTGGAACGAGAATTTGTCTCCAAGAAAACTAGTGGGAGTAAGATTGACCTTGGAGAATTCCAAGAGCCACAAACTGAAGCTGAACCTAGCGAAATAGTTAAAATGATTCAACCTAAAATCGACTTATTGTAATAATATTGACCTTATGACTTTGTCTGTTGTTGATGAACCTCAGAGATCGAGGAGGATTCGACATGAGCCTGATAGATATGATTTATCGTCACTGAAAATGATGAACTCGTGCTCATGGAGATGATGAGCCTACATCATATTTAGATGCTATGTCGAAACCCGACTCTGAGAAATGGCTCGATGGTATGAAGTCTGAGATGCAATCTATGTAAGACAACCAAGTATGGACTTTAATTGATGCATCTGAAGGGATAAAACCTAGCGGATGCAAATGAGTTTTCAAGAAGAAAACTAAAATGGATGGCAACATGCATACCTATAAAGCAGGATCGGTGGCGAAAGGATTTCGACAAATTCATGGTATTGACTGTGACGAAACCTTCTCGTCCATTGCTATGTTTAAATCCATTCTCGGGTACTCATTGTCATATCCGGATATTACGACTATGAGATATGACAAATGGATGTCAAGACCGCATTCCTTAACGAAAATATGCTTGGGGATGTGTACATGACACAGCCCGAGGGTTTTGAAGATCCTGAGCATCCAAGGAATGTATGCAAGCTTCAGAGGTTCATTTATGCACTGAAACAGGCTTCAAAAAGCTGGAACCTGCGTTTTGATGAAACAGTCAAAGAGTTTGGTTTTTTACAAAATTAGGATGAACCACACGTTTATCAGAAGGCCAGTGGGAGCGTAATTTGTTTCTGGTCTTATACGTTGATGACATCTTGCTCATCGAAACGATATTCCTACTTTGCAAGACGTTAAGTCATGGCTAGAAAAACATTTTGCGATGAAAGACTTAGGCGATGCTGCCTATATTTTAGGCGTCAAGATCTATAGAGATAGATCGAGGAAAGCTGATCAATCTAAGTCAGAGTACTTACGTCGACAAGGTGTTAAAACGGTTTAGCATGCAAGAATCCAAGAAAGGATCCTTGCCGATGAGGCACGGTTTAGTTCTGAGTAAGAATCAGTGTCCAAAGACATTTGACGAGCGAGAAAACATGGATAGAATTCTATACCTTCGGCGATAGGATCTATCATATATGTCGTGCAGCGTACTCTGCCAGATGTGTCGTTAGCATTGAGTCTAAGGAGTAGATACCAGTCTGATCCAGGTGAGCCACATTGGATAGCCATAAAGAACATCCTGAAGTACCTGAGAAGGACTAAGTGTTGGTTTTTTACGTCGCTACGGGTTCCTAGCATGCGATCATATCGATCTAGGGTTTGGTTTACTAGGTTTCATGCAGCGGAAGGATAATCTAAACCTAGTCAAACGTCACACGCAACCAAACTCATAAAATCCGAAAGAACGTGTATATCACCGTTGGAATCGAATACTTACCTCTTTCCTGAAGATCTGAAAGTAGCAATCGATCCGGGGCCTGTTTTAATCACCTAGGACTGAAGTTACAGTCCCTCTACACGTATCCACACCGACGGGACGGATTCCAAACGCTTTTGGAACTGGTATGCTAGGATCTGTAATACATTGAAATCCGATTCAAATATTTAATTATTTAGAAATGAATAATTAAATAGAGATGTCACGAAATCACCAAAATTGAATAGTACAATGCCGGGGAGAGACAGAGGATCGTCACGTGCGGAAAGAATCAAAAAGAAAAGAAAAGAAAAATAAATAAAGGGTTGGTCCGCCGAACCATAATTTGGTCCGGGGTGGACCAACCAGCTCAGCCGGGTTCGGAGCACGCTGAGCGGACTGGGAGAAGAAAAATTTCGAAAAAAAATAATGTGATCCCGGTCCGTCGGACCAGGAAGTTGGTCCGGCGGACTGGGAATCGACAGATTGCAACTTGCCAACTTGCGGTCTTGGGACACGGATTTCGCCGGAGTTTGGGCCCCACTCGCCGTCAAGCCGCCTCCCACGCCTCGATGACGTTGCAGGCTCGCCTATGGGCCTGGGCTCAAGCCCATCTAGCTTCTCTCTCGCACCACAAACACCTCCCAGATCTGGCACTTGGCCATTTGTGGACAAAAACAGAGGAAGAAGAAAAAGGGGAGAAAGGGAGAGAAAAGAGACGAACCAGTGCAAGGGAAGCTCGGGGAGACCAAGAGGGACGTGCCCAGACGTGCCCCGAAGCTTCTCACGTCGTGTGAGCCACGAGGAACGCACACAAGCTCGGACAAACTCAAGAACAAGGTGAGTGGCTTGAGTTGGATTTGTGATATGTCATTTTCAATGTGTGATGGTGCAAATCGAGATTTCTTTGCGTGTTTGAGGATTAGAACATGTCTAGGGATGTAAAACTATGTTTTAGTAGCATTTGAAGCAACCCTAGAGTGAAACGGACGAGAAAAATCGAACAGAATTGGGAAAAATGGCGAGGAAGAAGAAGATCCCAGTCCCGGTCCACCGGACCACGCGTGGTCAGCTCTGGACCGAGACTGGAACACAACACATGAACTCAGACGGACCAAGGAAACGGACCGGACCAAGAGAAAACATGACCTGGTCCGCCTGACCAGACGTGTTCTGAGGTTTCGCGCACCGACTAACCGAAAAGAAACGGACCGAAGGGAAAAGAGTAGTCTGGTCTGGGGCTGACCAGTTCTGGTCCGCCGGACCAGACGTACTCCGAGAAGTCTCACACCGCCTGACCAGGAGGGGCGGATCGAGAGGGAAGGAACGGGCTGGCCTGGGGCTGACCAACCCTGGTTCGCCAGACCAGACTCGAATAAAAAGAGAGAAAATTTCCTGTTCGCCCGGGAAATAGGAAACGGCCATCAGACTCGGCCCGGACCTGACCAGACTTGATCAAGGGAAGACCAAAGCCCCACCAAAGGACCTAACTTCGTGATTGGTATCAATCGGACCGAGTTTTCGCCAGAACGTTGCGTAGCGTGGTGAGATGTGCGATATCAAAATACGAGTGATCGTTGCGTGATTGTTTGCGGGTAGAATTTGCATGGCGTTAAACGGTAGCTCGGTAGGGACCGGATACCGTGATACGTAAGGTTGTACTATGGGGATATTGCACGTTGTGTGCCATGTGTGTAGCTTGCTCGTGCGTACGAGTCAAGCGTGATTGTGTTTGTGGATGGTTGTGGACTCAACCATCACCGTCATGGACTTGACGGGCGTTTGAGACGCGTTTAGTCGTGCGTGACACGACGACCAACGTCATGGACTTGACGGGCGTGGACTCGCACCTAGTCATGGACTTGACTAGGGTATATGGCTGGCACCTATAGTGGACTCCATACGGGTATGATTGTATTCCGTTGTGCCATGGACTTGACACCAATAGTCACGAGAGTGATGAGCGCAGGAGACGCGCACGATCGCATGTGATGGATGGCCAACATCACGCGAGTGACGGGCGTGGAGGCGCCCCTAGTCATGCCGACTTGACTAGGGTATACAGCTAAACCCTATGGTGGACTCCATACGGACGTGATTGTGTTTGCTATTTATGTGCTTACTGTGTTCTTACTTATTGCATGTGTTTTATGGAAATGTCGACTGTACCGTTCTCAGTGGGAACGGGATTTCCGGGTTCAACCCGGGCTACTCACTAAGCGGTTGTGCTTAGCCCTCGTGGTTTTATATTTTTCAGATCATGAGGATTATGCCTAGCGCATCGGACGACGACGACTTGAGAGAGACAGCATCATGTACGGGATTTGTCTAAACTATGGGACTTGGATTCCCACATTTTGTACGGTTATATTATGACTATTAGGACATGTGTCATTTTGCGATCCTGATCACGTTGTATTTCCCGCTGCTTACTCTGATTTGATTTAAAATGTTTTTGGATTTCGTGATTTTGCTTCCGCGATTTATTATTTTATTTTATATCATCTATGTGGCACAGCGCGTATACTGTACACGGGTTACGGGTGTCACAACTTTTGGTATCAGAGCCACGTTCTTTTCTCGGGAAGGAATCGTGCTCATTACCCAACGATTTTCTACGAAAAATGTTTTCAAACCATGTCCGAAGAAAATCCTCACCTGTCGAGGTCCGTACATCGATGATGCATTTATCGGTCGTCAGTTGCTAAACTGTCTTAAATGTGGTGCAGTTTCAGGAGATCATGTGGCAGCACCTGGCTGCCCACACCCTACCACCACCTCCGGCGAGAGACCCGGAGCCGAGGGAGGAGGACTTTCACCAGCCGCCGATACCTGCTGCGACGGAGAGATACCTCCCCATCGTCAAGGAGCTGTGGGCGATGCATATCCCGTGATTTGAGGGATCGGTGAGACCGGAAGCAGCTGAAGAGTGGCTCACCCAGATCTTTCAGGACCTGGAGTATCTGCAGTGCCCGTATCAATACCGGGCTATGATCGCGAGTCATCACCTGTCGGGTCAGGCCCGACATTGGTGGGCAAAGGTGGTGCAGGAGGCACCAACGGGACATCGTTTCACATGGGAGGAGTTCTGACAGGAGTTCGAGGCGAAGTACTTCCGGAAGCAGGACCGTGAGTACCGTGTGACAGAGTTCCTCATGTTGCAACAGGGGGACATGACTGTCAGCGAGTATGAGGCAGAGTTCACCCGTCTACTGATGTATGGAGGGCATCTGGTACCCATCGAGGTGTCGAAGATCCAGAAGTTCATTGCTGGACTCCGACCTTACCTGCGGAGGAAGATCGAGATTCAGGAGTACCCGACGCTGAGTCGGTATATCTCGCAACTGGAGAAGGTGGAGCGTGGAGAGCGGGAGAAGAAGGAAGGGAAGACCCATGAGCGGAGCCCTTTCAGGAAGTGCTTCGGTACGTGTTCTTCGGGGAAGAACATCCGGACCAGCGACCCGCGCGACAAGGGAAAAGCGCCGGCTATTGGTGCGCCACCACCACTGGCGGCGAGGGGACCAGTGGTATGTTACCGTTGCGACTAGCCTGAACACATTGCATCACGTTGCCCGACGAGGGCTACGGGACCACCGGCCTTGGCGCCGAGACCACCACACCACCAAGCCAAGTGGACAGACCACCCCAACCACCAGTGAGGACCGGAGCAGCCCCGAGAGTTTATGCTCTCGGTGCCGAGCAGAAGATCCAGGAGGAAGGGGAGGAGGAGGCTCACCCTGATTGAGTCGAGGCTGCCGCGATCTCAGGTACCCTATATCTCTATGGAGTTGCCTGTTACACGTTGTTTGATACCGGGGTGACCCATAGTTTCCTGAGTGCGGGAGCGGCGGAGAGGCTTGAGACAGGAGAGATCGACCTGATGAGTGATTTTACCGTGCGCATACCTTCTGGAGAGACGTTAGCAGTGCACGGGATCCTGCGAGGCGTACCCCTTGAGGTTTGCGGTCGTCTATTAGCCGCAGATCTCATTGTGGTACCCATCGGGGGATTCGATATCATTTTGGGCATGGATTGGTTGATGAGGTTCCAAGCCTACATCGATTGTCCCAAGAGGACAATTTGGTTTACGGACGTGTTCGGAGGGTTCGAGTTCCGAGGCCGAGGAGCACCGGCCGTGGATCCGATCATCTCGGCACTGAAGGCCGAGAAGATGATTAGAAAGGGAAATGAAGCATTCCTGGTAGTCATCACAGCTACACAGGAATCGGAGCGGAGATTGGAGGATACACCCGTTGCCTGAGAGTTTCCAGATGTGTTTCTCGAGGATCTACTGGGATTACCACCTAGTCAGGAAGTTGACTTCAGCATAGATGTGCTACCAGGTACCGAGCCAATTTCCAAGGCTCCGTACCGGATGGCACCTACGGAGATGACTGAGCTGAAGAAACAGCTGAACGAGTTGGTGGAGCAGGGTTTCATTCGCCCTAGTGTTTCACCATGGGGAGCACCAATACTCTTCGTGAAGAAGAAGGACGTGAGTATGCGGTTGTGCATCGATTACCGGGGGCTCAACCAAGTGACTATCAAGAATCGGTACATGCTACCGAGGATTGATGAGTTGCTGGATCAGCTACAGGGAGCCCAATGATTTTCGAAGATTGATCTACGATCCGGATATCATCAGATTCGGGTCAAGGAGGATGACATACAGAAGGCGGCATTCCGGACGAGATATGGACACTTCGAGTTCGTGGTCATGCCTTTTGGGCTCACGAACGCGCCTGCGGTGTTCATGCTACTGATGAACCGCGTATTCATGGACTACCTGGATGAGTTCGTCATCATTTTCATCGATGACCTCCTCATCTATTCGCCGGATCCGCAGACACATGAGGAGCACCTGCGGAAGATATTATGGAGGCTGAGAGAGAACCGGCTGTACGCGAAGTTCAGTAAGTGCAGCTTCTGGTTACAGGAGATTGGATTATTGGGACATGTGGTTTCGGCCCAGGGCATTCAGGTCGATCCGACCAAGATCGAGGCCGTCATGGAGTGGCAGTCCCTGACTTCTGCGACGGAAGTCAGGAGCTTCTTGGGACTAGCCAGCTATTATCGACGATTCGTCGAGGGATTCGCGCTCGACCCTTGACGAAGCTGATAGGGAAGAACGTCAGGTTCGAGTGGACGGCAGAATGCGAGGAGAGCTTCGTGGAGCTGAAGCAGAGATTGACGTCAGCGCCGATCCTGGCATTACCACGACCGGGAATGCTATACGAGGTATACACTGACGCATCCAAGCACGGACTCGGTTGCGTGTTGATGCAGGAGGGACATGTGATCGCTTACGCGTCGAGGCAACTGAAGAAACACGAGAAGAACTACCCGACACATGATATGGAGTTAGCAGCGTTAGTTCACGCACTGAAGATCTGGATCGTATCTGTACGGGGAGAAGGTTAAGCTCAACACGGATCACAAGAGCTTGACTTATGTGATATCTCAGAAGGATCTGAATCTGAGACAGCGGAGATGGTTGGAGCTGATTGCAGATTACGATCTGGAGATAGCCTACCATCCGGGGAAGGCTAACGTAGTGGCCGACGCTCCGGCCATACGTGTTGTCACCTCATCTCGTAGCAACGCCGCTGAGTTGACTGCGATGTTGGGACATCTCTCGTTGATGGCCGAGGAGTCGACGCCGACCTTGATAGAGTGCGTTGTCAGGGGACAACGCGGTGATCCTTTACTCGCTTGATGCATGGATCACATCGAGGAATATAGCCTCAAGGGCTACCGCATTGATGAGCAGGGAGCATTGCGACTTGGGAACTGACTGTGTGTGCCCGACGATCTGAAGCTGAGATAGGAGATTTTGTCAGAGGCACATCAGTCGAGGTTGGCGATACATCCGGGGGCGAGCAAGATGTATCAGGGGCTACGACAGTGGTATACTTGGCCGAGAGTCAAGAGGGATGTGGCAGACTATGTAGCGAGATGCCTCACTTGCCAGCAGGTGAAGGCAGAGCGACAGATGCCGGGAGGAAAGTTACAACCGTTGGAGATACCCGAGTGGAAGTGGGGTTCGATCGCCATGGACTTCGTGGTCGTGGACCGACTAACCAAATCCGCTCATTTCATCCCCATCCGGCAGGAGTATCCGATTGAGCGGTTGGCGCAGATTTACGTCGATGAGATCGTGCGTCTACATGGGGTTCCGAACGAGATCATCTTAGACCGAGACGCCCGATTCACATCACGCCTGTGGAAGGCGATACATGAGGCTCTGGGGACGAAGCTCAAGATGAGTACGGCATACCATCCTCAGACAGACAGTCAGTCGGAGCGGATGATACAGACCCTGGAGGACATGCTTTGAGCTTGTATTATGGAATGGGGAGCTCCGTGGGATCGGTACTTGACGTTGTGCGAGTTTGCGTACAACAACAGCCATCACACGAGTATAGGAGTGTCTCCATATGAGGCCTTGTGCGGGAGACCGTGCAAGACACCGTTGTGTTGGATAGAGATCGGAGAACGTCGCGAGTTCGGGCCAGAGATTGTTGAGGAGACCACGGAGGTGATACGGAGGATTCGCGCCCATCTGAAGACGGCGCAGGACCGGCAGAAGTCATACGCCGATCAGCGACGGCGAGACTTCGAGCTGGAGGTTGGAGATTATGCCTTTCTCTGAGTACAGGCGATGCGAGGTCATGCGAGGTTCGGGCAGAGCGGGAAGCTGAAGCTGCGCTACATCGGACCTTATCCCGTGATCGCGAGAGTGGGAGCTGTTGCATACCGTCTTGGATTGCCGCCAGAGCTGGGCAACATCCATGACGTGTTCCACGTGTCGATGCTGCGGAGGTACGTAGCGGATCCTTCTCACATGCTACAGCCCCAAGAGTTGGAGTTTACGGAGGCTACACGTTTCCGCGACGCGCTGCAGATCGTGGATCTGAAGATCAAGAAGCTGCGGATGAAGGAAGTGCCACTTGTGAAGGTCTTGTGGCGAAGCCAAGGGGTCTATGACATGACTTGGGAGCCCGAGGCAGAGATACGTAGTAGTTATCCGCATCTATTTACGTGAGCGTTGTACGAACTCCTTTATATGACGTTCGGTTTGTATCAGACTTATGTTTCGGATGAAGTGGCGATATGGATTGTGTTTTGGTGATAATATCGAATACGAGAAAGTATTGATGATATTATGCGATTCTGAATTCGAGGACGAATAATTAAATTATTTAGAAATGAATAATTAAATAGAGATGTCACGAAATCACCAAAATTGAATAGTACAATGTCAGGGAGAGGCACGAGGATCGTCACGTGCGGAAAGAATAAAAAAGAAAAGAAAAAATAAATAAATAAATAAATACAGGGTTGGTCCACCGGACCAGAATTTGGTCTGGGGCGGACTAACCTGCTCAGCCAGAGTCACAGCGCGCTGAGCGGACTGGGAGAAGAAAAATTTTGAAAAAAAATAATGTGATCCCGGTCCGGCGGACCAGGAAGTTGGTCCGGCGGACCGGGAATCGACAGATTGCAACTTGCCAACTTGCGGTCTTGGGACGCTGATTTCGTCGGAGTTTGGCCCCCACTCACCGTCTAGCCGCCTCCCACGCCTCGAGGACGTTGCAGGCTCGCCTATGGGCCTGGGCTCAAGCTCATCTAGCTTCTCTCTCGCACCATAAACACCTCCCAGATCTGGCACTTAGCCATTTGCGGACAGAAACAGAGGAAGAAGAAAAAAGGGAGAAAGGGAGAGAAAGGAGTGATTTCGTCGGAGTTTGGCCCCCACTCACCGTCTAGCCGCCTCCCACGCCTCGAGGACGTTGCAGGCTCGCCTATGGGCCTGGGCTCAAGCTCATCTAGCTTCTCTCTCGCACCATAAACACCTCCCAGATCTGGCACTTAGCCATTTGCGGACAGAAACAGAGGAAGAAGAAAAAAGGGAGAAAGGGAGAGAAAGGAGACGAACCAGTGCAAGGGAAGCTCGGGGAGACCAAGAGGGACGTGCCCAGACGTGCCCCGAAGCTTCTCACGTCGTGTGGAGCCACGAGGAACGCACACAAGCTCAGACAAACTCAAGAACAAGGTGAGTAGCTTGAGTTGGATTTGTGAGATCTCATTTTCAATGTGTGATGGTGCAAATCGAGCTTTCTTTGCGTGTTTGAGGCTTAGAACATGTCTAGGGATGTAAACCTATGTTTTAGTAACATTTGGAAGCAACCCTAAAGTGAAACGGACGAGAAAAATCAAACAGAATCGGGAAAAATGGTGAGGAAGAACAAGATCCTAGTCCCGGTCCGCCGGACCACGTGTGGTCAGCTCCAGAGCGAGACTAGGACACAACACGTGAACTCAGGCGGACCAAGCAAACAGACCGGACCAAGAGAAAACACGACCTGGTCTGCCGGACCAGTCCTAGTCTGCCGGACCAGTCCTAGTCCGCCGGACCAGACGTGTTCTGAGGTTTCGCGCACCAACTGATCGAAAAGAAACGGACCGAAGGAAAAATAGTAGTCTAGTCCGGGGCTGACCAGTTCTGGTCTGCCGGAGCAGACGTACTCCGAGAAGTCTCCCACCGCCTGACCAGGAGGGGCAGACCGAGAGGAAAGGAACGGGTTGGTCCGGGGCTGACCAACCCTGGTCCGCCGGACCAGACCTGAATAAAAAGAGAGAAAATTTCTCGTTTGCCCGGGAAAAAGGAAACGGCCAACGGGCATGGCCCGGGCCTGACCAGAGTTGATCAAGGGCAGACCAAAGCCCCACTAAAGGACCTAACTTCGTGATTGGGATCAATCAGACCGAGTTTTCGCAAGAACGTTGCGTAACGTGGTGAGATGTGCGATATCAAAATACGAATGAACGTTGCGTGATTATTTGCGGGTAGAATTTGCATGGCGTTAAACGGTAGCTCGGTAGGGACCGGATACCGTGATACGTAAGGTTGTACTATGGGGATATTGCACGTTGTGTGCCATGTGTGTAGCTTGCTCGTGCGTACGAGTCAAGCGTGATTGTGTTTGTGGATGGTTGTAGACTCAACCATCATCGTCATGGACTTGACGGGCGTTTGAGACGCGTTTAGTCATGTGCGACACGACGGCCAACTTCATGGACTTGACGGGCTTGGACTCGCACCTAGTCATGGACTTAACTAGGGTATATGGCTGGACCCTATGGTGGACTCCATACGGGTATGATTGTATTTCGTTGTGTCATGGACTTGACATCGGTAGTCACGAGAGTGACGAGCGCAGGAGACGCGCACGATCGCATGCGATGCGATGGCCAACGTCACGCGAGTGACGGGCGTGGAGGCGCCCCTAGTCATGCCGACTTGACTAGGGTATACGGCTAAGCCCTATGATGGACTCCATACGGGCGTGATTGTGTTTGCTATTTATGTGCTTACTGTGTTCTTACTTATTGCATGTGTTTTATGGAAATGTCGATTGTACCGTTCTCAGTGGGAACGGGATTTCCGGGTTCAACCCGGGCTACTCACTAAGCGGTTGTGCTTAGCCCTCGTGGTTTTATATTTTTCAGATCACGAGGATTACGCCTAGTGCATCGGACGACGACGACCTGAGAGAGGCAGCATCATGTACGGGATTTGTATTCTGAACTGTGGGACTTGGTTTTCCGCATTTTGTACGGTTATATTATGACTATTCGGACATGTATCATTTTGCGATACTGATCGCGTTGTATTTCCCGTTGTTTACTCTGATTTGATTTAAAATGTTTTTGGATTTCGTTATTTTGCTTTCGCGATTTATTATTTTATTTTATATCGTCCATGTGGCACAACCCGTATACTGTACACGGGTTACGGGTGTCACAGGATCTGTGAAACCCGTACGGTTTTCAAGATTTGAGATCGAATCCCGGGAACTAGAATCTCAAAAGAACGGTTTCTCTTGTGTTCTAGATCTGTCTAGGAGTTCAGAATAACTCTCTAGGTTGGGACGACGTCCCTTAACCTTATTCATTGAGTCTGAAACCCTAATCCTTGTGAAAGGAGAATTTTCGCCGAGATTTGACTCGGTCGAGTCAGAACGAATCAGCCCGGCCCATCACCAACTTTTGGCTCAGTCCATTTAGAGTCGACTCGGTCCGAGTCAAAATATCAGCCAAGCCAAAAAACATTTTATGGGCTTCGACTCGCATGTGCACCTAAATGGAACTGACTCGGTCCGAGTCAAATACTGACTCGGTCCGAGTCAAATACTGACTCAGTCTGAGTCAGAAGGTTGAGACCGTTTGTCGACACTCTGATTTGATCCAAAACTGTTTGTTCGGTCAAATCCAAATCTTCCTTTCTGATACTTCACATGTAAGTCCGTCCCTAATGGTGTGTGACTCTGTAGGCCCATTCGCAGTGGCAGCAGCATCGAGAAACCATTCCCGATCTACAAGTCATGGTTAACCTCTAGCAAGACGCCATGACCACCCACGTTGAATTGAGTTAGAGGTGATCTAACCAAGGCAGCAATAGCTCGAGTTCTGATCCTTTGTCTCACGATGTCATATGTTGAACAAGGGCATGGAGTGAGCCACCTTTCTAGTTCAACCGCTTACTTCTCTTGGCAAATTGACTGATAAAATAGATGTAACTTCATCTATAGCGTGGCCACGCATTTTCACAGTCCGATTTCCACGAGGGACCCAGCGACATCTCTCCTGTAAAGGAGGTGATAAGTCCCATATTGCATGTCTATTATCTTCATATGATTAGTGAACGTATCTGATCAACGCCGTTATAATAATCCGGTTAAAGACGACGTTTGATGCAGTCAAGACACGTCACTCCTCATATTAGATACTCTAGACATCTCAAGTCTGAGGATCCAAGAACGAACCGCTGTATGAGATTCAAGTCATGACTCATGTCCATATGACAATCTCATGCGTGTCATCCAGTCACTCGTTCCAAACGAGTACCCATGATTATGATTTGCATCCAACACTAAGGATGCGTTCTTGATTTACAGTGGACATGAAAATGAACTTGTTGTAACTGGTTACACCGATGCTAGTTTTCAGTCCGACGTGGATGATTTTCGATCGTAATCAGTTTTGTGTTCCTTCTGAATGGAGGCGTTGTTAGTTGGAAGAGTTCCAAACATGCCACTATTGCAGATTCCACTACAGAGGCTGAGTATATTGCTGCATCGGATGTGGAAAAAGGGGATGTTTGGATCAAGAAGTTTGTTGGAGACCTTGACGCTGTACTTAGCATTGCGAACCCCATTGCATTGAACTGTGACAATAATGGTGCGATTGCGTAAGTTAAGGAACCAAGGTCACATCAGAGATCCAAACACATACTCAGGTGATTTCAACTTAGCAGAGAAATCGTAAACAGAGGAGATGTGATGATATGCATAGTATCGACAGATGACAATATCGCTGACCCGTTGACGAAGCCTCTCCCTTTGTAGAAGCATGAGTGTCATGTTAGGTCGATGAGGATTAGACATTTAGTTGATTATGATTAGAGCATTTGGAGATTATGATATTTTTTATGCTCTAGACATGATTATTTGCACGAACATTTTGTTTATTGTACTTGAATTCATTATGATGAATGGAAATATGTTTTTCTTATTAATTATTATTCAAATTGCATGTTATTGTTTAATAATGTTATCCATGTATTATTATTGTAATAATACTGAACTCCCTAGTCGGTCGTTAATGTGGGCATATTAAAGAACAAAGACTAGCATAATGCATGATGGATGATCATATATAGAGATGATTATAATGTATTTGATACGGATCATGATCATGGGTGTTCATTTGTGAATGAATACTGGATAACCCACATGAGATTGTCACATGGACCTGATGTCATGACTTGAATCTCATGTAATACTCCGTTTTGAGTCCTAACACTTGAGGTTTCTATATGTATCCGACATGAGGAGTGATATTCTTTGACACAGTCAAACGTCGGAACTGTAAAACGACGACTATAATGGCTATTGTTGGGAATGTCATGAATTAGTAGAGAGCCAAGATGAGATTTTGTCCCTCTCTTATGTGAAGAGAGAGATATCGCTGGGCCCATCGAGTGAGTTGAGTTGAAACGCGTGCAAACAGATGAAGAGTCATTTGTAGGTTCAGTTAACTCAACGATCGAGACAGTAGTCAAAATTTGACGAGATGACTTGTTCCATGTCTCTGTTTTGACATATGATATCGCATGACAAAAAGGACACAAGTGTAGAATGTTACTTGGCTCGTTAGATCACACTAACCTAGTCTGATAAAGGAGTCATAGTGTCTTTCTAGAGACCACCTATGATTATTAGTCTGAAATGGTTTCGAAACTATATCTGCGGTAGACGGGCTTACAGGATCATGAATATAGCAAGTGGAAGATTAATAGATATGATGCTCTGGCCACGATTGGTTTGCAAAACTGGTTAGAAATCCATTGGATGAGTTTAGGTGGCCCAATGAACACATATGTTCATTAATAAGGTTAATGGACTTGTTTTCTCTTAATAGTTAAGTGAAGGTCCATTAGGCTCAATGGATTTAATGAAACCCTAATCTCTTTATAATTATGTTTAAAAAAATATAATTTAGGGTTAAAAAAATAAGAAGATTTTTCTCTACCTCTCTCTCTCTCAATTCGACCGACCTCTCTCTCTCCCGGGAGCGTCTCAGTTTCCGTTTCCATCCTCTAGGTCACGTTCTAGCAGACGCAAACTAGCTGTAGAGAGCGTTTGTAATTGTCCTTGGATTGAAACAGATTGGTATATCGATATCTTTATCATTATATGTAAGATATGTTAATTGGGTTTCGTATAATCTATTGCACTACGTGAAACCCAAATTGGAATCCTAGAAACCGTTATGAACGCATGTTTAGAGATCTCCAAAACCCTTATATATATATATATCTATCAATATCGACATATTTCTCATTCTCAAGGAAGTAAGTAATTTTCTTATTTTAATTAAAAAACCTTTAAATAAAATTATAAAAACTGCAATCAACACATTAGAAAATTTATTAGTTATGTCATTCAGTCATTAATAATATTAGGAATCAAATGGGGAAATATAAAATTGATTATTGACGATTGATTATCTACGTTCCTTTATCAATTTTGTTAGTTGTTTCGAACGACTATGTTTCTCAGAAAAATATCATTTTAGATCTATATAATTTTTTTGTTTAAATGTACAATATTTATAATTATATAAACATAGATATTTTCTATTTTAATCAACAATACAACCAACGATTATTTAAATCATTTTAATATTTATACAATTCATATATTCTCCAACCAAACATTAATATTTTGCTAAAGAATTTTTTATTTTATGTATTTATTTATTTATTTTTACTAATACTAGGACCCACATTTTATCTTTGGGACTTGGGAATGACGAGAAGACACGATGAGGAAACGACTCACATGCGGAGTGGCCCCCACACTGACATTGTTCGATTCGGACAACCATATAAATGCCCCCTTCGACGGATCACCTCTACTGCTTCCAAAGTGAATACTCTTTTTTTTCTCTGAATACGCAATCGTTGTATTTTGGGAGTTCACCGTACTCCAACAGTCTCGAAGTTTTAGTAGTGGCATAGAAATCGAATTTAAGGAAACTGTGGTTTACAGACCTCGACAAAATAATTTTTTATTACATGTACTTATTTGAAATCGTTGGAATTGTTGAAGTTTGCCACCGTACTCCAATCGTATCCTGGAATTGTTCGAAGTTTGCCGATATTTGGAAAGCTTCTTTTGAATACGCAATCGTTGTATCCTGAGAGTTCACCGTACTCCAATAGTTTCGAAGTTTTAGTAGTGGCATAGAAATCGAACTTAAAGAAACTGTGTTTTACAGGTTTCGACAAAATAATTTTTTATTACATGTACTTATTTGAAATCGTTGGAATTGTCGAAGTTTGTCGTTGTCAACAACCGTTGCCCCATCATTAGATTCCATTATCTGTGTCCTACACTCTCATTACAAAGAGTGCATTAATAGTATTGGCTTAAGAACCATATATTTTGTAAAATCACAATGATTGAATGATGAAATAAACAAAATATTATTCTTTGAAGATTATTTTTTATTTAGAAGTAAAAGAATTATATAAATATATATATTTAATCGGAATTAAAATATTTTATAATATTATAAGTTTTTTAATTTATAAATAAAAATAAATATCCATTTAGATTTAGATCTAGTATAAATTTTGATTGGATTTAAAAAATAATTTATTTCAGAAGTTTCATACATTTGAGAAGTTGTAAAACAAATTAAATACATGAAAGATTTATAAGCAACTGATATTTTTATATATTAAAATAATATCAACTAATAAAAGCTCCTATATACATATTGAAATTTTTATAAACATTTTCTATATTTTGATACTATTGTTATTATCATGAAAATTTAATAATATTTTAAAAATGTATATATTTCTAACAAATTTTAAATAATTAATAAATATATATTATAAAAAATTATGTTTTAGAAAATTTTCGATAGTTTTATATATTTTATAAAACTTTCGTTTTATAGTTTGATGTGTCGACGTATATCTATCAAATATATGCAAGATGCATGAAACCTCCATTGAATGAAAACTTCGTAGTTTCGTTTTTACGATAATTTTTTTTTGGTAAAAAAGATATGTATTCTGTTCCTTTAAATCACTACAAAGTTGTCCAAAAGTTTACAAAATATGAGCTGAACAGGCCACCATAACCAACAAAACCATTGAGATCGTAGACATAGTAATAAGTAAAATAGTAAATTAGAGACCCCTATGAGAAAGAGAACAACATCAAAAAATGTTTTCTGTATAAGTGTTGTAATCATCGGAATCAATGGAGAAATAGCTCGGATGCAAGTTCCGGTTTGGTTACCCGAATGACAGCTCCTATTTGACGCAAGGTTTTTGTCGAATTGCTTGAAAGAAGTATCCACATCAGAATAGATAGACCGGTGTAGTCTAGTGTTCCTCTCTCTCCCTATGTGATTAATAATAGCTTGCCAAGTTATTAATCCAATGGTTTTGGAGTTCCTAGTTCTGGGGAATCGTTTGAGCCACACCATAATGTTATCCCATGTATAAAGCGCATTTCAGAGATTCAGTTTGAGGCATACCTTTTCCTAGAGGAACTCAGAGTAGTTGCAGGAGAACAACTCAACATTGCATGAACAACGTATCGGCGAGATGTTCATACCCCAAGAGAGGAGCCTATCCTTTGTGGGATTTCTATTCAATACGAAGGTCCAAGTAGTGAAAGCGTACTTTGGGATATAACCTTTGAACCAGACCAGAGAATGCCATTCAACATGGACAAAGGGTCCCAACATGCAATTCGCACGGTGGATGGCTGAAATCTGTTCGTTTTCGTATCGTCCGCAGCCCATAGATGACGGTCTTGTAGGCCCGAATTAAATTGTATTCCTAACAAGAGAGAGATCAGATTAAGATACATTTGAGATCTAGGGTTTGGTAATAGCCATCTATTCCCGTCGTAGACTAAGGATACTAAAGCCGTTTTAGGCACACCCATCTCCATCGGACCTGTTTCACCCAAAGTGTCAATTAATCTTCCCAATGGTAACCATGCATCCAACTAAAAGAAAGTGTCCATTCCATCTCCTATTTCTCTGTTAGCAAAAATCTTAGTCTGAGTTCTAAACTTAAGAAGACACTTAAAACTCCATGAGTGTCTGGGCAAGGGATTAATGATCCAAAAACTTCTTCGAGCAATATAATGATACTTGATCCAAGCTACCCATAAGGAGCCCACTTTCGACATTAGGATCCATATCAATTTTAAACCATCCACCAAGTTGGATTTGATCAAGTTTCGCAAACCCAAACCTCCCTCGCGTTTCAGTTTAGTGATTGTAGACCAACCTATTTTAGCTTTTGTATGCTTTGAAGGGTCTCCTTTCCATAAAAACACATAACATAAAGAGTTGAGAGCCTTAATACAACTCTTTGGAATTAGGAATGAGGTAATCCAATAGTTAATTATCCCAGAAATGACTGAAGACAAAAGTTGGAGCCTACCCGCAAAAGAGAGGTGCTTAGATGACCAATGATTCATTCGAGCTTTCACTGTTGGTTTAGTGCTCTATGATATACTGTTTGCGAGCTTTACTTAGATACATTTGATGTATTGACACTTTCTATAGTTTATGGATGAGTGTTTGATTCATTGCGTATTGTGCATGCTTTAATATGTTATGAAATCCATGTATTGTTATGAACAATACTAAACTCCCTAGTCATGTATCATTGTGGGAATAATGATATATCAAGACTAGTATGATGTGTGATTGATGATCATATAGATTATCATAGGTATTGGATACGATCATAGTCATAGGTATTCGTTGGAGAACGGAATACTAGATGACCCGCATGAGATTGTCACATGGACTAGAGTCATGACTTGAATCTCATATGGTGGTTCCATGATTGGATCCTAAGACCTGAGATATATACAGAATCCAACATGAGGAGTTTCTGCTTTGAATACGTCAAACGTCATGCGTAACAGGAGGACTATAAAGACGTGTATCAGGTATGAAACGAATCATGTGCTGGATTGTAGATGTTGGGTTTTCCTCGGATCTCATGAGCGAATCCTATTCCTAAAAGATCGGTTCTAGGGTTTGCGCAGCGGATGTAAAACAAAATTTGATAAAACCCTAAAACCTATCATGCATGATCTTGTAGAAACGTTAGAACACTTACCTCAATCGATCCGGGGCCTGTTTCAATTGATGTGTTCGTCCGATCACTATAGGCAGGAAGAATTCCTCGCCCTCTACACGTATCCATACCTCGGGATGGATTCCAACCTTTGGAACTTGTCTGATAGGACACGAATCTTCTATTCGATGATGTGCTTTGAGAAAGAGAGATTAAGATCACTTCTTCAACCCTCTAGACTCTCTAAAAAGGTCTGAAAAGTTCTCTAAGTCGGCCCCCTAGTGTTAGAGTTCTATTTCTCCTCTTATTCAAGTGATTAACCCTAGATCCGGACTTTTAAAATTAAATCCGAATCCGTTCGGTCTGGACACTTGGTCCGTTCGTACCAGTTTCATAACTGGGTCCGTTCGAACTGATGGGTCAGTCCGTTCGGTCCAACACTTGGTCCGTTCGGACTGAACTCTCTAGTCCGTTCGGTCCAACTATTTGGTCCGTTCGGACTACATGCTCCGGTCCGTTCGGTCTACTCCTAGACCGGACGGTCCGGACCTCTTGTCCAGATTTCTCGACGTTTTCTCGTGCATTTGTCCTTCCCTGCGTGTGTGACCCTGTAGGCTCATTCGATATAGCAGTATAACCCGAAATCTCTATTCCGGATATACAAGTCATAGGCGGTCTCTAGCAAGACACTATGACTACCTATCTCGAATAGAGTTTGTTCGTGATCTTACGAA
>NW_010965019.1:2974613-2975057 GCF_000463585.1 Tarenaya hassleriana
CAGTCACGAGAAATCCATATCTCGCTGGCTCTTGGCGAATCCTGCCTGATCTTCGAGGTTCACTCGTCAAAGGTTGAGTCACAACAGGCAGTGAGACAGGTTGAACATCTTCAACTTGTTCACTCGGCTCAAACGTCTATTTGCTGCTCTCGAACTTCCTCAAGTTCGATCCTACTCCCACTGACTCTTTTGGAGACGAACTCTCGCTCCATAAAAGTCGCATTCCTGGCAATGAACACCTTGTTCTCTGCCGGAATGTAGAAGTAGTAACCCTTAGTTTTCTTAGGGTAGCCTACAAATAAACACTTATCAGATTTGGAGGATAACTTATCAGTCATCTGACGCTTCACATAAGCATCGCAACCCCAAATTCTGACAAACGACAACGCGGGATGCTTCCCCGTCCATATCTCATATGGTGTCGTTTCAGCCGACTTCGTTGGA
>NW_010965019.1:2975145-2977541 GCF_000463585.1 Tarenaya hassleriana
TGGCGTTCCAGGAGGAGTTAATTGTGAAACAATACCACAATCAACCAGATAGTCAGTGAACTCTTGGCTCATATACTCGCCACCACGATCCGATCGAAGTGTCTTGATCGTTTTGCCAAGCTGGTTCTGTACTTCGTTTCTGAAAGCCTTGAACATTTCAAGTTTTTCAGACTTATGTCTCATCAAATAGACATAAGCGTATCGACTGAAATCATCAGTGAACGTAACGAAATACAGATAACCTCCTCTAGCTGGACAGCTCATTGGTCCGCATACATCACTATGTATCAGATCCAATAACTCTGTCGCTCTCTGTCCTTTCCCCTTGAAAGGTTGTTTTGTCATCTTGCCCATCAAACAAGACTCGCAAGATTCAAGAGACTCAAAGTCAAATGAATCCAGAAGACCTTCAGAATGCGCTTCTCGGTTATATGGCCTAGACGACAATACCAGAGGAAGGTCGGGTTTAAGTCGCTCGGCTTAAACCGTTTAGTACTCACGCTATAGATGGATGATGTAGAGTTCGAAGGCTGATCATTCAAGACGTATAAACCATTAACCAGATAACCATTACCATAGTAAATATCGTCTCGATAAATCATCAAACTCGAATTCTCAATCACAAATCGAAAACCATCCAAATCCGGACATGAAATAGAAATAATGTTTCTGCTAATCGCATGAACATAGTAACAATTACTAAGCTCTAAAACAAGTTCAGAAGGAAGATGCAAATCGTAAACGTCAACACACAATGCAGCAACTCTTGCTCCATTTCCGACGCGTAGATCCGCTTCTCCCTTAGCTAGCATCCTACTTCTTCTTAGTGATGAGGACAAAACTTCTTAAGAGAGAGGGAATGATGAGGACATCTGATCTAACAACATCTCTTAAAGAAGATCTTGGCGGAAGCATACACGGAGCAAAGGTAACGGCAAACCGAGTTCCACAACCGAGTTCCACCTCGGATCGAAGCCACCAAGTAAAAGGAAGTTGCTTGGAGTGCAAGACAATTATCCAAAGGAAGCTTCTTCATCATCAAGGCAACTCCAACAACTAGCTTCCCAACCACCTCATTTAATGCAACATCAAGGAACTCCAACAACTAGCTTCCCAACCACGAATTCGAGAGCCTCTTAGAGCCGGTGATTGAAACTAAGATCCATCCAATTCCCCTTCGTTTTAACCACAATCCGAACGCGAATTCGAGAGCCTTCTCCGTGAAGTGCGGGTGATTGTGTTTCGAATCAGATTCCATCCTCTCCGAGCCAAGGCGTGTATCACTTAGTCCCTGCACATTTTCACAAATGTGTGAGGCACTTTCGGTATCTAATACCCATGAAGATATAGTACAGATGTTAGCTTCTATAACGTGGATACCTGAGGCAGAAGCTTCACCAAGCTTCTTGTCCTTCAGATCCTCCAAGTAAAGGTGACAATTACGCTTCCAGTGTCCAGACACTCCGCAGTAATGACAGTCACCCTTATCGGGCTTAGACTTAGGCGTAGAGGCAACTTTTGCCTTTTTCGCCGCCTTCTTTTTGGTTTTACCCTGCCGCTTCTTGCTGGAGCTTTTCTCAACAGCAAGCATAGTCTTGGGCACCACGATATCCTGCTCAGCCGATTTCAGCATCCCATGCAGTTCGGCTAAGCTCTTAGTCATCCCGTGCATGTGGTACTGCATCATGAACTGGTTATAGTCCTCGGGTAATGACATCAGGATCAAGTCTGCAACCAAGTCACCATCGAAGTTCACTCCCATACGCTCAAGTTCATCAACATGAGCTCGCATGTTGAGGACGTGGGTGTTGACAGAGCTGCCTCTCGACATCTCCGTCTTCACTACATCTTTTAGCGTCTTGTACTTTTCAGTACGCGCTAGCTCCTGAAACATGGTCTTGAGCTGTTCGATCATATCAAACACGCTCTTCTTTGCAGATTCGGGGCCATGCTTCCCAACATGAGACAAGAGATCTCGATGTCGTCAGTCTGATGCTTCAACCAAGCATCCTTGACGGCCCTCGTGGCATTGGCTGCAGGCTCTGGTGGTAGAGCCCCTTCCAGGACGTAAGGCTGCAGTCTAAGAAGTTCGTCTCAGTCAGCTTACCCTTCTCAAGGATAGATCGCATCGTCAAACTCGGTACGCTACCAGTTGACGCCATGTCCTACAAAAAAGACAAACAAAACATATAAAACAAATGCATATTCTATTAATGATCAACTACCAGCTAGCCTATCATCAATCAGTGTCTACATATCTATGATCTACTACCAGCTAGTCCATCATCAAACAATGACAACATAGATGCAAAAACGAGCTATATTCCCATACAGAAAAATAACCCTATCATAATTTTCTATATGGGACTAAGATCCATATTTCGCATAAGAATGGA
>NW_010965019.1:2978390-2980375 GCF_000463585.1 Tarenaya hassleriana
CCTTCTCTCTCGGACTAGTGACCTAGATCGAACGGACTGGCTAAGCAGTCCGTTCGGTCCACACACCTTAGTCCGTTCGGTCCAACATCTTGGTCCGAATGGACTGGATCGTCTAGCCCAGAGAAAACGACGAACCCTAGACCGTCCGGTCCAGAGGACCAGACCGTTCGGTCTAGGCGGAAAAACGCGATCAGATCATGTTTTTCGTCGTTTCGGTCCCGATTCAGATTCGATTTCGACCCCGTTTTCGCCTGTGAACTCAGAACAGAAGCCTCTTGCACACTACGCAACAAAGAACATGAAATCTACCCTAGATCCATAATCAAATCATGCATAGCATCAATAGCAAACACGGATTCAAACAATTCAAATCCTATAACGTGCGTGATCGGGTTCTAACAAAATCATGCAGAGCAACCAGGATCTGATACCACTGTTGGGTTTTTCTGGGATCTCATGAGCGAATCCTATTCCTAAGAGATCGATTCTAGGGTTTGCGCAGCGGATGTAAAACAAAATTTGATAAAACCCTAAATTAAATCTGAAATCCACACCGAACGGACTGCTTAGTAGTCCGTTCGGTCTGAACACTTGGTCCGTTCGGACCAGTTTCATAACTGGGTCCGTTCGAACTGATGGGTCAGTCCGTTCGGTCCAACACTTGGTCCGTTCGGACTGAACTCTCTAGTACGTTCGGTCCAACTATTTGGTCCGTTTGGACTAGATGCTCTGGTCCGTTCGGTTTACTCCTAGACCGGACGGTCCGGACCTCTTGTCCAGATTTCTCGACGTTTTCTCGTGCATTTTTCCTTCCCTGCGTATGTGACCCTGTAGGCTCATTCGATATAGCAGTATAACCCGAAATCTCTATTCCGGATATACAAGTCATAGGCGGTCTCTAGCAAGACACTATGACTACCTATCTCCAATAGAGTTTGTTCATGATCTTACGAACGCCAGTGATGATTCGGGTTGATGATCCTTTTGTATCACGATATCATATGTCGAATATAAGGCATGGACAAGCCACCTTATCTGATTCGACTGCTTTCTCGTTCATTGAGTTCGACTGTCTGAAATAGACGACGTTCGTCTATAGTGCGGCCACACATTTCTACGGTCTCGCTCACACGAGGGGCCCAGCGATATCTCTCTCTTTTACGAGAGGTACAAATCCCATCTTGACTATCTACAATCCAACACATGATTCGTTTCGTACCTGATACACGCCTTTATAGTCCTCCTGCTACGCAGGACGTTTGACGTAATCAAAGTACGCAACTCCTCATGTTGGATTCCGTAGATATCTCAGGTCTTAGGATCCAATCATGGAACCGTCATATGAGATTCAAGTCATGACGCTAGTCCATGTGACAATCTCATGCGGGTCAATCCAATATTCCGTTCTCCAACGAATACCTATGACTGTGATCGTATCCAATACTTATGATAATCTATATGATCATCAATCACACATCATACTAGTCTTATTATGTCGTTATTCCCATAACGACACAAGACTAGGGAGTTTAGTATCATTCATAATGATATATGGATTTCATAACACATCTAATATACAAGAACATGTAATGAATCAAATACTCTCATAAACCATGGAAAGTATCAATACATCAAATGTATCTAAATAAAGCTCATAAACAGTACATCATATAGCACTAAACCAACAGTAGATAGTCAAGATGGGATTTGTACCTCTCGTAAAAGAGAGAGATATCGTTGGACCCCTTATGTGAGCGAGACTGTAGAAATGTGTGGCCGCACTATAGACGAACGTCGTCTATTTCAGACAGTCGAACTCAGTGAACGAGAAAGCAGTCGAATCAGATAAGGTGGCTTGTCCATGCTTTATGTTCGACATATGATATCGCGATACAAAAGGATCATCAACCGGAATCATCTTTGGCGTTCGTAAGATCACGAACAAACTCTATTCGAGATAGATAGTCATAGTGTCTTGCTAGAGA
>NW_010965019.1:2981348-2985183 GCF_000463585.1 Tarenaya hassleriana
ATAAGGCATGGACAAGCCACCTTATCTGATTCGACTGCTTTCTCGTTCACTGAGTTCGATTGTCTGAAATAGACGACGTTCGTCTATAGTGCGGCCACACATTTCTACAGTCTCGCTCACACGAGGGGCCCAGCGATATCTCTCTCTTTTACGAGAGGTACAAATCCCGTCTTGACTATCTACAATCCAGTACATGATTCGTTTCGTACCTGATACACGTCTTTATAGTCCTCCTGTTACGCAGGACGTTTGACGTATTCAAAGCACGCAACTCCTCATGTTGGATTCTGTAGATATCTCAGGTCTTAGGATCCAATCATGGAACCGTCATATGAGATTCAAGTCATGACGCTAATCCATGTGAAAATCTCGTGCGGGTCAATCCAGTATTCCGTTCTCCAACGAATACCTATGATTGTGATCGTATCCAATACTTATGATCATCTATGTGATCATCAATCACACATCATACTAGTCTTATTATGTCATCATTCTCATAATGACACAAGACTAGGGAGTTTAATATCATTCATAATGATATATGGATTTCATAACACATCTAATATACAAGAACATGTAATGAATCAAATACTCTCATAAACCATGGAAAGTATCAATACATCAAATGTATCTAAATAAAGCTCATAAACAGTACATCATATAGCACTAAACCAACAGTAGATAGTCAAGATGGGATTTGTACCTCTCGTAAAAGAGAGAGATATCGTTGGACCCCTTATGTGAGCGAGACTGTAGAAATGTGTGGCCGCACTATAGACGAACGTCGTCTATTTCAGACAGTCGAACTCAGTGAACGAGAAAGCAGTCGAATCAGATAAGGTGGCTTGTCCATGCTTTATGTTCGACATATGATATCGCGATACAAAAGGATCATCAACCGGAATCATCTTTGGCGTTCGTAAGATCACGAACAAACTCTATTCGAGATAGTTAGTCATAGTGTCTTGCTAGAGATCGCCTATGACTTGTATATCCGGAATAGAGATTTCGGGTTATACTGCTATATCGAATGAGCCTACAGGGTCACACACGCAGGGAAGGACAAATGCACGAGAAAACGTCGAGAAATCTGGACAAGAGGTCTGGACCGTCCGAACGGACCAGAGCATCTAGTCCAAATGGACCAAGTTGTTGGACCGAACGGACTGACCAGTCCGAACGAACGTACTGAGTTATGTGACTGGTTCGAACGGACCAAGTGTCCAGACCGAACGGACTACTAAGCAGTCCGTTCGGTCTGGGTTTAAGATTTAATTTAAAAATTCGGAATTAGGGTTAATCACTTTAATGAAAGGAGAAAATAACCCTAATAAGTGGTGGTCGACCAAGAGCACTTGAGAGACCTTTTTGGATAGTCTAGAGGGTCTAAGAAGTGATCTAAGTCATGTTCCAACCTTTTTTAGAGATTCGAGTCCTAGCAGACAAGTTCCAACCGTTGGAATCCATCCCGAGGTGTGGATACGTGTAGAGAGCGAGGTATTCTTTCTCCCTTTCGTGATCAGACGAATTCTTCAATTGATACAGGCCCCGGATCGATTGAGGTAAGCGTTCTTACTCTTCTACGAATCATAAAAGCATGGTTCTAGGGTTTTATTAAATTTTTGTTTTTCATCCGCTGCGCAGACCCTAGAATCGATCTCTTAGGAATAGGATTCGCTCATGAGATCCTAGGAAACCCAACAGTGGTATCAGAGCCTGGTTGCTCTGTATTGATTTCGTAGAACCCAATCACGCACGTTCTAGGATTTGAATTGTTTAAATCCATGTTTGCTTTGATACTATGCATGAATTGATTGTGAATTTAGAGTAGATTTCGTGTTCTTTGTTCATAGTGTGCAAGAGGCTTCTATTCTGAGTTCACAGGCGAAAACCGGGAGGAAATCGGATCTGAATCGGGGCCGAAACGACGAAGAACATGATCTGATTGCGTTTTTTGGCCTAGACCGAATGGTCTGGTCTCTGGACCGGACGGTCTAGGGTTCGTTTCTCTGGACAAGATTGTCCAGTCCGAACGGACCAATTGTTGGACCGAACGGACTAGATGATCCAGTCCGAACGGACCAAGATGTTGGACCGAACGGAGTATGGTGTTTAGACCGAACGGACTACTTACTCAATCCGTTCATTCTAGGTCACTAGTCCGATAAAGATGAACCGAAGGGGCAAAAGTCCGGACCATTGGTCTGGACCGAACGGTCTTGAAAGTCAGACGAACGGACTGAATAGTCAGACCGAACGGACTGACTAGTCCAGACCGAACGGACCGAATTCACGTGGACCGACCGGTCCAGGTACTGGACCGACCAGTCTATGTCCCGGGTGAAACCAAAAAATTTTGGTTCTTCGTTTTGCGATCTGATTTGAGCAATAGTAGCTGAATCCAATCAACTGTGAATCAGAACAACATGATTCAATCTTATGGATGGTCCATAGTGAATGAATATGTAACGACCCGTGACCGCTACGAATTGTCAAAACTGTCCTCACACAGCAACCCGGGACCTTTCAGCGTGTTTTGTCCTCACTCGCACACATACCGAGACACTTCCCAGTAGGTCACCCATCCTGAGATTGCTCCAGAGTAAGCACGCTTAACTTTGGAGTTCTCTCGGGATAGTCAACCAAAAAGGTAGGTGCACCTTGTTGCTATGAGTAGCCCAACTAATTCTTTTATGTTATCTTAGACCGTATAGACCCATCCTCGGATCTCTCTCATTCCGGTGTGTTCGATTCATCCCTGTACCCCCTACCCAGAAGCTCGTCAGGAGCCGCCCCTTGTCCGTGCCTCTGCATCGGCGATCACTCCCCGCCCTCCTACGGTACTCTGGGTTGTCACAGGCCCACCAGCTTCCGTCTGGTTCGTCCTCGAACCACACCCTACTAGGAGAGTACCGGCTCTGATACCATCTATAACGACCCGTGACTGCTACGAATTGTCGAAACTGCCCTCACACAGCAACCCGGGACCTTTCAGCGTGTTTTGTCCTCACTCGCACGCATACCGAGACACTTCCCAGTAGGTCACCCATCCTGAGATTGCTTCAGAGTCAGCACGCTTAACTTTGGAGTTCTCTCGGGATAGTCAACCAAAAAGGTAGGTGCACCTTATTGCTATGAGTAGCTCAACTAATTCTTTTATGTTATCTTAGACCGTATAGTCCCATACCTATACAGCGATCGGATCTCTCTCATTCCGGTGTGTTCGATTCATCCCTGTACCCCCTACCCAGAAGCTCGTCAGGAGCCACCCCTTGTCCGTGCCTCTGCACCGGCGATCACTCCCCGCCCTCCTACGGTACTCTGGGTTGTCACAGAATGCATGTAACTTAATCGAGATATTAGATATGCTTGATTGAGTGGGAGCTTCGAGATTGGGATTACATAATCGAATGGATGGTCTATTCGGATTATGTTAATCATTGCACAGAAACCGGTTAGATCTAGGAGCTCTACGAGTAAAGCACTTGTCAAGGCCTTGATCGTACGTCTCATGGGCCATGCCGAAGCTGGGTGTGCCGTATTATCTTAGTGAGGCAAGATGGAGAAATGGTGGTTCTCATAGCTTGAAAGTAGATGCTTGATCTAAGTGTGGTTTCGAAAATCCCTTATTTATGTAATGCTAAGCAAGTACCTCCCATTACTAGAGCGCCTGCCAAGGCATCGATTGTCCGTAACACGGGTCATGCCAAAGCTGAGCATGCCGGATTATCTTTGTGAGGTAGGGTGAAAATCGTGGTTCCCACAGCTTGAATGTGGTTTACCTTAGGTTAAGTTGTCAAGTTTGACTTGAGACTTAATGGTACAGATGAGACGA
>NW_010965019.1:2985392-2985803 GCF_000463585.1 Tarenaya hassleriana
ATGGACTAGCTGGTAGTAGATCATTAATATGTTGTCGTTGATTGATGATGAACTAGCTGGTAGTAGATCATTGATAGAATCTGCAATTTTGTTTTGTTCGTTCTGTTTTGTTTCTTTTGTAGGACATGGCGTCAACCGGTAGCGTACCGAGTTTGACGATGCGATCTATCCTTGAGAAGGATAAGCTGACCGGGACAAACTTCTTACACTGGTATCGGAACTTGAGAATTGTTCTCAAGCACGATAAGAAATCGTATGTCCTGGAAAGGGCTCTACCACCAGAGCCTGCTGGCAACGCCACGAGAGCCGTCAGAGATGCTTGGATGAAGCATCATACTGACGACAATAAAATCTCCTGTCTCATGTTGGGAAGCATGGCCCCGAATCTGCAGAGGCAGTTTGAGGGGAAGA
>NW_010965019.1:2985851-2986214 GCF_000463585.1 Tarenaya hassleriana
AGGAGCTAGCGCGTACTGAAAAGTACAAGACCCTGAAAGCTCTGGTGCAGACGGAGATGCCGAGAGGCAGCTCTGTCAACACCCACGTCCTCAACATGAGATCTCATGTTGAAGAACTTGAGCGTATGGGAGTAAAGCTCGATGGTGACTTGGTTGCAGACTTGATCCTGATGTCATTGCACGAGGACTATAACCAGTTCGTTATGCAGTACCATATGCACGGGATGACTAAGAGCTTAGCCGAACTGCATGGGATGCTGAAATCAGCCGAGCAGGATATTGTGGTGCCCAAGACTGTGCTTGCTGTTGAGAAAAACTCCAGCAAGAAGCGGCGGGGCAAAGCCAAAAAGAAGGCGGCGAAAA
>NW_010965019.1:2986272-2987300 GCF_000463585.1 Tarenaya hassleriana
ATATGCCCGATAAGGGTGTCTGTCATTACTGTGGAGTGTCTGGACACTGGAAGCGTAATTGTCATCTTTACTTGGAGGATCTGAAGGATAAGAAGCTTGGTGAAGCTTCTGCCTCAGGTATCCACGTTATAGAGGCTAACATCTGTACTATATCTTCGTGGGTATTAGATACTGGCAGTGCCTCACACATTTGTGGAAATGTGCAGGGACTAAGAAGAAGTAGGATGCTAGCTAAGGGAGAAGCGGATCTACGCGTCGGAAATGGAGCAAGAGTTGCTGCATTGTGTGTTGGCGTTTATGATTTGCATCTGCCTTCTCGACTTGTTTTAGAACTTAGTAATTGTTACTATGTGCCTGCGATCAGCAGAAACATCATATCTATTTCATGTCTGGATTTGGATGGTTTTCGATTTGTTATTGAGAACTCGAGTTTGATGATTTATCGAGACGATGTTTACTATGGTAATGGTTATCTAGAGAATGGTTTATACGTCTTGAATGATCAGCCTTCGAACTCGACGTCATCCATCTATAACGTGAGTACTAAACGGTTTAAGCCGAACGACTTAAACCCGACCTTCCTCTGGCATTGTCGTCTAGGCCATATAAACGAGAAACGCATACAGAAGCTTCATTCTGAAGGTCTTCTAGATTCATTTGACTTTGAGTCTCTTGAATCTTGCGAGTCTTGTTTGATGGGCAAGATGACAAAGCATCCTTTCAAGGGGAAAGGACAGAGAGCGACATAGTTATTGGATCTGATACATAGTGATGTATGCGGACCAATGAGCTGTCCAGCTAGAGGGGGTTATCTGTATTTCGTTACGTTCACTGATGATTTCAGTCGATATGGTTATGTCGATTTGATGAGACATAAGTCTGAAACACTTGAAATGTTCAAGGCTTTCAGAAACGAAATACAGAACCAGCTTGGCAAGACGATCAAGACACTTCGATCCGATCATGGTGGCGAGTATATGAGCCAAGAGTTCACTGACTATCTGATTGATTGTGGTATTGTATCACAA
>NW_010965019.1:2989380-2992137 GCF_000463585.1 Tarenaya hassleriana
CTTCATTCTGAAGGTCTTCTGGATTCATTTGACTTTGAGTCTCTTGAATCTTGCGAGTCTTGTTTGATGGGCAAGATGACAAAGCATCCTTTCAAGGGGAAAGGACAGAGAGCGACATAGTTATTGGATCTGATACATAGTGATGTATGCGGACCAATGAGCTGTCCAGCTAGAGGGGGTTATCTGTATTTCGTTACGTTCACTGATGATTTCAGTCGATATGGTTATGTCTATTTGATGAGACATAAGTCTGAAACACTTGAAATGTTCAAGGCTTTCAGAAACGAAATACAGAACCAGCTTGGCAAGACGATCAAGACACTTCGATCGGATCGTGGTGGCAAGTATATGAGCCAATAGTTCACTGAATATCTGGTTGATTGTGGTATTGTATCACAATTAACTCCTCCTGGAACGCCGCAGTGGAATGGCGTGTCTGGACGGAGGAACCAAACATTGTTAGACATGGTTCGGTCGATGATGAGTCAGACAGATCTTCCGAAGTCCTTTTGGCGCTATGCTTTAGAGACCGCTACGTACTGCTGAACAGGAGTCCAACGAAGTCGGCTGAAACGACGCCATATGAGATATGGACGGAGAAGCGTCCCGCGTTGTCGTTTGTCAGAATTTGGGGTTGCGACGCTTACGTGAAGCGTTAGATGACTGATAAGTTATCCTCCAAGTCTGATAAGTGTTTATTTGTAGGCTACCCTAAGGAAACTAAGGGTTACTACTTCTATATTCCGGCAGAGAACAAAGTGTTCATTACCAGGAATGCTACTTTTATGGAGCGAGAGTTCGTCTCCAAAAGATTCAGTGGGAGTAGGATCGAACATGAGGAAGTTCCAGAGCAACAAGTAGACGCTGAGTCGAGTGAACAAGTTGAAGAAGTTCAACCTGTTTCACTGCCGGTTGTGACTCAACCTTCAACGAGTGAACCTCGGAGATCAGACAAGATTCGCCAAGAGCCTGTGAGATACGGATTTCTCGTGACTGGGAATGAGGAACTCATGTTATTAGAACATGACGAGCCTACCACATACCCAGAGGCTATGGTGAGTCCGGGTTCCGAGAAATGGCGCGAGGCTATGAAGTCTGAGATGCAATCCATGTCAGACAACCAAGTGCGGACTCTGGTTGATGCATCTGAAGGGATAAAATCCATAGGATGCAAGTGGATCTTCAAGAAGAAAACCGACATGGATGGCAACGTGCACACGTATAAGGCACGACTTGTGGCGAAAGGATTCCGTCAAATTCATGGTATTGACTATGATGAGACCTTTTCGCCTGTAGTTATGCTGAAGTCCATCAGGATCCTACTTGCCATAGCCGCATATTACGACTATGAGATATGACAAATGGATGTCAAGACCGCGTTCCTTAACGGGAACTTGACCGAGGATGTGTACATAACACAACCCGAAGGTTTTGTCGATCCGAGGAACCCGAGGATGGTGTGCAAGCTTCATAGGTCCATTTATGGACTGAAGCAGGCTACGAAGAGCTGGAACCTTCGCTTTGATGAGACAATCAAAAGATTTGGTTTCACACAGAACGAAGATGAACCATGTGTTTACAAGAAGGCTAATGGGAGCACAGTTGTTTTTCTAGTGTTGTACATGGATGACATTCTCCTTATAGGAAATGACGTTCTTACCCTGCAAGACGTTAAGTCTTGGCTAGGAACGCAGTTTTCTATGAAGGACCTAGGAGAAGCGACCTATAAATTAGACATCAAGATCTATAGAGATAGAATGAGGCATCTTCTAGGATTGTGTCAGAGTACTTACATCGATAAGGTCCTGAAACGGTTCAAGAAGCAAGATTCCAAGAAAGGAACCTTACCAATGAGCAGTGGCACAGTTCTCTGCAAGAGTCAATTTCCTACGACACCTGATGAGCGATCATGTATGCCATGCTTTGTACTCGACCGGATGTATCCTACGCATTGAGCATTACGAGTAGATACCAGTCAGATCCAGGTGAGTCGCACTGGATCGCCGTCAAGAACATCCTGAAGTACTTGAGAAGGACTAAGGATGTATTCTTGGTATACGGTGGGTCAGAAGACGAGCTCGCTGTAAAGGGTTACACCGATGCTAGTTTCTAGTTAGACTCAGATGACTACAGATCGCAGTCTGGCTATGTTTTCTGCTTGAACGGAGGCGCTGTTAGCTGGAAGAGTTCCAAGCAAGCGACCGTTGCAGATTCTACTACAGAAGCTGAGTATATTGCAGGTCGGACGCAGCAAAGGAAGCTGTTTGGATCAGGAAGTTTGTTGGTGACTTGGGTGTTATTCCTAGTGCTGATAGCCCCATTGCTCTGTATTGTGACAACAATGGAGCGATCGCACAAGCGAAAGAACCCAGATCCCATCAACGATCCAAACACGTACTCAGCCGATTTCACCTTATCAGGGAGATCATAGACAGAGGAGACGTGCGCATTTGCAGAGTGTCGACAGATGACAACATTGCTGATCCGTTGACGAAGCCTCTCCCTTCGTCGAAGCATGAGGGTCATGTTAGGGATATGGGCATTAGATGTTTAGCAGTCCATGATTAGAGCAAGTGGGAGATTGTTGGTTTAGTGTTCTATGATGTACTGTTTGCGAGCTTTACTTAGATACATTTGATGTATTGACACTTTCTATAGTTTGTGGATGAGTGTTTGATTCATTGCGTATTGTGCATGCTTTAATATGTTATGAAATCCATGTATTGTTATGAACAATACTAAACTCCCTAGTCATAT
>NW_010965019.1:2992467-2994209 GCF_000463585.1 Tarenaya hassleriana
GGGATTTGTACCTCTCGTAAAAGAGAGAGATATCGCTGGGCCCCTCGTGTGAGCGAGACTGTAGAAATGTGTATCCGCACTATAGACGAACGTCGTCTATTTCAGACAGTCGAACTCGGTGAACGAGAAAGCAGTTGAATCAGATAAGGTGGCTTGTCCATGCCTTATGTTCGACATATGATATCGCGATACAAAAGGATCATCAACCGGAATCATCTTTGGCGTTCGTAAGATCACGAACAAACTCTATTCGAGATAGGTAGTCATAGTATCTTGCTAGAGACCGCCTATGACTTGTATATCCGGAATAGAGATTCGGGTTTATACTGCTATATCGAATGAGCCTACAGGGTCACACACGCAGGGAAGGACAAATGCACGAGAAAACGTCGAGAAATCTGGATAAGAGGTCCGGACCGTTCGGTCTAGGAGTGGACCGAACGGACAAGAGCATCTAGTCCGAAGGACCAAGTTGTTGGACCGAACGGACTAGAGGGTCCAGTCCGAACAGACCAAGTGTTGGACCGAACGGACTGACCAATCCGAACGAACGTACTGAGTTATGTGACTGGTTCGAACGGAGCAAGTGTCCAGACCGAACGGACTACTAAGCAGTCCGTTCGGTCTGGGTTTCGGATTTAATTTAAAAATCCGGAATTAGGGTTAATCACTTTAATGAAAGGAGATAAATAACCCTAATAAGTGGTGGTCGACCAAGAGCACTTGAGAGACCTTTTTGGAGAGTCTAGAGGGTCTAAGTGTTTGTTGTAATGCTCTAGGATGATCCGTGATATGACATTTTGACTTTGTATTGATTCATTGGTTCATGAATGCATTACTCTTCCCGTTATATGATTGGCATGTTTGTTATATTTCGGTATCCTTGAATCATTATCGAATGATTCTAAACACCCTGGTCAGTTATCATTGTGGGAACAATGATGAATTAAGACTAGCATGAGATGTGATCGATGCATTGGATGCATATCACAATCATGGGTACTCGTTGTGAACGAGTGACTGGTTGACCCGCATGAGATTGTCACATGGACAGAGTCATGACTTGAATCTCATACAGCGGTTCGTTCTTGGATCCTCAGACCTGAGATGTCTAGAGTATTTGATATGAGGAGTGGCGTGTCTTGACTGCGTCAAACGTCGTCTTTAACCGGATGATTATAACGGCGTTGATCAGATACGTTCATGAATCATATGGAGATAATAGACATGCAATATGGGATTTGTCACCTCCTCAATAGGAGAGATATCGCTGGGCCCTCTCGTGGAAGTCGGACTATGAAAATGCGTGGCCACGCTATAGATGAAGTTGCATCTATTTTATTAGTCGATTTGCCAAGACGAGAAAGCGGTTGAACTTGAAGGGTGGCTCAAACCATGCCCTTGTTCAACACATGATATCGTGAGATAAAGGATCAGAACTCGAGCTGTTATTGCCTTGGTTAGATCACCTCTAACTCAATTCAACGTGGGTGGTCATAGGGTCTTGCTAGGGGCTAACCATGACTTGTAGATCGGGAAAGGTTCTCGAGGCTTCTGGCACTACGAATGGGCCTACAGGGTCACACACCATTAGGGATGGACTTATATGTGAAGTTTCAGAAAGGATGACTTGGATTTGGTCGGAAAAACGGTTTTCGGATCAAATCAGAGTATCGGGACGGTTTTAGCCTTCTGACTCGGACCGAGTCAGTACTTGACTCAGACCGAGTCAGTTCCATGCG
>NW_010965019.1:2994346-2997520 GCF_000463585.1 Tarenaya hassleriana
CTTTTGAGGTTCTAGTTCTAGGGATTCGATCCCAAGTCTTGAAAACCCTATTCACTTCACAGATCCTAGCAGATAAGTTCCAAAAGCGTTTGGAATCCTTCCCGTCGGTGTGGATACGTGTAGAGGAGCTGTACTTTCAGCTCTTGGTGATTAAAAACAGGCCCTGGATCGATTGCTACTTTCAGATCTTCAGGAAAGAGGTAAGTATTCGAATCCTACGGTGATATACACGATTAAACGGGGTTTTACGGATGATTTTGGTTGCGTGTGACGTTTGACTAGGTTTAGATTATTCTTCCGCTGTATGAAACCTAGTAAACCAAACCCTAGATCGATATGATCGCATGCTAGGAATCCGTAGCCCAATAACCCAACAGTGGTATGAGAGCCTGGTTCTCTGTATATCGCCGTGCTTGTCGCATGCCTATATGAATTTTAATGGTTAAAATTGCATGATAGGCTTGATCTATGCATATTTAATGATGTTATGATTGTTATTTGATGCATGGATGAGTTTGGGGGTCGAAGACGACTTGATGGTGCATCGAAACGGGCTGAAACCCTAGATCTCGTGGCCAAAAAGTGTATACCAGAGTTTTGACTCGGCCAGAGTCAAGTGTTGACTCGACCGAGTCAGAACAAGAGATCTCCCAGAGTTTTGACTCGACAGAGTCAGAGTTTTGACTCGACAGAGTCAGAGTTTTGACTCGACAGAGTCAGAACGACAGATCAGAGTTTTGACTCGGACAGAGTCAGAGTTTTGACTCGCCGAGACAGAACGAACCAAAATGAACAGACTTGGCCTTACAGACTTCTGACTCGGACCGAGCCAGTTTTGAGTCGGACAGAGTCAGTACAGAAAGTTGTCCAGTTGTCAAGTTTTGGTTCAGATTGATCTGTACATGATTTCGGCTTCTGACTCGGACCGAGTCAAGTGTTGACTCGGACAGAGTCAGTTGATCAGACTTTGTTAGATGCAATTGCTGCATCGTTTCAAGTGTCTGAGCCGAGATTTTGATGCACATTGGATGAACATTATGTCTGAGCTTGGTCCGGAGCTGACCAAGTTTGGTCAGCCCCGGACCAAGCTCAGATTTTTCTCAAAATGGACAATTCGGCGGACCAGAGAAGCTGACCAAGGTCAGTCCGGCGGACCAGATTCTGGTCAGCTCCGGACTGGACCTCAGACACTTCTCAAGTCCGAAATTTTGTCCTCTTCCTCATGATTAATCTCAAGCTATTACCGCCCATTAGTAGAGCAACTGTCAAGGCCTCGATCGTCATGGTTACGGGTCATGCCCTAGCTGAGCGTGCCTGATTATCTTGGTGAGGCAGTATGGAGAAATCGTGATTCTCATAGCTCGAATAGGGTTGAGCTTGAATTGGGTTATCAAGTCGGACTTGGACCTGATGGTAAGGATGGGATGAGGAACATGCAGTGATAGCGTATCACTATCCCATACTCATCTAGGAATCACATAGGATGTGATTGACAATGTGTTGTCTACCTAAATAGCATGTTTTTGAGCGTCATGCCCTAGCTGACTCAAAAGCATGTGAAATATGGATCCTAGCTCACTTAGAAACTCATTGAGGGTGTTTTTCTTAGTGGGAGCCTGTCATATTGCATTTATTGTCTGTGTTAGTATGTGTACTAAGCGACTTGCATGTTTTATGTCTTTTGTTTTGTCTTTTTCTGTAGAATATGATTGTTGCAGGTTATCTGGCTAATCTCTCCATGCGATCCATCCTGGATCGGGAGAGACTCACTGGTGGAAACTTTCTCGACTGGTACCGCAACCTGAGAATTGTTCTCAGGCATGAGCGGAAGCTCTACGTGCAGGAAGAAGCCGTTCCAGAGGATGAACCAGCGGCCAATGCGCCCAGGAATGTCAGAGATGCTTACCATAAGCACATCAATGACAACCTAGACGTGACCTGTCTGATGCTCGGATCTATATCGGCTGAGTTGCAGAAACAACTCGAAGGAACTGATGCCTTCGAGATGATCGAGCATCTCAGGACTATGTTCGAGGAACAGGCAAGGGTCGAACGATTTAACGTCCTTAAGAACCTAGTCAACTGTAAGATGACCAATGGTTCACCCATGAGTACTCATATCCTCAAGATGAAGGGTTATCTAGAGGATCTTGACAGACTAGGGTTGGAGGTTAGTCGTGAGTTGGCAGTAGACCTAGTTCTCCAATCCCTGCCGCATAGTTTTGACCAGTTTGTCATGAACTATAACATGCACGGGATGGAGAAGGACTTGACCGAACTACATGGGATGTTGCGATCGGCCGAGCAGAACATCAAAGTCGAGAAGAATGTCCTAATGGTTGGAAAGAGTTCCAACAAGAGGAAGCGTTCCAAGGGCGTGAAAGGCAAGGGCAAAACGGCAAGTGTTGCCGCCGAGCCTAAGCCGAAGGCCGAGAAGGGAGAGTGCCATTTCTGCCATGCCATCGGGCATTGGCGCAGAAACTGCAAACTCTACCTGGAAGATCAGAAGAAGAAGAAGCTTGCGGAAGCTTCATCTTCGGGTATCTTTGTTATAGAGGCTAACTTGTTTACTTCTACATCATGGGTATTGGATACCGGATGTGCCTCACACATTTGTGGAAATGTGCAGGGCTTGAGAAGAAGTAGGCAGCTGGCGAAGGGAGAAGCGGATCTCCGCGTCGGGAATGGAGCAAGAGTTGCTGCGTTGACCGTCGGGACTTATGATCTTACTTTACCTTCTGGACTTGTGTTAGAACTACATGATTGTTATTTTGTACTTGCCATTAGCAGGAATATTATTTCAATTTCATGTTTGGATTCTGATGGTTTTCGTTTTGTCATTGAGAACAAAACTTTATCTATTTATAGAGGTGCTTTATTTTATGGTAATGGTTACCTATTTAATGGCCTTTATATCTTGGATGATAAACCTTCTGGACACAGTTCGATCTATAACATTAGTACCAAGCGGTTTAAGCCGAACGACTTAAACCCGACCTATCTCTGGCATTGTCGACTTGGCCACATCAACGAGAAACGCATAGCGAAGCTTCATTCTGATGGACTTCTTGATTCTTTTGATTATGAATCAATCGAATCATGCGATTCCTGTTTGATGGGCAAGATGACAAAATCTCCTTTTACTAGAAAAGGAGAAAGGGCTACAGAGTTGTT
>NW_010965019.1:2999878-3006094 GCF_000463585.1 Tarenaya hassleriana
GTGTCGACAGATGACAACATTGTCGATCCGTTGACGAAGCCTCTCCCTTCGTCAAAACATGATGGTCATGTTAGGGGTATGGGGATTAGATGCTTGTAGGATAGATCATAGAGCATAGTGGGAGATTGTTGGTTGTAATGCTCTAGGATGATCCGTGATATGACATTTTGACTTTGTATTGATTCATTGGTTCATGAATGCATTACTCTTCCCGTTATATGATTGGCATGTTTGTTATATTTCGGTATCCTTGAATCATTATAGAATGATTCTAAACACCCTGGTCAGTTATCATTGTGGGAACAATGATGAATTAAGACTAGCATGAGGTGTGATTGATGCATTGGATGCATTTCACAATCATGGGTACTCGTTGTGAACGAGTGACTGGTTGACCCGCATGAGATTGTCACATGGACAGAGTCATGACTTGAATCTCATACAGCGGTTCGTTCTCGGATCCTTAGACCTGAGATGTCTAGAGTATCTGATGTGAGGAGTGGCGTGTCTTGACTGCGTCAAACGTCGTCTTTAACCGGATGATTATAACAGTGTTGATCAGATACGTTCACGAATCATATGGAGATAATAGACATGCAATATGGGATTTGTCACCTCCTCAATAGGAGAGATATTGCTGGGCCCTCTCATGGAAGTCGGACTATGAAAATGCGTGGCCACGCTATAGATGAAGTTGCATCTATTTTATTAGTCGATTTGCCAAAACGAGAAAGCGGTTGAACTTGAAGGGTGGTTCAAACCATGCCCTTGTTCAACATATGATATCGGGAGATAAAGGATCAGAACTCGAGCTGTTATTGCCTTGGTTAGATCACCTCTAACTCAATTCAACGTGGGTGGTCATGGCGTCTTGCTAGAGGCTAACCATGACTTGTAGATCGGGAATGGTTCTCGAGGCTGATGCCACTGCGAATGGGCCTACAGGGTCACACACCACTAGGGATGGACTTATATGTGAAGTTTCAGAAAGGAAGACTTGGATTTGGTCGGAAAAATCGTTTTCGGATCAAATCAGAGTGTCGGAGTGTTTTCAGCCTTCTGACTCGGACCCAGTCAAGATTTCATTGTGTTCAAGTCACATATACCTCATGAAATCTCAAGCTACGGGTCCAGAAAGTGTTTTGGGCTTGGCTGATGTTTTGACTCGGTCGAGTCAAAGTTTTGACTCGGACCGAGTCAATACTAAATGGGCCGAGTCAAGAGTTGACAATGGGTTTGGGTTGATTCGTTCTGACTCGACCGAGTCAGAGTTCTGACTCGGACCGAGTCAATACTCAGAAAAAGTCTCTTTTCACAAGGATTAGGGTTTCTAACTTATAAGGAGGTGTTGGACGCCGTCCTAAGTGAAGAACTGGACTTACAGAACCCTAAGACAGATCTAGAACACAAGAAAATCGTTCCTTTTGAGGTTCTAGTTCTAGGGATTCGATCCCAAGTCTTGAAAACCCTATTCACTTCACAGATCCTAGCAGATAAGTTCCAAAAGCGTTTGGAATCCTTCCCGTCGGTGTGGATACGTGTAGAGGAGCTGTACTTTCAGCTCTTGGTGATTAAAAACAGGCCCTGGATCGATTGCTACTTTCAGATCTTCAGGAAAGAGGTAAGTATTCGAATCCTACGGTGATATACACGATTAAACGGGGTTTTACGGATGATTTTGGTTGCGTGTGACGTTTGACTAGGTTTAGATTATTCTTCCGCTGCATGAAACCTAGTAAACCAAACCCTAGATCGATATGATCGCATGCTAGGAATCCGTAACCATAACCCAACACTAAGAAGTGATCTAAGTCACGTTTTCTCAAAGCACATCATCGAATAGAAGATTCGAGTCCTAGCACACAAGTTCCAACCGTTGGAATCCATCCCGAGGTGTGGATACGTGTAGAGGGCGAGGTATTCTTCCTCCCTTTCGTGATCAGATGAATTCTTCAATTGATACAGGCCCTGGATCGATTGAGGTAAACGTTCTTACTCTTCTACGAATCATAAAAGCATGGTTCTAGGGTTTTATTAAATTTTTGTTTTTCATCCGCTGCGCAAACCCTAGAATCGATCTTTTAGGAATATGATTCGCTCATGAGATCCCAGGAAACCCAACATTCACCTTGCCGAGCAGGGGAGAGCAATCAGTCAATGTAAGCTTGTCCGACTTCAGACGTAATCCCAAGTATTTGACTGGAAGGTTGGCAAGTGGAATGTCATGCTCCATGGCTAGTAACTCCTCCACTCATGCCAGATGTGAACATGCTGCACTTAGCTTTATTTATAGACAACCCAGAAAGTGCTTGGAATGAGTTTAGGATGGCAAAAACCTCTCTTATCGAATATGATTTACCGTTGTAAAAAATCAGCAAGTCGTCGGCGAATGCTAGGTGGGTAATTTTGAGGTCCTTACATCCCACATGATATCCAAATCGTCCTTCCTCACCTCTTGCGTTAAGCATTAAGGACAATACATTTAGTCCGATGACAAATAGATACGGGGATAGAGGATCCCCTTGTCGCAATCCTCTAGTCCCCTTGAAGTTTCCCGCTAGACCTCAGTTGATACTAAGTGAATATGTGGCTGTAGAGATGCATTGATGAATCAGGTGGAGCATGTGTCGTGGGAAATTGATTGCGCTTAGCATGTTCGTGATCAACTCCCATCTGATGCAATCGAAAGCCTTGGTAATGTCAATTTTGATAGTCACCGCTTTGAACCTCTAGTCGGGTGATACTTGTGCAAAATCTCGGACGCAAGGAGACTGTTTTCTGCAATTATCCGACCCTCCACAAAAGAAGACTGGTTAGGGAGAATGAAATCAGCTGGAAAGTGCTTAAGCTTACTAACCAATAACTTGTAGATGACTTTGTACAATGTGTCGCAACACGCAATAGGTCTGCTGAAGTCACTAAAAATTTCTGCTCCCGGTTTCTTCAGTATTAGCACTAATACAGTGACATTTATACCCTGAGGTTGGATTCCATACCTGAAAAACCCTTCCACAACCAAGATACAATCACAACCTATAATGTCCCATGTGTGTTTGAAAAACTCTGTTGTATAGTCGTCAGGTCCTGAGGTTTTGTTTCCTTTTATCTCGAAGAAACAATCTTTGATTGCTTGCGAAGATATAGTACAACTGATCTGATAAGAAGTCTGATAAGAAATTCGGTAATGGACCATTCCTCTTATGGTTTCCGGATCAGTCGATGTCAGTGGCTGTAGTTGAGGGCTCAGTAACGCCTTGAAATGCTCAATTCCCAAGCTGATAATTCTGTCCAAGGTTCTATACGTTGTCCTCTAGGATCAAGGATGTGTTTGATCATGTTTCTAGACCATCGGCATATCATAAAACCCGATGGAAGTAGCCCGTATTCCTGTCACCTTCCTTTAGCCACTGAATTCACGATCTTTGTCTGAAGTAAGCTTCCTCCACCACTCTTAGATGTAGATAAGAGTCTAGGCAAATACGCTCTTGAGCGAAATTATCGTCTGACGGATTAGACAGAGCTAAAACCTGCACAGAAATCAAAGAATCGTTAGCTTGTAAAACCCTCTTTTCAATACTGCTGTACAACTCGTAATTTAGTGTCTTTAGAGGTCGTTTTAGAGCTTTCAACTTCCTTGAGAGATGAGCTAGAGTGGGCCTATACCGATAATCCGAAATCCAGACCTCGCGCACGACCTCCTTGAGTTTGGGCGTTTTGGTTAAGTGATTTAGGAATTTGAATGGGTTAGGATTGTTGGCTCGAGGAATGTGTAACCGGTTGAGGCCAGGAGTATGGTCTGAGATACTAGGGTTAAGGAATAAGGCGTGAGAGTTCATTTGCGAGCACCCTATCGAGCTTCTTTGCAATCGGGTTTCCACATTGATGGTTGGTCCAAGTGAAGTGTAATCCTTGGTATGACATATCCGACTGATAACACGTATTTTGGGTGACGTTTTGATATAGGATGTCTATCGTATTTCACTCTATTTTACATATTTGTAGGCATTCTAAGACACATTTGGCTTTGATATTGCATGGTTGTATTCTTTGGTCTTTAAATAGGTTTCAATGTATAAAAAGAGCAAAAAGAGTGGAAAACATGGGTTGCGGAACATCACGGATGAAACGGAAACATTTGGAGTGTTTCAAGGGAAAACGTGAAGCTCAGAAAACGTCAGATATTGCCAGTCCGATAACTTTCACTATACAAGTCCAAATCATGCATTCTCTACATTCTTGGAAAGCTCTCTTCGATATCTACGCATAGACTCTAAGATCACTAAAATCCGATGTCAGAGCAGGAAGTTATGAGCAAATTCGTGAAGCCTGTCAAAACTGCAAAGTCACACGATCGTGTCACTTGTGTAGACACGATCGGGTCACTTAAAATCCGGAAATTTTCCAAATTTTCCCGAAAGAAAGAGGAGATAATTAGGGTTAGCCTCCAAGGTCGAATTCATTCAGACTTTTCACAGAAAACACACCTTAGAGCACACAAGAAGAGGGAGATTATCAAGAGGCAAGAGATCGGAGTAGAAGACGAAGATTACGAAGCCGGGAAATCGACTAAGCATTCTTCCTTTCTTCTATTTTACGATGTTTTGTGTTATTGATATGAACCCTGATATCTCGATATTTAGCGAGTAGTTCTTTTGCTGTAGGTTAGGGATTTGCTATGTAGGGATCTTTGGTTTCTAATTCCAGACTTTGTAGTTTTATTTATTCTATTCGGTTTATTGAGTTGCGTTTAATGCGTTTGATCTTGTTGGCCACTTGATTGAATGAACTTAGGGTTTTAATTCGCATAGACATATGAGATTCTAACCTGGAAATAACTCAATAAATAGAACATGTATTGCATTGAGAAATGAATATTTGCCTAGGGATTATGATAGCATTCGTTCATGCATCCACAATTTTAGACTATTGAATTGAGAGATTAGTAGGATAAAACTTGGATAGTGAGGTTAAACTCGAGAGGGTTAATCTCTAATTTAGAGCTTGAATTCCCTGAATTGGATAGATAAACCACTAAGTTTGCATCTTTTGAAAGATCCTTTCATGTAAAGCAATCCCGAAGCCTGCAGTGCTCATCATTCATAGTTTACACCCGTTATTTGTTGCTTTGATATGCTTCACCACACTCATATTATTTTCTTTGGATTTAGATTTAGATTTGGATTTGATTCAGTTGTTTACTTGTCCCTATGTTCGATCCTAGCGACTACAATCGATCTGTACACTTGCGGTATTTGTTGAGTCTAGGTTAATTATCACTTGATTCATATTTCTAGACCTAGATTTGCGACATCACCGACACTTCGATCTGGTCTGTACATGCATTGAACTCATCCATTAGTCGTTGCTCGACTCAAAATTCCCGAGGAGTGTTCGTTGGCAAATCTGATTTCGTTGAAATCGCCGAAGACTAACCATGGGGAATGTGACACCCGTAACCCGTGTACAGTATACGGGCCGTGCCACATGGACGATATAAAATAAAATAATAAGTCACGGAAGCAAAATCACGAAATCCAAAAACATTTTTAATAAACCAGAGTAAGCAGCGGAAAATACAACAGGCGATCAGTATCGCAAAATAACACATGTCCGAATAGTTATAATTTAACCGTACAAAATGCGGGAAATACAAGTCTCGTCACCCAAAATGTAAATCCCGTACATGATGCTGCCTCTCTCAGGTCGTCGTCTGCCGGATGCGCTAGGCGTAATTCTCGTGATCTGAAAAATGTAAATCACGAGGGCTAAGCACAACTGCTTAGTGAGTAGCCCGGATTGAACCCGGAAATCCCGTTCCCAACGAGAACGGTACAGTCGACATTTCCATAAAGAAAACACATGCAATAAGTAAAAACACGGTAAGCAAGTAAATAGCAATCACAATCACGCCCGTATGGAGTCCACCATAGGGCTTAGCCGTATACCCTGGTCAAGTCCGTGACCAGGGGCGAATCCACGCCCGTCACTCGCGTGACATTGGCCATCGCATCGCATGCGATCGTGCGCGTCTCCTGCGCCTGTCACTCTCGTGACTACCGATGTCAAGTCCATGACACAACGGAAATATAATCATACCCGTATGGAGTCCACCATAGGGTCCAGCCATATACCCTAGTCAAGTCCATGACTAGGTGCGAGTCCACGCCCGTCAAATCCATGACGTTGGCCGTCGTGTTGCACACGACTAAAACGCGT
>NW_010965019.1:3006415-3006617 GCF_000463585.1 Tarenaya hassleriana
AAAACTCGGTTCGATTGATCCCAATCGCGAAGTCTTGTCCTCTGGTGGGGGTTGGTTTGTCCACGGTCAAGTCTGGTCAGGCCCGGGCCAAGCTCGTTGGCCGTTTCCTTTTTCCCGGTGAACGGGAAAATTTCTCCAAGTTTTCTCTGAGCCTGGTCCGGCAGACCAAGTTCTGGTCAGCCGGACCAGTCTTCCTTCTCCC
>NW_010965019.1:3006869-3017553 GCF_000463585.1 Tarenaya hassleriana
GTTCCTTCTCGGTCAGTCAGTGCGCGGAAATCTCGAACACGTCTGGTCCAGCGGACCAGGACTGGTCCGGCGGACCAGGCCGTGTTTTTCTCTTGGTCCGACTTTCTTCCCTTGGTCCGACTGACTTTGTGCGTAATGTTCCAGTCTCGGTCCGGAGCTGACCACGCGTGGTCCGGCGGACCGGGACTTGAACTTTCTTCTCCCTCGCGATTTCTCCGATTCTATTTCGATTTTTCTCCCCCGAATCGATTCGGGGTTGCTTCCAAATGCTACTAAAACACAGTTTGATATCCCTAAACATTTTCTAAACCTCAAACACGCAATGAAATCTCGATTTGGACCATCACACATTGAGAACAAGATTATCCCTAAACATTTTCTAAACCTCAAACACGCAATGAAATCTCGATTTGGACCATCACACATTGAGAACAAGATCTCACAAATTCAACTCAAGCCACTCACCTTTTTCTTGAGTTTGTCCGAGCTTGTGTGCGTTCCTCGTGGCTCCACACGACGTGAACACCTTCAGGGCACATCTAGGGACGTTCCCCCTTGCTTCCCCGAGCTCCCCTTGCCCTGGTTCGTCGCCTTTCTCTCCCTCTCTCCCTCTTTCTCTACTTCCTCTGTTTTGCCCGAAAATGGCTAAGGCAGAGGATTGAGAGCTGTTTATGGCGTGCGAGAGGGGTCAAGTGGGCTCGAGCCCAGGCCCATAGGCGAGCCTGCAACACCCTCGAGGCGTGGGAGGTGACTGGATGGTGAGTGGGCCCCGGAATCCGGCGAATTCCGCGTCCCAAGGTGGCAACAGCGCAAGTTGCATTATCTGTCATTCCCGGTCCGCCGGACCAACTTCCTGGTCCACCGGACCGGGGTCAGTTTATTTATTTTTTTCGAAACTTCTCCCAGTCCGGCTGTCCAGTCCCCACTTCGACTGAGCGGTTGGTCCGCCGCAGACCATTCCTGGTCCGGTGGACCAGCCTTGTTTTTTTTTTGTTTTTTTTTCTTTTTCCTTTTCTTCATTCTTTCTCGGTCCTTTCCGTACGTGACGATCCTCGTGCCTCTCCCCGATATTGTACCATCACTTTTGGTGATTTCGTGATATCTCTATTTAATTATTCATTTTTAATAATTAAATATTCAAATCGGGTTTCGGGGTATTACAGGGAACCTGGGGTTACTCTGACCCTACATGTTTCAATTAGCTGGTTCCATAAAAGGCGTCGTCTTTGGGGGTCATTATACGCATATACTATCGTGTAAATTGTGTCCGGAATATTTGGCAGCTTCAAAGAGACAGTAACAGCTTGATCTGTTTCGTCAATCAGATCCACATTTGTTGGAAACTTCCATAACAACTAGATTCTTCCATTCGGGTCACTATTGTAGTTTGTGTAGGAGCTCAAATCAGGTCCGAGTTTAGTGAGGATACGAGTTTGGTTCTGTTGCTTCACATAGGTTTCAAGTAAAGAGCAAAAAAAGGGGTTGTGATTTTTAAGTAGATTTTTAAAAGTTGCATGTTTTGCGGAGGCACTGAAGCCTCTCACATTCCAAAAAAATATGGTCATGGATTAGAGGTGATGGAGGGGAATAGAGGGTTCTTTGCCAGGGAAACTGACAAAGGTAGTGAGTTGGTTGTCTTGTACGGGGGAGGGTTTAATGGGTAGATTTGAAACATGGGATAGTGTAGAGCTGCTGAAAGTATCAGGGGATGGGGTTGATGTGATGATGAGAGAGAGGGTAGTTAAGGTGGTGAAGAAGGAGGTTGTGCTTGAGGTGAAGAGACGGTGGGTTGAGTAGAATGTATGGAGCTAAGGCCCTTGGAAGATGGTGTGGGATTAGGATCGGTTAAGGTGGTTTATTTTGGAATGGTGTTGTTGGAGTGAGGTTTAGGATTAGAGGCGACTTTAGGGGAATTTTGAGTAGCTAAGGCAGGGGAATTAGGTTTTGTGGTAGGCTTAAGGGGTTTAAGGTGGTGCTGGGAGTAGTCGGGGTTGAGTTTGCCTGGTTGGGGCTCGAAGGATGGAGAGATAAAGGACAACTACTCCTATCGTGGCCAATGGCTTGACATAGAGGACATGTCATGGGCAACCAAGGGTAGGAGACCAAAACTATCTTAACAAGACCTGATTCGAACTGAAGCTCCAACTCAGTTGGTATTGGTTTGGTGATATCAGCTTCGACTTTAATCACCGTAGAATTTATCCCGTGATAGACTGAATCTGTAATGGATTTCCGATTAGGCTGGCTATGTAGCTAAGGCCATTAGCATGCAACATATCAAAAGGAACATCGGATAGCTTGGTCCGGATTAGGACAATCTTTAGAGAGGGTAGAGTTTGGTTGTGGTTTGAGTTCCACTCCTGTACTAGAAATGCATGATCCCCGATATACTACAGAGCCTGCTCTATTACAGCTTTCCTGATTGATTTAGAGTGGATCCTTACTAGAATAGAATTCCGCGACAGAGGGTGAATTTCCACCCGTCGATGCTTCCCTCATAGGAAGTTAAGGACCCCATAGATTTTCGGATAAGTCGAGTTAGGTCTAAGGAAAACATACCTGAGCCCTTCGGGTAAGGGCTTCATCTCCACCTTCGGGCGTTCTCTAAACTCCAATCAGCTTTATTCAGCGTCCCCGTGCTAAGTGGTGGCTCTCTGGGCTCTCGAACATTTGTAATAGTCGTTGTGGAGGGTCTGTATACGTTCCGGGGTGGCTCGGTGTCGGTGGTGGGGCTTAGAGAACTGACTCGGTCCGAGTCAGAACGAAGGAAGGCCGAGTCAGAACTTGACTCGGTCGAGTTAGAACTCTGCGACACCGAGTCTGAAGCTAACAAAGTTTCGAAGTGTTCCAGCGACTTGACTCGGTCCGAGTCAAGATTTGACTCGGTCGAGTCAGAGTACAGAAGCTCGAATTTCTCATCGGTTTCATCGTCTAACGCCTGTGTGAGCTCCCGAATATCTTCCCAATTGCTGTATATACTCTCGTTTGATGCCAGGAGGGATATTTCAAGCGGATCAATGTCTCGGAAAAGACCGAAGACTTCCTGCGTCAAGATCTCGTGTACATCAACATAACACGCTGAGTCGGTAGTGGATGGCTGCTTCATATTGTGATCTAAGGTGAACTCAACAGTCTCGTCACCTATCTTCATGGTAAGACGACCAGCTCGAACGTGTACAACCGCATCAGCCGTGTTAAGAAACAGTCTGCCCAGAATAATCGGTATCTTCGAGTCTTCATCCATGTCTAAGATAACAAAATCAACGGGGACATAATAATCTCCGACTTTCAAAGGAACGTCCTCGAGAATACCTGTGGGATACTTAACAGATCGATCCGCTAGTTGTAGCGCCATCTGTGTCGGCTTAAACTCACCAATATTAAGCTTCTTTAAATGGACAACGGTAGTAAACTGACACTAGCACCAAGGTCGCACAATGCACGGTCTATCGCAATGTTTCCGATTTTGCAGGGAATCGAAAAACTACCAGGATCTGATCTCTTCCGTAGCAACTCATGCTGTAGAATCGCAGCGCTCACCTCTGTGCTCAAGGCCACTGTCTCCTTCTCAATTACCCTCTTCTTGGTCAAGATGTCTTTCAGAAACTTCGAATAAGAGAGTATCTACAGCATAGCCTCATAGAACGGTATAGTAACCTCTAGCTTCTGAAGCATATCAGCAAATCTCGAGAACTGTGTATCCTCAACATGCTTCTTCAATCGAGAAGGAAAAGGAACGGGTGGTACCTTTGGTGGAGGAGCGACGTATGGCGTTTCGGCTTCCTCTGCATTCACCCGAGGTGTCTCATCTGCTATGCCTTTTCCTTTCTCTTCGGCAGTGTATCTAGACGTCGTCCCTTTTTCTGTAGGGACTGTTTCTGGCAGATTCTTTCCACTCCTCAGCTCAACAGCGTTTACATGCTCTCGTGGATTTGGCTCGGGCTTCCCAGGAAATGTGCCCTGCTGCCTAGAGGGTTGTGATGCAAGTTGTGCGATATGTGTATCCACTAGCTTCATATGTGCATCCATCTCGTCAAGTCTCCTCTCAAAGGTGTCTTGCCTTGCCCTTATGCTCTGTACCTCGGTTTTCAGCTCCGTAAACGATGTCTTCTGATCGAGCATTAGTTGGGCAAGCATCGTCTTGATGTCTGCTTCTTCATTCTTTGCCGGTGGAAGAGCTCGGTAACCCTGATTTTGCTGCCCGTATCCTGAATTCTGTTGCGTATATCCCTGATTCTGCCCCTGAAAACGTGACTGAGTAAAGCCCGGGGGATTCTGAGGGATTCTGGAAACGCCCTGTTACTGTGTATTCAATGCTCCGCTCGGGTTTCCGTAGGAGAAACCAGGATGGTTTCTAGGCGCGTTCGGGTTGTAGAGATTGGAAGGATTCTGGTACTGATTCCTTCCTACGTAGTTGACATCCTCAATCGGTTCTTCCTCTGATGTGGCCTGATCAACCAGAAACATGCCAGGCTGGACTTTCTGCGGGATAGGCATACTCTTGAGTCCCATGTGCTGCTTAATTGCCGACAAATCAGACATGACCGCTTTCAAAGCAGCGGACTCACCCAAATCTACCCGTCCTGTAGAGCGTCTGATGCTATCTCCTGACATCCCTCTTGCTTTAGCCATCTTCGCAATCTGCATCTCTAGGGTGTCAAAGGGAATGTCGTATACACTCCCTCCACAAGCTGCATCCATCCATGCTCTAGTATCGTCTCTCAGTCCGTGGATAAACGTGGAAAGCAATAGTCGCTTATCCATGTCGTGGTGTGGACAAAGGCGCTGATAGCCTTTGAATCTTTCCCATGCGTCGTATAGACTCTCATCACTCTCCTGAGTGAAGCTGTGTATGGCTCTCTGTGCAGCTCGGGTCTTCTCTGGGGAGTAGTATCTCGCCATGAATTGCTCCTCTAGCTCCTCCCATGTCGTGATCGAGTTCGGCTCAAGAGTGTAGAGCCAATCTCTCGCCCGGTCCATCAGTGAAAAAGGAAAGGCCTCCAAATATACATCCTCGATGGTCATTCCTCGTGCCTTCCTAACTGATCTGCACAGCATCTTAAACTGAGTCAAGTGAGCAATGGGATCCTATGTAGGCCGCCCTCTGAAGCTCGCCTGACTGAACATCGTGATGCACTGTGGCGGTAGCTCAAAGCTGTCTATGGGCGGTCTATTGATGCAAGATAGGAGTTGGGTGTGCTTCGATGCAATGTAAGAACCCAAAGTCTCCTCTGCAACATAGGTAGCTTCGCCCTCGGTCTGTTGATCATAGAGTGGATTCATGTGCTCTTGATTCTCTTGATGCTCCTCATCATGAACCGCAAAGTCGTGTTGATGGTCGTGCGAAGTACTCGACCTCGACATAGCTTCTCTTCTCTGCTGCTTTCGGATGTCTCTCAAGGTACGCTCAATCTCTGGATCGTAGACTAGGTCTTCTCTCCGAGTAGAGCTCCTTGTCATGCACTAGAACCCTGCAAACCGCAAAGAAAAAGAAGAACTCGAAACCAAGTGAATCCGCAAAAACCAAAGAAAAAAAAAGAAAAAGAAAAAGAAAACAAGCTAAGATCTAGAATCAACAAAGACCTAGAAATAGGTTAACCAGTCCCCGGCAACGGCGTCAAAAACTTGATACGTGTGTATCGAGTCTAAAATCTATAACCCGATTCACAACTCACCGCAAGGATACGGATCGTCGTAACACGGGGTCGAACGCAAGGACCGGTAGCTAAATCTAAACCCTAATCGAAACTAAATCAAAGCAAGCAAGTGAAAGTGATGATGGAAGTATGTGGAATCTAAAATAACTAAAATAAGGAAGCAAGTAAAAACGTGTAACTATCAAGCAAAGATGACCGTGGGTGTCGGGACTGTATTCGCGTGTATGGGTATATGTTAAGCATGCGAGAATCACGATATTGAATCTGTATTTGGGAATCATCAAGCAACAAAGATAGAGAAATCACATCCCGACGTATAACTCACTATCTAAAGTTCTCTAAATCCATATCCCTATGTGATTTATCAAACTAGATGCATGAAGAACACTATCATCAATCCTAGATCGATCAAACCATATTCCTATGTGAATAATACGATCTATTCTATCGATTTCAATCCGAAACTAAACCCATATTCCTATGTAGTCCAGAATCTGAAATAATTGGCCAAGGGGTCAGCAAACACCAATCGAATAAAGCACAAATCGATAAAACCGAAACAAATCCAAATCGCAACCAAGTTAGGGTTCAAACATACCCAAAACACAAACGAAGCCCTAACCCACAACTGTGGATCTACTCAGGGTTCATGGAAAAACACTGAGAAAAACTAGAAACAGAAAGAAAAGAGGGAGAAGAAAGACTCATGTCGACAACAAGCGATCTTCACGTTCCAACTCTCCTTCTTCTTCCCGAAATCCCGTAAAACTCTTGTTTCTCTCACCAAAGCTCTCCAAAGTCTGTATAAAGTCTGTCCCCCTCTCTAGGACGTCTGTAGAGTCTTTTTATAAACCCTAGGCGGCGCTCCCGAAGTCCTACTCCCGTTCCAACTCTGAAAATACGAATTTGGGCTTTTTCTGGGTTTTGACTCGGACCGAGTCAGTACTCTGACTCGACCGAGTCAAAACGAGACATAAGGAATTCGACCCAGCCCAATCTTCTGACTTGGGCATTCTGACTCGGACATGTTGACTCGGGGTAGTCTGACTCGGACGTTCTGACTCGGTCACCCAGCCCAATCTTCTGACTTGGGCATTCTGACTCGGACATGTTGACTCGGGGTAGTCTGACTCGGACGTTCTGACTCGGTCTCCTCGTAACAGGCTTGAATTGGGCCATTTTCAGCGTGTTGACTCGGCCTACTTTTCGTGGTTGACTCTGGCCGAGTCAAGGCAGGAAGTTCTTGATGTATTTCATCCTTTTAGCTCCAGATCGCTTCCATCTTGGTCCAAATCTCATCCACGACCTGTATTCCAATAAAAACACAACCAAACCGAGTTTCGTAGCCTAACGCGCCTATAATGCCTACAAATGAACATGATCCTCATATAAATCATATAAAAACGTCCAGGAAATATAGAGAGAATTAGGAGTTATCAGCCGTAGAAGGTACAAATGACATAATCCCTATGTAATCGCTCCCCTTCTTGCATCACAGAATCCAGAACAAGAGGGTTTTCCTTCCCGGAGAGTAACAGAATCCCCAATTTTTTGTAATTTTCGGTTGGGAGTCTTAACATTAGCAGCCCAGGAATCTGACTTAGCAAAAACTGGCTTAAGTCAAGTCACTAGTAATCAGGAGGTCAGGTTTCCCGTCGGCAGTGCTAAGTTCCGGTATAGCTGGAGGGGCAAGTAGTGTAAGGGAGGTATTGTTGGGATTTCTGTGATCTCTACAACGAATCTAATTCCTAAGAGATCAGTTCTAGGGTTTGCGCAGCAGATGTAAAACAAAATTTTTGATGAAACCCTAAAACCTAGCATGCATGATCTTGTAGAAACGTTAGAACGCTTACCTCAATCGATCCAGGGCCTGTATCAATTGAAGAGTTCGTCTGATCACTATAGGCAGGAAGAATACATTGCCCTCTACATGTATCCACACGGCGGAAAGGATTTCAATGGTTGGAACTCGTCTGTTAGGACTGAAGAACGCCTTCTTCTTTGCGCAAGGATTTCAGGGATTAATCTCTTAGGTTTTTTCTCTCTCAAAACCTCTCAAAGGAGTCTGAAAATCATGCCTAAGAGCTTAGGAGGCGTTCCCCAAAGTTCTTTGCCCTTAAAACCCTAATTAGGGCGAGTTAATGAAATACCGACGTCTGGACCGATCGGTCCAGGCCTGGATCGATCGGTCCAGGCCTGGATCGATCAGTTTGGAGCTTATTACGTACTCTGGACCGATCGGTCTGGAACCATTTCCGGACCGACCAACATTTGGATCTACATCTGGAGTGGTCGGTCTGGCCTCCGCTCCACCGGGAAATTCTCGTCTTTTCTCGCGCGTTTGTCCTTTCCTGTGTGTGTGGCTCTGTAGGCTCATCCGATCTAGCAGTATAACCCGAAATCTCCATTTCGTTTATACAAGTCATAGGCGGTCTCTAGCAAGACACTATGACTACCTATCTCGAATAGAGTTTGTTCATGATCTTACGAATGCTAGTGATGATTCCGGTTGATGATCCTTTTGTATCACGATATCATATATCGAACATAAGGCATGGACAAGCCACTTTATCTGATTAGACTGCTTTCTCGTTCACTGAGTTCGACTGTGTGAAATAGACGACGTTTGTCTATGGTGCGGCCACACATTTCTACAGTCTCGCTCACACGAAGGGCCCAGTGACATCTCTCTCTTTTACGAGAGGTACAAATCCCATCTTGACTATCTACAATCCTGCACATGATTCGTTTCGTACCTGATACACGCCTTTATAGTCTTCCTGTTACGCAGGACGTTTGAAGTATTCAAAGTACGCAACTTCTCATGTTGGATTCCATAAATATCTCAGGTCTTAGTATCTAATATATCATGGAACCGTCATATGAGATTCAAGTCATGACTCTAGTCCATGTGACAATCTCATGCGGGTCAATCCATTATTCTGTTCTCCAATGAATACCTATGATTGTGATCGTATCCAATACATATGATCATCTATATGATCATCAATCACATATCATACTAGTCTTATTATATCATTATTCCCACAGTGATACATGACTAGGGAGTTTAGTATTTTTCACAACAATACATGGATATCATAACACATCAAGTATGCCAAAACATGTCATGAATAAAACACTCATCCATAAACTCATAGAAAGTCTAAGTACATCAAATGTATCCAAATAAAGCTCATGCAGCAGTACATCATAGAGAACTAAACCAACAGTTTCCGTAGGAGAAACCAAGATGATTTTTCTCGACATAATTGACGTCCTCCAGTGCTTCCTCTAGCTCTGGTGGTGTCTGATTCGAACTGCTCTTAGCTTCCAAATGGAGCTTGATAACCGCTCGCTCAGGCATGACAGCTTTCAAAACTGCGGATTCTCCTGTATCTATCCGAGCCATGGACCGTCTATTGCTATCGCTGGACATCCCTCTAGCCTTGGCCATCTTCGCAATCTGAATCTCTAGGGTGTCAAATGGAATCTCATAAACGCTCCCTCCACAGGCTGCATCCATCCAAGCTCTGGTATCATGTCGTAGTCCGTGGATGAATGTGGATAGCAATAGTCGCTTATCCATGCCGTGGTGTGGACAAAGACGTTGATAACCTTTGAATCTTTCTCATACATCATATAGACTCTCATCACTCTCCTGAGTGAAGCTATGTATGGCTCTCTGTGCAGCTCGGGTCTTCTCTGGGGAATAATATTTCGCCATGAACTGCTCCTCTAGCTCCTCCCATGTCGTAATCGAGTTCGGCTCAAGGGTGTAGAACCAGTCTCTTGCCCGATCCATTAGTGAAAAAGGTGTTGGTTGTAATGCTCTAGGATGATCCATGATATGACATTTGACTTTGTATTGATTCATTGATTTATGAATGTATTATTTTTCCGTTATACGATTAGCATGTTTGTTGTATTTCGGCATCCTTGAATCATTAGAGAATGATTCTAAACTCCCTAGTCAGTCATCATTGTGAGAACAATGTTGAATCAAGACTAGCATGAGGTGTGATCAACACATTGGATGTAGATCACAATGATGGGTACTCATTGTGAACGAGTGACTGGATGACCCGCATGAGATTGTCACATGGACAGAGTCATGACTTGAATCTCATACAGCGGTTTGCTTATGGATCCTCATATCTGAGATGTCTAGAGTATCTGATATGAGGAGTCGCGTGTCTTGACTGCGTCAAACGTCGTCCTTATGGATCCTCATATCTGAGATGTCTAGAGTATCTGATATGAGGAGTCGCGTGTCTTGACTGCGTCAAACGTCGTCTTTAACCAGATGATTATAACGGCGTTGATCAGATACGTTCACAAATCATATGGAGATAGTAGACATGCAATATGAGACTTGTCACCTCCTTAACATGAGAGATATCGCTGGGCCCCCTCGTGGAAGTCGGACTATGAAAACGTGTGGCCACGCTATAGATGAAGTTGCATCTATTTAATAGTCGATTTACCAAGACGAGAAAGCGGTTGAACTTGAAGGGTGGCTCAAACCATGCCCTTGTTCAACATATGATATCGTGAGACAAAGGATCATGATTCGAACTGTTAATGCCTTGGTTAGATCACCTCTAACTCAATTCTGAGTGGGTGGTCATGGCGTCTTGCTAGAGGCTAACCATGACTTGTGGTTCGGGAAAGGTTCCTAAAGTCACTACCACTTAGAATGGGCCTACAGGGTCACACACCAATAGGGATGGACTTATACGTGAAGAATCCGAAGAATGGAAATGAGTGTTGACCGAAACAAGCATGAAAAGGAGTTTTCAATGTGTTGGTCCGGAGCTGACCAAGTTTGGTCAGCCCTGGACCAAGTCGGTCAGCCCAGAAGGTCCGGAAGTCAGCCAGGACGTCATCTGTCCAAGTCTGGTCCGGCTAACCAAAAGTTGGTCAGCCGCGGACCAGGCAGCGGGTCAGACGGACCGAGACTGAAGCCAGGCGGACCGGAAAGACCGAGAAGGATCTTGGTCCGGAGCTGACCACACGTGGCATGC
>NW_010965019.1:3018199-3018848 GCF_000463585.1 Tarenaya hassleriana
ATGGTCATTCCTCGTGCTTTCCTAACTGATCTGCACAACATCTTGAACTGAGTCAAGTGAGCAATGGGATCCTCCGTAGGCCGCCCTTTGAAACTTGCGTCGTCAACAGATCGACAATGTTGTCATCCGTCGACACTCTGCAAATGTGCACGTCTCCTCTGTCTATGATCTCCCTGATAAGGATCAGTTAGGAAAGCACGAGGAATGACCATCGAGGATGTATACTTGGAGGCCTTTCCTTTTGTTGGGTTTCGCTACGGGTTCCTAGCATGCGATCATATCGATCTAGGGTTTGGTTTACTAGGTTTCATGCAGCGGAAGAAAGATCTAAACCTAGTCAAACGTCACACGCAACCATACTCGCAAAACCCGAAAGATCGTGTATATCACTGAGGGAATCGTTACTTACCTCGTTCTCGATGAGACTTGAAGTTTATTTCGATCCGGGACCTGTTCTAAATCACCTAGGACTGAAGTTACAGTCCCTCTACACGTATCCACATCGACGGGAAGGATTCCAAATGATTTGGAACGAATCTTCTAGGATTAGTGAAGAAAAGGATAACTCAATAGACGAGATCCAATCCCGGGACAATAGAAATCGAAGAGAACAGCTTCTCTAGGGTTCTAGGGTGTTTCTCTGAGTTTT
>NW_010965019.1:3019678-3026028 GCF_000463585.1 Tarenaya hassleriana
AGCATAACGGTGTCTTGCACGGTCGCCCGTACAAGGCCTCGTATGGAGATACTCCGATACTCGTGTGATGACTGTTGTTGTACGCAAACTCGCACAACGTCATGTACTGGTCCCACGAAGCTCCCCACTCCAGGATACAAGCTCTAAGCATGTCCTCCAAAGTCTGTATACTCCGCTCCGACTGACCGTCTGTCTGAGGATGATATGCCGTACTCATCTTGAGCTTCGTTCCCAGTGCCTCCTGAATCGCCTTCCACAAACGGGATGTAAATCGGGCGTCTCTATCCGATATAATCTCGTTCGGAACTCCATGAAGACGTATGGTCTCATCAATGTAAATCTGCACCAACCGCCCGATCGGATACTCCTGACGGATAGGAATGAAATGGGCGGACTTGGTTAGTCGATCCACGACTACCCAAATGGCGTTCTTCTATTTAAGTTTGAGATTTCGTCCAAACTTAATTAAGGCCGACCTAAAACTCAGAGAAACATCCTAGAACCCTAGAGAACTTGTTCTCTTCGATTTCTATTGTCCCGGGATTGGATCTCGTCTATTGAGTTATCCTTTTCTTCACTAATCCTAGAAGATTCGTTCCAAATCATTTGGAATCCTTCCCGTCGATGTGGATACGTGTAGAGGGACTGTAACTTCAGTCCTAGGTGATTTAGAACAGGTCCCGGATCGAAATAAACTTCAAGTCTCATCGAGAACGAGGTAAGTAACGATTCCCTCAGTGATATACACGATCTTTCGGGTTTTGCGAGTATGGTTGCGTGTGACGTTTGACTAGGTTTAGATCTTTCTTCCGCTGCATGAAACCTAGTAAACCAAACCCTAGATCGATATGATCGCATGCTAGGAACCCGTAGCGAAACCCAACAAAAGGAAAGGCCTCCAAGTATACATCCTCGATGGTCATTCCTCGTGCTTTCCTAACTGATCTGCACAACATCTTGAACTGAGTCAAGTGAGCAATGGGATCCTCCGTAGGCCGCCCTTTGAAACTTGCGTCGTCAACAGATCGACAATGTTGTCATCCGTCGACACTCTGCAAATGTGCACGTCTCCTCTGTCTATGATCTCCCTGATAAGGTGAAACTGTCCGAGTATGTGTTTGGATCGTTGATGGGATCTGGGTTCTTTCGCTTGTGCGATCGCTTCATTGTTGTCACAATATAGATCAATGGGGCTATCAGCACTAGGAATCACACCCAAGTCACCAACAAACTTCCTGATCCAAACAGCTTCCTTTGCCGCGTCCGACGCTGCAATATACTCAACTTCTATAGTAGAATCTGTAACAGTCGCTTGCAAGCTAACAGCGCCTCCGTTCAAGCAGAAAACATAGCAAGACTGCGATCTGTAGTCATCCGGGTCTGACTGGAAACTAGCATCGGTGTAACCCTTTGCAGCGAGCTCGTCTTCCGACCCACCGTATACCAAGAACACATCCTTAGTCCTTCTCAAGTACTTCAGGATGTTCTTGACGGCGATCCAGTGTGACTCACCTGGATCTGACTGATATCTACTCGTAATGCTCAACGCGTAGGATACATCCGGTCGAGTACAAAGCATGGCATACATGATGGATCCAATTGCCAAAGCATATGGAATCCGATCCATGCGTTCTCACTCATCAGGTGTCGTTGGACACTGACTCTTGCAGAAACTATGCCACTACTCATCGGTAAGGTTCCTTTCTTGGAATCTTGCATCTTGAACCGTTTCAAGACCTTATCGATGTAAGTACTCTGACACAATCCTAGAAGCCGCCTCGATCTATCTCTATAGATCTTGATGCCTAGAATATAGGCCGCTTCTCCTAGGTCTTTCATAGAAAACTGTGTTCCTAGCCAAGACTTAACGTCTTACAAGGTAGGAACGCCATTCCCTATAAGGAGAATGTCATCCACGTATAGCACTAGAAATACAACTGTGCTTCCACTATCCTTCTTGTAAACACACGGCTCGTCTTCGTTCTGTGAGAAACCAAACCTTTTGATTGTCTCATCAAAGCGAAGGTTCCAGCTCCTCGAAGCCTGCTTCAGTCCATAAATGGACCTCTGAAGCTTGCACACCATCCTCGGGTTCCTCGGATCGACAAAACCTTCGGGTTGTGTCATGTACACATCCTCGGTCAAGTTCCCGTTAAGGAACGCGGTCTTAACATGCATTTGCCATATCTCATAGTCATAATATGCGGCTATGGCAATTAGGATCCTGATGGACTTCGGCATAACTACGGGCGAAAAGGTCTCATCATAGTCAATACCATGAATCTGACGGAATCCTTTCGCCACAAGTCGTGCTTTATACGTGTGCACGTTGCCATCCATGTCGGTCTTCTTCTTGAAGATCCACTTGCATCCGATGGGTTTTATCCCTTCAGACGCATCAACCAGAGTCCATACTTGGTTGTCTGACATGGATTGCATCTCGGACTTCATAGCCTCGCGCCATTTCTCGGAATCGGGACTCGCCATAGCCTCTGGGTATGTGGTAGGCTCATCATGTTCCAATAACATGAGCTCCTCATTCACAGTTACGAGAAATCCGTATCTCACAGGCTCTTGGCGAATCCTGCCTGATCTCCGAGGTTCACTTGTCGAAGGTTGAGTCACAACCGGCAGTGAAACAGGTTGAACTTCTTCAACTTGTTCACTCGGCTCAGTGTCTATTTGATGCTCTCGAACTTCCTCAAGTTCGATCCTACTCCCACTGACTCTTTTGGAGATGAACTCTCGCTCCATAAAAGTCGCATTCCTTGCAATGAACACTTAGTTCTCTGCCAGAATATAGAAGTAGTAACCCTTAGTTTCCTTAGGGTAGCCTAAAATAAATACTTATCAGATTTGGAGGATAACTTATCAGTCATCTGACGCTTCACGTAAGCGTCGCAACCCTAAATTCTGACAAACGACAACGCGGGACGCTTCCCCATCCATATCTCATATGGCGTCGTTTCAGCCGCCTTCCGACTTCGTTGGACTCATGTTCAGCAGGTATGCAGCGGTCTCTAAAGCGTAGCCCCAAAAAGACTTCGGAAGATCTCTCTGACTCGTCATCGACCGAACCATGTCTAATAGTGTTCGGTTCCTCCGTTCAGACACGCCATTCCATTGTGGCGTTCCAGGACGAGTTAATTGTGATACAATACCACAATCAACCAGATAGTCAGTGAACTCTTGGCTCATGTACTCGCCACCACGATCTGATCGTAGTGTCTTGATCATCTTACCAAGCTAGTTTTGTACTTCGTTTCTGAACGCCTTGAACATTTCAAGTGTTTCAGACTTATGTCTCATCAAATAGACATAATCGTATCGACTGCAATCATTAGTGAACGTAACGAAATACAGATAACCTCCTCTAGCTGGACAGCTCATTGGTCCGCATACATCACTATGTATCAGATCCAATAACTCTGTCGCTCTCTGTCCTTTCCCTTTGAAAGGATGCTTCGTCATCTTGCCCATTAAACAAGACTCGCAAGATTCAAGAGACTCAAAGTCAAATGAATCCAGAAGACCTTCAGAATGAAGCTTCTGAATGCGCTTCTCGTTTATATGGCCTAGATGACAATGCCAGAGGAAGGTTGGGTCAATATATCATCTACATAAAGCACAAGGAAGACCACTGCGCTCCCATCAAGACGTATAAACCATTAACTAGATAACCATTACCATAGTAAATACTGTCTCGATAAATCATCAAACTCGAGTTCTCAATCATAAATCGAAAACCATCCAAATCCAGACAAGAAATAGAAATAATGTTTCTGCTAATCGCAGGAACATAGTAACAATTACTAAGTTCTAAAACAAGTCCAGAAGGAAGATGCAAATCATAAACGCCAACACACAATGCAGCAACTCTTGCTCCATTTTCGACGCGCAGATCCGCTTCTCCCTTAGCTAGCATCCTACTTCTTCTTAGTCCCTGCACATTTCCACAAATGTGTGAGGCACTTCTGGTATCCAATACCCACGAAGATGTAGTACAGATGTTAGCTTCTATAACATGAAACTTGATACGTGTGTACCGAGTCTAGAATTTATAACCCGATTCACAACTCACCGCAAGGATACGGATCGTCGTAACACGGGGTCGAACGCAAGGACCGGTAGCTAAATCTAAACCCTAATCGAAACTAAATCAAAGCAAGTAGAAGTGGAAGTGATGATGAAAATATGTAGAAAAAATAAAGAACGAGTAAACTATCAAGCAACGGTGACTACGGATATCGGGATCGTATTCACGTGTATGGGTATATGCTAAGCATGCGAGAATAACGATTATGACTTGTGTTCGGGAATCATCAAGCAACAAAGATAGAGAATTCACCTCTCGGTCTACTAACTCCCTACCTACAAAGTAACTCGTCAATCTCTCGATCTATTCAAGTTAACCCTAGGTGCATGAAGAACGCTATCATCAACCCTAGAACGATTAAACCATATCTCTATATGAATAATACGATCTATCCTATTGATTTTGATATGAAACCAACTCATACCTCTATGTAGTTTAGAATCTAAGATAATTGACCAAGAGGTTAGCAAACATCAATCCAATAAAAGCGCAAATCAATAGAACCGAAACAAATCAAAACCGAAATCCAAGTTAGGGTTCAAACATATCCAAAACACAAATGAATCCCTAACTCATAGTCGTGGATCTACTCACGGTTCATGGAAAACAATAAAAAGCTCAGAAGAAAAGAGATAAAAGAGAGGAAAGAAAGGCTCATGCAGATGTGTAGTCTCCACGATCGAATCTTCCTTCTTCTTCCCGCAATCCCGTGAACTTCTATTCTTCTCTCACCAAAAGCTCTCCAAAAATCTGTATCTAAGTGTTCTCTAAGGTTCTCTTCTCTTCTAGGATGTGGCTAGGCCTTTTTTATAACCCTAGGGTGACTCCCAAGAGTCCTTTTTCCTTTAGGACTCTAAAAATCGCAAATTAGGGTTTTTCTCCGTCGGGTCCGGTTCCATTTGGAACCGGACCGGTTCCATTTGGAACCGGACCGGTTCCACCTTCTGTTTCTTGGCCTTCTAGACACTTAAAACGGACCAAAATAAGTGAACTCGGACATCTTGAACCGCCCGGTTCCAAATGGAACCGGACCGGTTTCATCTTCTGGCAGATTTCTCAGGCTTCACAATTTTGCTCATAACTTTCAGCTCCGATGTCGGATTTACGCGATTTTGGTGTCTACGCGAAGCTCTTGAAGTGCTCTTTCTAATGGGGGTTTCGCATGATTTGGACTTCTGTAGAGAAAGTTATTGATATCACAACATGAGTACCTCATCTGTACTTCTCCTTTAACGCTCCAAATAGCTCCTTTTCGAGTCCAATCATCTTCGAAACCTGTAACTCTGCAAAACTAAAGTACTACTGGGTTTTGTGTCCTAACACGCCTATAATACCTATAAATGCATGTGGTTATCCTTTAAAACCTAGACAAACTCTTATAAAAATATAGAGAGAAATAGGAGTTATCAAATTCCTCCAGGCTTAAACCTTTGCTCGTCCTCGAGTAAAGAACGAAGGAATAAAATCTGCAAAACAGGGAATGACGAACATCAAATAGCATCATCATGAAACTCAAAAGCAAAACATCCATCCAATGCCAGCTTTCCGTGAATCGTACCCAAATCGGTCTATTATGATCTTTCTACCAAAGACTAATCTATCTAGCCATGAGATTTTTATTGCCACCTAGAACCCATTAGAATCTCTACAACCCACCAAGCATATTTCCGAACCTATCCTTATCTCAACTTAGCCTCTTCGATCTATGTTCTACTTCATACCTGGAGTTTTACCTTTTTGTAGAATTTCTCTATCAAACGCTAGCACCTCTGGTTTCTAGGACGTTGAAGTTGAAGGACATCGTTTTTTTTTTCTTCTTTTCTTTCTTTTTTTTCTTCTATTTTTTTTCTTTCAATGCGATGTCCGACCCACAACTTAGACCCGAACCATCGATCGATGCATTCTTGTCCTCGAACGATTTTCGTTGACGAGATTCTGACAGCGGAGTGTCGAGATGCTTTATTTTCCCAAGGTATTCGTTGAACTAGGTTTCATTGACCTGTAAGACTCGAAAAAGGTTCTAAACGAAACTTATAACCTGGATATAGTCGTTTCAACTCCGTAGGTTCCAAATAACAACTCCATCCCACAAACTATATATAGAAAGTCTGGAGAACTATCAATTCCACACGGTTCAACCACGTTCTATAAAGTCACTAGATCATCAAGATATTCCTACTCTATCATCCCACAAATCTTCCAAATGATGCTCAAAACGGGTTTTCGAGGTATGCACGTGAACCTATATGAACCT
>NW_010965019.1:3044865-3047363 GCF_000463585.1 Tarenaya hassleriana
GCACTCATGTCCTCGAACGATTTTCGTTGACGAGATTCTGACAGCGGAGTGTCGAGATGCTTTATTTTCCCAAGGTATTCGTTGAACTAGGTTTCATTGACCTGTAAGACTCGAAAAAGGTTCTAAACGAAACTTATAACCTGGATATAGTCGTTTCAACTCCGTAGGTTCCAAATAACAACTCCATCCCACAAACTATATATAGAAAGTCTGGAGAACTATCAATTTGACACGGTTCAACCACTTTCTACAAAGTCACTAGACCATCAAGATATTTCTACTCTATTATCCCAAAAATCCTCCAAATGATGTTCAAAATGGGTGTCCGAGGTATGCACGTGAACCTATATGAACCTATATCTATATGTCATATGCAATCATGCAAACCTAACAAAAATCATCTATTTGGAAAAAAGGAGAAAGAAAACGTGAATGCAACTAATGCAAAGTGATATGCAAAAGTGAAAAAATTTCCTAAGTCTATATGCCATGATAAAATGCACCTAAACTAAATGCAATCCTAAGTAGATAGACCTGAATGTATGAAGGATCTATCCACCCCCCAGACTTGAACCATACATCGTCCAAGGTGTAGACTCTCGCCCGAAAAAGTAGAATCGAAAGCAACGTGTGGAAAGAACCAATAAGAGGGATAAAGAAGGCTTAGCTCTGCGAAATTCGTTCGCTCGCAATGAAGTTAATTCACGTCAAACGCAAGAGCTCTCACAAACTCTATAAACTGGAACCTATCAATGTTGTCTCTCGGAAGTCGATGCTCATCTCTCGTTTGCCGGTGTAAACGCTCATAGAACAACAAACGTTATCCGAACAAAAGTATAATAATAGCAATACATTCCGAAAGATCCAAAATACAATCATGGTCTCTACTTCCTATGCTACAAAGAAAAAGAAAAAGAAAAGTTACCTAGTGCTCGGGTTACCTCCCGAGAAGCGCTTGTTTAACGTCATTAGCTCGACCTATCTTGTTCAAATGATGGGAGGGTCTGAGAGGCGAAGATACTCGATCTTTCGCCACCCTGGATGTTGAGCGTTAAACATATCTTTTGGACCTCGTGGATGCTTGAGTCTTCTGTCCTCCTTGGGTTTCCAAACTTGTGATGGAGGTGGATCTTGTGGACGTTTGAGCGATGATTTTGCTCGTTTCGATCCTCTCTTGCTCATTACCCCTACTCGACGACCTGTAATAGAAGGTTCAAAAATGAATATAGGATTATGAGTAGGATACGTACCTCTCTCCAATGATGGTCCTGTGTTCCTATCCGTGTGTGTGTGTTCCTTTATCCTAAGCCCTTGAGGTAAGGGCTTCAGCTTCACCTTCCGGGCGTTCTCTAGACTCCAATCCGCATTATTCAACGTCTCCATGCAAAGTGATGGCTCTCTGGTCTCTAGAATGTCTTTGGAGGTCATCGAGGAAGGTTCGGAGACGTTCGTAGAGGTATCGGGCGCATTGACGTGAAAAATGTCCGAGGATCTCAGAGAGTGGAACCGGTCCGGTTCCATGTGGAACCGGTCCGTTTCCATGTGGAACCGGTCCGTTTCCATCATCTGAGTAAAACCGCTTTCTGGTCGAGATTAGAACCGGTCCGGTTCCATATGGAACCGGTCCATTTCCATCATCTGTACAGATTCCGAATGTTTGTCCAAACCATCATCCAAGGACGGTTGCTTCATATTATTGTCCAGGGTGAACTCAATAGTTGCATCAGATGCTAGGAGCGATATTTCAAGTGGATCAATGTCATGAAACTGATCAAACACCTCTTGAGTCAAAATGTCGTGCACATCAACGTAGCATGCATACTCATTCATGGACGGTTGCTTCATATTATATATTGTCGAGGGTGAACTCAATAGTCTCGTCACCTATCTTCATGGTAAGACGACCAGTTCGGACATGTATTACTGCATCGGCCGTATTCAGAAATGGTCGGCCCAAAATGATCGGTATCTTCGAGTCTTCATCCATGTCTAAGACAACAAAATCAACGGGAACATAATAATCCCCGACTTTCAGTGGGACGTCCTTGATCACATCATCTTTACTTGAGAATTTTATGAGTGATTGGGATCTTTATCATCGGATTCATGTGCATATGAGTCGTCTAGGGGTAGAGTAGGTCCTTGTTTTGTACATTTCAGGATCAGGTGGTGCAGTGAAGTCCCTGGGAGAAAACAACGGAAAAAATCAGACGAAAACGCGGAATGTGGAACAAAGCAAAAACAGGCTACCGCCCTAGAAAGAGATCTGGCCGCCCTAAAGTGATAGAAGCCTCGAGATTTAACAGAAAATTCAGGAGGGCCGCCCATAAGTTCTGCCGACCGCCCGAAAATGTGAAGCATGTCCGGGCTCCCGCCCTGAAACACAAAGAGACCGCCCATTTCTGTCTGACGAAATTCATTTGTTGTTTTGGGTCATTTCCAAGCCCATTAGTGAGAAAGAAGAAAGCCCTAGGGTTTGCTGAACAAAAGAGGAAAGA
>NW_010965019.1:3050051-3051340 GCF_000463585.1 Tarenaya hassleriana
TCCAATCCCTTTTCCCTCTCGTTTGAAAAAGTTCAATGAAGAAAGCCAGTTTGGAAAGTTTGCGGAGATGCTGAAAAAGATGGAGATTACGATGTCATTCCATGAAGCGATTCTCCAAATGCCTTCCTATGCAAAGTTTCTAAAGGATATTTTGACTAAGAAGCGAGTGGTAGAAAAGGAAACGGTGGCCTTAAGCACTGAAATCAGTGCCGCCATTACAAGACACGAGCTCCCTCCGAAGATGTCGGATCCGGGAAGCTTCTCCATACCTTGCAAGTTGGGCAACATTGAGATAGATCGAGCTCTATGCGATCTGGGAGCGAGTGTAAGTCTTATGCCTTTGTCGATCTACAAGAAGCTGAATATAGGGGAATTGAAACCAACAAGAATGGCTCTACAGTTAGCGGATCGTTTGATCAAGTATCCAGCGGGGATAGTGGAAGATGTACCCCTGAAGATTGGTGGATTTTACGTTCCAGTTGATTTCGTGGTATTGGATATGGATGAAGACTCCAAAGTTCCGATTTTTCTTGGTCGACCCTTTCTAAGTACCGCAGACGCCATAGTTCATGTTAGAGCGGGAAGGTTGACAATGAAAATCGGAGATGAAACTGTGGAATTCACTCTCGATCAGAATCTTCGACAACCCTCCACCAATGATACAGTATGCTTCGTGGATGACTTGGAAGTAATGGTCGAAGAAGTGATGGAAGAGTTCCGAGAGATCGATCCATTGGAAATATCACTAATGGCAACAAATGAAAGTTTGTATAGCAATTGGGAGGAGATTGAGGTGATCAGAAAGGCTTTGGATAGTGAAATAGAAGAAAGTGACGAGTTACAGAAATTTCAGGCGGTCCTCCCTAATTTTAGGGCGGCCAGCTTGAAAACGGAAGAATCATAAATTTTTACAGAAAATTCAGGCGACCCGCTCACAAACACGAGCGACCTCTCTACAGTTTCAGTTGGTTCACAGAAATTTCAGGCGGCCCTCCCTAATTTTAGGGCGACCAGCTTGAAAACGGAAGAAGAAGTTTTACAGAAAAAATGGGCGACCCGCTCATACATAAGGGCGAGCGCCCTGTCAGCTCAAGTGAGTCATGCAATTTTCAGGCAGCCCTTCCTCATGGTAGGGCGACCCTCCCATTTTTTCTGAGCAAAAACGGAGAACCAACTCTTGAAACACTCGAAGGGAACCACGAAGGCCAGAATTTCACAGCATACACCCTCAGTGACATACCTCAAGGATCTAAGATGACTCCCTCCAGTGATTGGGACCCGGAGCAAGC
>NW_010965019.1:3053319-3055962 GCF_000463585.1 Tarenaya hassleriana
GAAATGGGTTGAGGTATTAGCAAGTCCGAAGAACGACTCTAGCACTGTGACAAGGATGCTCAAACGGACAATATTTCCAAGATTTGGGGTGCCAAGAGTAGTGATAAGCGATGGGGGTGCACACTTTGTTAATAGGATAATCCAAACCCTTTTGACAAAGTATGGTGTCCACCATAGGATTGCCACCGCTTATCATCCGCAAACGAGTGGACAAGTGGAAGTATCAAATAGAGAGATCAAGTCTATACTTGAGAAGACGGTTGCTAAGTCAAGAAAGGATTGGTCATTGAAGCTAGAGGATGCGGTTTGGGCATACAGGACTGCCTTCAAGACCCCGATTGGAATGACCCCTTTTCAGCTTGTGTACGGCAAAGCGTGTCACTTACCCGTGGAATTGGAACACAAGGCTTACTGGGCCATCAAGACTTTGAACTACGATTGGAAGACGGCAGCGGAGAAACGGGTTCTAGAGCTACACCATTTAGAGGAAATTCGGCTAGATGCTTACGAGAATGCAAGGATTTATAAGGAGAGAGCAAAAAAATGGCATGACAGACATATCCTCCACCGCACTTTCAAGGAGGATGATCAAGTCCTACTTTTCAACTCGCGGTTGCGCCTCTTTCCAGGTAAGTTAAAATCTCGTTGGTCTGGTCCTTTAAAAGTTAAGAGGGTTACTACTCATGGTGCTATCGAGCTCGATGATGGAAAGGGAAGTTCTTTCTTGGTTAATGCTCAGAGAATTAAACTGTACAACTCAGGAAATGAACTCGGACCGAGAGGCACCTTAGCCCTCGTGACTCCGTTTCACGAGTGAAAAGTGCTCTGGTCTAGCTGAGACCGAAAAACAGCGCTCTCGGGGGCATCCCGAGGTTGTAAATACCTTTTTCTGTTTTAGATATCAACAAAATTCAAAAACCCCCCAACATTTTGACCCTTTTTGTCTACCCAACTCTTTCTTAGAAGAACTAAGCGAACCCTTCTGTTTTTCTCTAGCGATCGCTCAATTTTTTGGAAATTTTGTGAATCAATTCATTTTCGGGCTACCAGCTCTCATTTTCGGGCTACCCTCCTGATATTTCTGAGCAAAATGACAGTTTTCAAAATTTAGGGCGCCCTCCCTACATTTTAGAGCGACCGCCTTTTTCGAAAAACAAACAAAAACGAGCTACCGCTCGTGATTTTAGGGCGACCGCTCTATCGCGTATTCTAGGGTTTCAGCACTCTCATTTATCCCCAAATAAAACCCTAACCTTCTAAACACCACAAGTTGAGAGAGAGGACATAGAGAGAGATGACCTAACCTCCGATTCGTCGTTGTCGGTCATCCAACCGCCGAATCTCATCTCTACACCTCTCTCCGGCGTCGATCTCGCACCTCGTCTTTGCCAAGTCCTCCAGCAACCAAATCCTCACCATTTGCAGCCATCTCTCTCATTCTCTCCTCTCCATTCCTTTAATGGCTGCAAGGTAACACTCTCCTCCTCTTCAATCTCTCTATTTCTCATCTCATAGTTCTCCCTTGGCGGATTTTTCGAACTCTAGACTGTTTGGGTTAGCTTAGAGATGCAATTTTCGCCTTGTGAGCATTACATATTTTCTTTTAAAAAAAAAAAAAAAAATTGTGTGCATCTTCATCATAGATCCGAGTAGAGTTACATGCATTTGTATATTGAGTCTCACGATAGGTCTCTAATTAGGTTGTATATTGCATAAGTTCATATAGGTATAGACATGCATACATACATTTGCATAAGATGTTGGTCAAATGATGATGTGGGAGGAGTAGAGCGAGGCTGTTTTGAAAGGTTTGAGAAACCGGACTTGGGATCCCCTTAGTAGCTGAATGGATTGTCGTGTGAAGCAGAAATAGTCAATCTAGTCCTAGAACGAGCGATTGTTATGTGGGATGATTTACCTCCTAAGGTCTAGGCGGATTAGAAGCTACGAACCAAGCGCAAACGTCTTCCCAAGAACCATTCTTCTATCTCTAAGTTTAGTAAGCCCATAGCATACAAGAAAGCCTGAATAAATAAAGTATCATCCCGACACTCCGCTGTCATTAGCTCGTTAATGAAAATCATTCGAGGACATGAGTGCATTAGAAACCGATGGCTCGGGTCTAAGTTGTGGGGCGAATACCAAAAAGGTATGTCATTCGTCAACTTCAACGTCCTAGAAGCCCGGGATGTTTCCAAAAAAAAAAGAGAGAAAAGGAAAAGAAAAGAAGAAACAAAATGAATAAAGAAAGAAGAATAGGGCAAGGTAGAATATAAAAATGTGGGCTAGATCATGCATAGTGATTGCATAGGATGTGTTTGAGAGACATGCTCGGCAAGATGCGTATAATCTACCTTAGACCACGGGGAGCGATAGAAGTTCCATTAGTAGCCGTTTGTTTGAATGCTAGAAGGCTAGAGTACGCTAAACTCGATTCCATTCACGGTAACTTTTACCCGGATAGACAAGCCAACCTTAGATCCCATTCAAGTTTGATCATAACCTCTCAGGCCTTAGACATTTTCACGATCATGTGTTTCGTTCGAGGACGAACAAACGTTCAAGTCTGGGGGGATTTGATCACATCATCTTTACTTGAGAATTTTATGAGTGGATTGTGATCTTTATCATTGGATTCACGTG
>NW_010965019.1:3056388-3059470 GCF_000463585.1 Tarenaya hassleriana
GGCTCCCGCCCTGAAATACAAAGAGACCGCCCATTTCTGTCTGACGAAATTCCTTTGTTGTTTTGGGTCATTTCCAAGCCCATTAGTGAGAAAGAAGAAAGTCCTAGGGTTTGCTGAACAAAAGAGGAAAGAGGGAAAGAAAAAAGGGGATCTTTTGGCCATTTGAAGAGGGAGAAAACACTTGGGGGAAAACTTGGAGCTTGGGAGACTTGGAGAAGAAGAGAAGTGATCATCACCATTGAAGACCAATCTAAGCATTCCTTTCTCTTCTCTATCATGTTCTCTTTTGTTTCTTCTTGTTTTCTTCCTTTGAGTATGGAGTAGAACCCTAGTTGTGGGGGAGGGGTCCCCCTTTTGTGTATGGATGTTGGGTTTTCAATCTATGGTACTCTTTTAGTTGTTTCTATTGGTTTGATGTCTTATCCTTCATGCTTTTGATCTTGGCAAAACCTTGATTGAATGATCTTAGAACAACATTGATCATAGACATATGGGAATGGTGTTTTGACCTAGACATCAAATGAACAAAGCATTCACATTGAGAGATGGTTTGACTTGTTTAGGGTTTATGATAGGGGTTGTTAATGCACCTAAGAGTCTTCTAGATCATTGAGAGATGAGTAGTTGATTTTCTAGGTAGTAGATCTAAGCTTGAGAGAGAAAGATCTTATACAAAGAGCCTTGAAATCCCCAATTAGAAATGATGATCATGAGTGCCATCACATTTTGAACATCCATACCCGTGAAAGGGACCCCGAACCCACAACATTCGTGTCCAATCGTTTTCATCACACAAGTTTCGTTTGCTCATTTGACCCTCATTTCATATTTACATTTTCACAAACACCTTGCAATCAATATTTTCTATCACCTTTGATCTAGTTTAAGAATGGATTAACACAACCTAGTCCTCGTGATCGACCCTGGTACTACAACTACCGTATACTTGCGGATAGTGGTACGAATCGGGTTACAAATTTAGAACTCGGTGCGTGCGCATCAGTCCTCGAGAATACCTACAGGGTATTTGATAGACCGATCCGCCAGTTGTAGTGCCATCCGTGTCGGCTTAAGCTCACCAATGTTAAGCTTCTTGTAAATGGACAACGGTAATAAACTGACGCTAGTGATAACTCCTATTCTTCTCTATATTTTGATGAGAGTTTGTCTAGGTTTTATAGGATAATCACATGCATTCATAGGCATTCTAGGCTTGTTAGGATATAAAACTCGGTTGTGCTTTAGTTTTGCAGAGTTACAGGTTTCGAAGATGATTGGACTCGAAAAGGAGTTATTTGGAACGTTAGAGGAGAAGTGCGGATGAGATACTCATGTTGCGACATCAATAACTTTCTCTACAGAAGTCCAAATTATGCGAGACTAGTACCATTGGAAATAGCACTTCAAGAGCTTCGCGTAGACACCAAAATCACGTAAATCCAACACCGGAGCAGAAAGTTATGAGCAAATTCGTGAAGAGTCCGAGTCAGATGTGCCCGACTTGACTCGGTCCGAGTCAACACCTTGACTCGGTCGAGTCAAAAGGTCGAGTCAAAACCCAGAAAAACCCTAATTCGCAATTTTTAGAGTTCTAATGAAAGGAGAACTCTTGGGAGCCGCCCTAGGGTTATAAAATAGACCTAGCCACGTCCTAGAACAGGGAGACCCTTAGAGAACACTTAGATACAGATTTTTGGAGAGCTTTTGGGGGAGAGGAGAATAGAAGTTCACGGGATTTCGGGAAGAAGAAGAAGATTCGATCGTAGAGACTACACATCTGCATGAGCCTTTCTCTCCTCTCTTTTATCTCTTTTTCTCAGAACTCTTTATTGTTTTCCATGAACCGTGAGTAGATCCACGGCTGTGGGTTAGGGATTCGTTTGTGTTTTGGGTATGTTTGAACCCTAACTTGGTTGCGATTTGGATTTGTTTCGGTTTTATCGATTTGTGCTTTATTCGATTGGTGTTTGCTGACCCCTTGCCTAGTTATTTCAGATTCTGAGCTACATAGGAATATGGGTTTAGTTTCGGATCGAAATCGATAGAATAGATCGTATTATTCACATAGGGATATGGTTTGATCGATCTAGGATTGATGATAGCGTTCTTCATGCATCTAGTTTGATAAATCACATAGGGATATGGATTTAGAGAACTTTAGATAGTGAGTTATATGCCGGGAGGTGATTTCTCTATCTTTGTTGCTTGACGATTCCCGAATACAGATTCAATATCGTGATTCTCTCATATTTAGCATATACCCATACACGCGAATACGGTCCCGACACCCACGGTCATCTTAGATTGCTAGTTTACTCGCCTTTATTGCTTTATTTCCTTATTTTCTATTCTTTCGATATACTTCCATCATCACTTCTACTTGCTTGCTTTGATTTAGTCTCGATTAGATTTAGATTTAGCAACCGGTCCTCGTGTTCGACCTCGTGTTACGACGATCCGTATCTTTGCGATGAGTTGTGAATCGGGTTATAGATTCTAGACTCGGTACACACGTATCAAGTTTTTGGCGCCGTTGCCGGGGGCTGGTTAGCCTATTTCTAGGTCTTTATCGATTCTAGATCTTGCTTATGTATATATTGAGTCGTGTCTTTTTTTAGTCTTTTAGTGTGTATAATTGAGTCGAGTCCTATGTATAGTTTTTGTTTTCTAACCATCTACACTAGTTTGTTCTCCCCCTTACTATGATTACAGGTGACGAGAACATTTACAACAATTGGGAGGCGATTTGGGAGATTACTCGATTGCTAAATGAAGGAGAAACAGAACATGAATCTATCTCCCATACACTTGAGATTGATCGGGCCACAACAAGCACGAGTGACTTCTTTCAGAAACTTGACTCAGACTGTATCACATGCAACTTGGACCATGTCAGTTTCTCAGACGATAGAAAGCGGGTAGAAGATGTCATCCTCAGGCCAGTAGAAACAAGTAAGCGTCGTTTTAATAATCTCATACTTGTTTTTTACTCTTTCATTGCATATGATCAAGCATGGATGACACATGTGGAGAAATCAGAGTATGTGAGACACCCGCATAGACCACCGCCCCGACCTCCAGA
>NW_010965019.1:3059480-3074427 GCF_000463585.1 Tarenaya hassleriana
GGCGAAAGATCGATTATCTTCGCCTCTCAGACCCTCCCATCATTTGAGCAAGATAGGTCGAGCTAATGACGTTAAACAAGCGCTTCTCGGGAGGCAACCCGAGCATTAGGTAACTTTTCTTTTTCTTTTTCTTCGTAGCGTAGGTAGTAGAGACCATGATTGTATTTTGGATCTTTCGGAGTGCATTGCTATTATGCTTTTGTTCGGATAACATTTGTTGTTCTATGAGCGTTTACACCGGTACACGAGAGATGAGCATCGACTTCCGAGAGACAACGTTGGATAAGTTCCAATTCACAGAGTGTGTGAGAGCTCTTGCATTTGACGTGAGTTAACTTCATTGCGAGCAAACAAATTTCGCAGAGCTAAGCCTTCTCTATCCCTCTTATTGGTTCTTTTCATATGTTGTTTTCGATTCTACTTTTCCGGGGGAGAGTCTACACCGTGGACGGTGTGTGGTTCAAGTCTGGGGGGTGGATAGATCCTTCACACATTCAGGTCTATCTACTTAGGATTGCATTTAGTTTAGGTGCATCTTATCATGGCATATAGACTTAGGAAAAATTTTCCACTTTTGCATATCACTTTGCATTAGTTGCATTCACACGTTTTCTTTCTTTTCATATAGATGTTTTTTTTAGGTTTGCATGATTGCATTTGATCATATAGATTTAGGATCATATAGGTTCACGTGCATACCTCGAAAACCCGTTTTGAACATCATTTGGAAGATTTGTGGGATGATAGAGTAGAAATATCTTGATGATCTAGTGACTTTGTAGAACGTGGTTGGACCGTATCGAATTGATAGTTCTCCAGACTTTCTATATAAAGTTTGTGGGATAGGGTTGTTATTTGGAACCTACGGAGTTGAAACGACTATATCCAGGTTATATGTTTTCTTTTAGAACCTTTTCCGAGTCTTGCAGGTCAATGAAATCTAGTTCAACAAATGCCTTGGGAAAATAAAGCATCTCGACACTCCGCTGACAAAATCTCGTCAACGAAAATCGTTCGAGGACATGAGTGCATCAATTGATGGTTCGGGTCTAAGTTGTGGGTCGGACATCGCATAAAAAGAAAAAAAATACAGAAGAAAAGAAAAAAAAAAGAGAAGAGAAAAACGATGTCCTTCAACTTCAACGTCCTAAAAACCCGATGTGTTAGCGTTCAATAGAAAAATTCTACAGAAAGGTAAAAATCCAGGTACGAAGTAGAACTAAGATCCAAAAGGCTAAGTTGAGATAAGGATAGGTTCGGAAATAGGCCTGGTGAGTTGTAGAGATTCTAACGGGTTCTAGGTGACAATAAAAATCCCATGGCTAGGCTTTGGTAGAAAGATCATAGTAAACCGGTTTGGGTACGATTCTCGGGAAACTAGCATTGGATGGACGTTTCGCTTTTGAGTTTCATGATGATGCTATTTGATGTTCGTCATTCCCTGTTTTGCAGATTTTATTCCTTCGTTCTTTACTCGAGGACGAGCAAAGGTTTAAGTCTAGGGGGATTTGATAACTCCTATTCTTCTCTATATTTTGATGAGAGTTTGTCTAGGTTTTATAGGATAATCACATGCATTCATAGGCATTCTAGGCGTGTTAGGACACAAAACTCGGTTGTGTTCTAGTTTTGCAGAGTTACAGGTTTCAAAGATGATTGGACTCGAAAAGGAGTTATTTGGAGCGTTAGAGGAGAAGTCCGGATGAGATACTCATGTTGCGACATCAATAACTTTCTCTACAGAAGTCCAAATTATGCGAGACTAGTACCATTGGAAAGAGCACTTCAAGAGCTTCGCGTAGACATCAAAATCACGTAAATCCGACACCGGAGCAGAAAGTTATGAGCAAATTCGTGAAGAGTCCGAGTCAGATGTGCCCGACTTGACTCGGTCCGAGTCAACACTTTGACTCGGTCGAGTCAAAATCCAGAAAACCCTAATTCGCAATTTTTAGAGTTCTAATGAAAGGAGAACTCTTGGGAGCCGCCCTAGGGTTATAAAATAGACCTAGCCACGTCCTAGAACAGGGAGACCCTTAGAGAACACTTAGATACAGATTTTTGGAGAGCTTTTGGGGGAGAGGAGAATAGAAGTTCACGGGATTTCGGGAAGAAGAAGGAAGATTCGATCGTGGAGACTACACATCTGCATGAGTCTTTCTCTCCTCTCTTTTATCTCTTTTTCTCAGAACTCTTTATTGTTTTCCATGAACCGTGAGTAGATCCACGGCTGTGGGTTAGGGATTCGTTTGTGTTTTGGGTATGTTTGAACCCTAACTTGGTTGCGATTTGGATTTGTTTCGGTTTTATCGATTTGTGCTTTATTCGATTGGTGTTTGCTGACCCCTTGGCCAATTATTTCAGATTCTGAACTACATAGGAATATGGGTTTAGTTTCGGATCGAAATCGATAGAATAGATCGTATTATTCACATATGAATATGGTTTGATCGATCTAGGATTGATGATAGTGTTCTTATAGGGATATGGTTTGATCGATCTATGATTGATGATAGCGTTCTTCATGCATCTAGTTTGATAAATCACATAGGGATATGGATTTAGAGAACTTTAGATAGTGAGTTATATGTCGGGAGGTGATTTCTCTATCTTTGTTGCTTGACGATTCTCGAATACAGATTCAATATCGTGATTCTCTCATATTTAGCATATACCCATACACGCGAATACGGTCCCGACACCCACGGTCATCTTAGATTGCTAGTTTACTCGCCTTTATTGCTTTATTTCCTTATTTTCTATTCTTTCGATATACTTCCATCATCACTTCTACTTGCTTGCTTTGATTTAGTCTCGATTAGATTTAGATTTAGCAACCGGTCCTCGTGTTCGATCCCGTGTTACGACGATCCATATCCTTGCGGTGAGTTGTGAATCGGGTTATAGATTCTAGACTCGGTACACACGTATCAGCTAGCACCAAGGTCGCACAATGCACGGTCAATCTCAATGTTTCCGATTTTGCAGGGAATCGAAAAACTACCAGGATCTGATCTCTTCCGTGGCAACTCATGTTGTAGAATCGCAGCACTCAACTCTGTGCTTAAGGCTACTGTCTCCTTCCCAATAACCCTCTTCTTAGTCAAGACATCTTTCAAAAATTTTGCATAAGAAGGGATCTGGAGTATCGTCTCACAGAAAGGTATCTTAACCTCTAACTTCCGAAGCGTATCAACAAATCTAAACAACTGTGTATCCTCAGTATGCTTCTTCAATCGAGAAGGGAAAGGAACGGGTGGTACATAAGGTGGAGGAGCTACATATGGTGGTTCGGCTTCCTCTACACGCACCTTAGGTGTCCCGTGAGCTATGGCTTTCCCTTTCTCTTCAGCAGTGTATCTAGACGTCGTCCCTTTTTCTGTGGTCAGAGGGACTGTATCATGTAGGCTTTCTCCATTTATAAGCTGAATGGCATTGACGTGTTCTCGTGGATTCAGTTCGGGCTTTCCAGGAAATGTGCCCTGCTGTCTAGAGGGTTATGAAGCAAGCTGCTGATAACACGATTTTCTCATCTATTTCAAAGCCCATTGTGTAGCACTTTCGCATCGGTTGTATGCATTATTAGACATTTAGGATCATTTTAGCACTGGGTTTTGCTTCTTCTGCATTCTCTGGTGATTGAACAGGTAATGGACGCACTATGGATGTCAAAGGAGCATAATCGAGGACTTCAGAGCATACTGGACCGGAACAGAACGATTAAGGCATTTCTAGCTCGAGTTGCACCTGAACACGGACGAGTCGCGTTTAAACACGACCGTGCAAAAGCAAGGAAACGAAGACATTCTTACAGACAATTGACACGGACCGTGTCGAGTCAAACACGGCCGTGTCGAGCCGCAAAAAGAAAAAAAAAAGCTCGAATAAGAACGACGAAAGGCGAATGCATTTGATGTTGATCTTTGGAATCTCGATTTTCCATCACCATATCCAAACCCACTCCAAACCCAGGTGGACCGAATTATTCCTGTAGACAGCGATAAATAGGTTTGAGAAACATGTTTGGTAGATAACTTGAAATCCCCTTTGAAGTTTTGGGTAATGACTTTCGTCTTGTAGTTCTATGATCATTTTGTTGGGAGCAGAGATGGAAGAATCGTCGTCGAGAGATCGCTGCGAGTCTTCTTTACCTGTTCTCCATGTTTCTTCTTATTGATTTGAACTCGTTCGTTGTTATGGGTAGTGAGTAGTCGTTTCACTGTAGCTAGGGATTTAACCTTGTAGGGATTTGTTTGGTTTTTATTTTCCGAGACTACGTTATCGATACTCTTCGGTTTAATTGAATTGAGTTTATTGCTTTTGATCTTCTTGGCCAGTTGATTGATTGATTTTAGATTCTGATTTGCAACGAGAGTTGAGATTAGATTCGGAACGAATTCATTGAATGAATTGATTAAGACTATTGAGAGATAGGTTAATCGGTTTAGGAACTGTGATAGTGATCGTTAATGCATTTGATATTTTAATCTATTAGGTTGAGAGATCGATAGGTTAGATTATTGGATAGTGGATTTAGGACTTGAGATAGCCAAATCTGATTTTAGAACTTGAGATCCCCGTTTAGAGTTCGATATTCGTAGATTCTCCATCCTTAGAAACAATCCCTGCGCGTTAAGATTATCCCGAAGCTACGGTGGTTTAGTTATCTGAATTTACTTAGTTCGTTTATAGATTTATTTTTGCTATTCACATATTTCATCTGTTACTTCCTGATCTAATTCTTGGTCGAGACTTGTTCCTAGAGTTAACTATTCCCTGTGTTCGACCCTGGTACTACAGTTGATCCGTATCCTTGCGGTATTCGTTGTATCTAGGTTTTTTATAATTTGAGCTTATTTACACACCTAGATTTGCGTTATCAGCTGCGCGATCTGCATGTCCACATGCTTCAGATGAGCCTCAACTCCATCATCTCAAAAGTGTCTTGCCTGACTTTTATGCTCTGTATCTCGGTCTTCAGCTCAGTAAATGATGTCTTCTGATCGAGCATTAGCTGGGCAAGCATCGTCTTGATGTCTGCTTCATCGTTCTTCGCAAGCTGAGGTGCTCGGTAACCCTGATTCTGGTGCCCGTATCCTGGATTCTGCTGTGCATATCCCTGATTCTGCCCCTGAAAACGTGACTGAGTGAAGCCCGGGGGATTCTGAGGGATTTTGGGAACGCCCTGTTGCTGTGCATTCAATCCTCCGCTCGGGTTTCCGTAAGAAAAACTGGGATGATTCCTAGACGCGTTCGGGTTGTAGAGATTAGAAGGATTCTGGTATTGATTTCTTCCTGTGTAGTTGACGTCCTCAACCGATTCTTCTTCTGATGTGGCATGCTCAACTAGACTGGACTTTTTGCGGATTAGACGTATTCTTGAGTCCCATGTGCTGCTTGATTGCCGATAAGTCAGACATGACTGCCCTCAAAGCAGCAGACTCGCCCAAATCTACTCGTCCTGTAGAGCGTCTGATGCTATCTCCTGACATCCCTCTTGCCTTAGCCATCTTAGCAATCTGCATCTCTAGGGTGTCAAAGGGAATGTCATATACACCCCCTCAACAAGCTGCCGCCCTCTGAAACTCGCCTGACTGAACATCGTGATGCATTGTGGCGGTAGCTCGAAACTGTCTATGGGCGGTCTGTTGATGCAAGATAGGAGTTGGGTGTGCTTCGGTGCAATGTAAGAACCCAATGTCTCCTCTGCAATGTATGTAGCTTCGCCCTCGGTATGCTGATCGTAGAGCGGATTCATGCGCTCTTGGTTCATGTGGTTCTGATTCTATTGATACTCCTCGTCATGAACCGCACGGTCGTGCGGATTACTTGACCTCGACATAGCTTCTTTTTTTTCTGCTGATTTCAGATGTCCCTCAAAGTACGCTCAATCTCCGGATCATAAACTAGGTCTTCTTTCCGTGTAGAGCTCCTTGTCATGCACTAAAACCCTACAAATCGCAAAGAAAAAGAAGAACTCGAAACCAAGTGAATCCGCAAAAACCAAAGAAAGAAAAACAAAAAGAAAAAGAAAAAGAAAACAAGCTAAAGTCTAGAATCAATAAAGACCTAGAAATAGGCTAACCAGTCCCCGACAACGGCGCGAAAAAACTTGATACGTGTGTACCGAATCTAGAATTTATAACCCGATTCACAACTCACCGCAAGGATACGGATCGTCGTAACACGGGGTCGAACGCAAGGACCGGTAGCTAAATCTAAACCCTAATCGAAACTAAATCAAAGCAAGTAGAAGTGGAAGTGATGATGAAAATATGTAGAAAAAATAAAGAACGAGTAAACTATCAAGCAACGGTGACTACGGGTATCGGGATCGTATTCACGTGTATGGGTATATGCTAAGCATGCGAGAATAACGATTATGACTTGTGTTCGGGAATCATCAAGCAACAAAGATAGAGAATTCACCTCTCGGTCTACTAACTCCCTACCTACAAAGTAACTCGTCAATCTCTCGATCTATTCAAGTTAACCCTAGGTGCATGAAGAACGCTATCATCGAATCTTCCTTCTTCTTCCCGAAATCCCGTGAACTTCTATTCTTCTCTCACCAAAAGCTCTCCAAAAATCTGTATCTAAGTGTTCTCTAAGGTTCTCTTCTCTTCTAGGACGTGGCTAGGCCTTTTTTATAACCCTAAGGTGACTCCCAAGAGTCCTTTTCCCTTTAGGACTCTAAAAATCGCAAATTAGGGTTTTTCTCCGTCAGGTCCGGTTCCAAATGGAACCGGACCGGTTCCACCTTCTGTTTCTTGGCCTTCTAGACACTTGAACCGGACCAAAATAAGTGAACTCGGACCTCTTGAACCGGCCGGTTCCAAATGGAATCGGACCGGTTTCATCTTCTGGCAGATTTCTCAGGCTTCGCAATTTTACTCATAACTTTCAGCTCCGATGTCGGATTTACGCGATTTTGGTGTCTCGCGAAGCTCTTGAAGTGCTCTTTCTAATGGTACAAGTTTCGCATGATTTGGACTTCTGTAGAGAAAGTTATTGATGTCACAACATGAGTACATCATCTGTACTTCTCCTTTAACACTCCAAATAGCTCCTTTTCGAGTCCAATCATCTTCGAAACCTGTAACTCTGCAAAACTAAAGTACTACCGGGTTTTGTGTCCTAACATGCCTATAATGCCTATAAATGCATGTGGTTATCCTTTAAAACCTAGACAAACTCTTATAAAAATATAGAGAGAAATAGGAGTTATCAATACCTGAGGCAGAAGCTTCACCAATTACTTCTTGTCCTTCAGATCCTCCAAGTATAGGTGACAATTACGCTTCCAGTGTCCAGACACTCCGCAGTAATGACAGTCACCCTTATCGGGGTTAGGCTTAGACGTAGAGGTAACTTTTGCCTTCTTCACCACCTTCTTTTTGGCTTTGCCCCGCCGCTTCTTGCTGGAGTTCTTCTCAACAGCAAGCACAGTCTTGGGCACCTCAATATCCTGCTCGGCCGATTTCAGCGTCTCATGCAGTTCGGCTAAGCGCTTAGTCATCCCATGCATATGGTACTGCATCACAAACTAGTTATAGTCATCGGGTAATGACATCAGGATCAAGTCTGCAACCAGGTCACCATCGAGCTTCACTCCCATATGCTCAAGTTCCTCAACATGAGCTTCCATGTTGAGGCCGTGGGTGTTGACAGAGCTGCCTCTCGGCATCTCCATCTTCACTAGAGCTTTTAGCGTCTTGTACTTTTCAGTACGCGCTAGCTCCTGAAACATGGTCTTGAGCTGATTGATCATATCAAACACGCTCTTCCCTTCAAACAGCCTCTGCAGATTCGGGGCCATGCTTCCCAACATGAGACAGGAGATATCATTGTCGTCAGTCTAATGCTTCAACCAAGCATCCTTGACGACTCTCGTGGCATTGGCCGCAGGCTCTGGTGGTAGAGCCCCTTCCAGGACGTACGACTTCTTATCGTGCTTGAGAACAATTCTCAAGTTACGATACTAGTCCAAGAAGTTCGTCTCGGTCAATTTATCCTTCTCAAGGATAGATCGCATCGTCAAACTTGGTACGCTACCGGTTGACGTCATGTCCTACAAAAGAGACAAAAACAGAACGAACAAAAACAAATGCAGATTCTATCAATGATCTACTACCAGCTAGTCCATCATCAATCAATGACAACATAGATGCAAACAAAGCTGTATTCCCATAAAGAAAACTAACCCTACAATAATTTTCTATATGGGACTAAGATCCGTATTTCACACAAGAATAAATTGTTACACTTATCCTTATGCTATTTAGGTAGACATCTAATGTCAATCACATCCAATGTCATTCTTAGATCTTTTATGAGACTATGATATCGAATATCATTGCATACTCATCTCATCTGTACCATTAAGTCTGAAGTCAAGCCTGACGACTTAACCTAAGGTAAACTATATTCAAGCTGCGGGAACCACGATTTTCTACCCTGCCTCACAAAGATAATCCGGCACGCTCAGCTTTGGCATGACCCGTGTTACGGACGATCGATGCCTTGACAGGTGCTCTAGTAATGGGAGGTACACACTTAGCATTACATGAATAAGGGATTTTCGAAACCACACCTAGATCAAGCATCTACTTTCAAGCTATGAGAACCACCATTTCTCCATCTTACCTCACCCAGCTTTGGCATGACCCATGATACGTACGATCGAGGCCTTGACAAGTGCTTTACTCATAGAGCTCCTAGATCTAACTGGTTTTTGTGCAATGATTAACATAATCCGAATAGACCATCCATTCGATTATGTAATCCCAATCTCAAAGCTCCCACTCAATCAAGCATATCCCATATCTTGATCAAGTTACATGCATTCATTCACTATGGACCATCCATAAGAATGAATCATGTCTATTTGAGTTACAGTTGATCAGATTAAGCAACGATTGCGTAATCGGACCTAGAAAATGAAAAATTTCGGAATCTGTACCTTGGACCGTCCGTTCTGGATGCAGAACGGACGTTCCAGGCTTGGCAGAACGAAATGTCTCGACTACAGTAGTCGGAACGGACGTTCCACGCCGAAGACAAGCAGAACGGACGTTCTGCAGTGGACGGAACGGACGGTCCAGTTGAGACCTTCCGTTCCAAGCCCCTCAGTCCGTCACCCTTGGACCGGCGGTCTGGCTTACCCAGAACGGACGGTCTAGGGTAGGTCTACGTGATCAGATCACGTTTTCCCGCGTTCTTGGCCCCGATCAGATCCGAAACTATCCGAATTCGTCTGTTCACTCAAAATTCGAACTCCTTCACTCTATGCAACATGAAATATGCAATCTACACTAGATTCAATCATCAAACATGCATAGAATTCAAAGCAAACATGGATTCAAACAATTCAAATCTTAAAACGTGCGTGATCGGGTTCTACGAAATCAAAACAGAGCAACCAGGCTCTGATACCACTGTTGGATTTCCTGGAATCATTAGAGCGAATCCTATTCCTAAGAGATCGATTCTAGGGTTTGCGCAGCGGATGTAAAACAAAAATTTAATAAAACCCTAGAACCATGCTTCTATGAATCGTAGAAACGTTAGAACACTTACCTTAATCGATCTGGGGCCTGTATCAATTGAAGAATTCGTCTGATCACGAAAGGGAGAAAGAATACCTCGCCCTCTACATGTATCCACACCTCGGGATGGATTCCAACGGTTGGAACTTGTCTGCTAGGACCCGAATCTGCTATCCGGTTTGATGCTTCAAGAAAAACGAGACTTGGAACTCTTAGAACTCTTTGGATCTCACCAAAAGCTCTCCAAAAGTATGCACCAGACGGATATCTTAGTCTCTTAACCATTAGGGTTTTTAATCTCCTTCTTATAAGGTGATTTAACCCTAATTCGGTTTAATTATGGAAAAACCCGAAATCCGGAACGGACGGTCCAGAAATACACGTGGACCGTCTGTTCCAGACAAGCCAGAACGAACGGTCTGCCTTCTGTAGACCATCGGGTCTGGACCTGGAGGACCGTCGGGTCTGGATCTGGCGGACCGTCGGGTTTGGCCCTTTTATCAACGCGGACCGTCCGTTCCAACACATAGAACGAACGGTCTGCGTCTTGTCGTGGACCGTCGGGTCTGGACCTGGCAGACCGTCCGTTTCGGACTTCTGGTCCGTCCGTTCCAGACCCTTCCGTCTTGGTTTTTCCGTCGTTTTCTCATGCGTTTTGTCCTTCCCTGCGTGTGTGACCCTGTAGGCTCATTCGATATAGCAGCATAACCCGAAATCTCTATTTCGGATATACAAGTCAGAGGCGGTCTCTAGAAGACACTATGACTACCTATCTCGAATAGAGTTTGTTCGTGATCTTACGAACGCCAGTGATGACTCCGATTGATGATCCTTTTGTATCACGATATCATATGTCGAACATAAAGCACGGACAAGCCACCTTATATGATTCGACTGCTTTCTCGTTCACTGAGTTCAACTGTCTGAAATAGACGATGTTCGTCTATAGTGCGGCCACACATTTCTACAGTCTCGCTCACACGAGGGGCCCAGCGATATCTCTCTCTTTTACGAGAGGTACAAATCCCGTCTTGACTATCTACAATCCAGCACATGATTCGTTTTGTACCTGATACACGCCTTTATAGTCCTCCTGTTACGCAGGACGTTTGACGTATTCAAAGTATGCAACTCCTCATGTTGGATTCCGTAGATATCTCAGGTCTTAGGATCCAATCATGGAATCACCATATGAGATTTAAGTCATGACGCTAGTGCATGTGACAATCTCATGCGGGTCAATCCAGTATTTCGTTCTCCAATGAATACCTATGATTGTGATCGTATCCAAATACCTATGATCCAATCACACATCATACTAGTCTTAGTATATCATTATTCCCATAATGACATATGACTAGGGAGTTTAGTATTTTTCATAACAATACATGGATTTCATAACATATTAAGTATGCACAACTTATAATGAATAAAACACTCATCCATAAACCATAGAAAGTGTCAATACATCAAATGTATCAAAATAAAGCTCACAAAACAGTACATCATAGAGCACTAAACCAACAGGTACTTGGTACAGTAACAGTAGGCGGAGTCGATGCATCATGCCTAGCCCATTGGGTTTATGAGCGGAAGTTGGAGGCGCAAGAATGGCAAAGGAGGAAACAGTGACTGCATTGGCAGAGGTTGCCAGTGAGCGATGAGGATGAGGGTTCGCCAAGGGAGGGGATAATGGGGGGTCGTGGTGAGGGGGGAAAGGCGGTTGGGCGAAGGCGGTAGGGGAGGAAAATCCTCCTCGTTCAGTCGAAAATTAAGGCTAGGGTTTGGTGAAAGATTTGGGGGGTTTTTCGATTTCGGACGAGATTAAAGATCTGGGGGTTGGGCAAAGGAGAAGGCTTGGTTCGAAGTGGATGGTTTGGAGGGATTTGGTCGCCGGAGATGGAGCGGCTTGTAGAGGGCAGTCCCTTGCCATAGCCGTGATTTAGCGTAAGGGGCGACGATTGGATGGGGTGGAGCCAATCATGATGCTGGTTCCCTGAGACAGAGGTCGTCGCGATGAAGGAGGCAGGGTGATCGAAGGTTCTCTCTCTTTCTCTCTCTCTCTATGTGACTCACGTCCATGGTCCTTATTGTTTTTTTTGTTAAAGGTTTTGTGTATTTCCTTATTTAAAATCTGTACAAAGTAGCAAAAACGAGACAAAGTTCTTGAGTTCTTTTTCAGCTTTGTGCAATGGAAAGCCTTCCTTTTACATCTTCCGACGAAGGACCGGCTACAGCGGTGGGGACTACTCTCCGATATAACCTGCCAGGTTTGCGAGTCGGCAAACGGATGTCATGTCCATCTATTCTTTTCTTGCTCTTTTAATTCAGACATTTGGCTCTTCTTTGCATCTAAGTGCTGGTCATCCCCTCCTACCACCTTATCGACCATCATCGGCTGGTTCCCCTAGGGGCAACATGACCGCACGCGATCTCAGATGGACATCGTGAGGTTAGTCTTGCAAATTGCCACATATGAAAAATTTGGAGAAGGCGTACGATGGGCGTAATCAAGCGAAAGCTAGACCGCACTCTCGGCTGATCGCACGATCTGAAATCACTTAAGTTCATCATTTCGCGTTTTGGAGGGGGAGACCAGTTTGGGGAGAGCTAGAAACGACAATTCTTACCTTGGAGAAGCCCTAGGGACGAAACTTAGATAGAAGAACAAGAAGATTTGCTTGGGATAGAAGATTGAAGACCTATTGAGCATCTCTCGTTCGCCGTCTATGTCTTGTGTTCTTAGTTTCTCCCCTTCTTTATTCTTAAACATGGTTAGTAAGTAGTCATAGTTATGGATTGAGGGATTAGTCCTCATAAAAAAGAATACTTGTATTCACCTTTGGATCCGTGTTTATACTTAGTTTATGCTTTCAAACTCTTTTGCAATGAATGGTTTCATATTTATCTTATTCATCTCTCATGATTGAATATTTTAGAAAATTTAGAGTTCATTATTTAAGTGATGCCATTGACTGAGATTGTTTGCTTGTGTACATTTGATGAATGGTTTTTAATGTTTCTCATGTGGTGAAAATCTAATGGGTTTATCTTAGGATTAAGATTTCCATGGAAACATATGATGTCTTGATTCATTGGCTCATCCATTCAAATGGGTTGTGATTGGATATGAAAAAATTCGGTTCAATCCAATCCACGATTATGACAAGAGAGTTTAATGCATTCGGGGTATCATTCTAAACTATGAAAGTGGATGGAACAATCTCTCGGATAGTGGATCGACTCGAATGAGTCGAACCCAAATTTAGTCTTTAAATCTCTCACTTTAGAACAAACATGACATAGTTTCTTCATCTTTTATCACATCCTTATATGATTGGTGATTTCCGATACCCATAATCGTTTCATTTCATAGATTTTGTCTATACCTTTTGATTGTTTTGTTACCCCTGTGTTTATTTATTTATTCATAGATAAAAAAACTACACGCATATTTCCATTTTTCTAGTTTTAGTCGATTAATAACTTTAACCATATAATTCCATGTGATCGATCCCGATACTATATCATCTGTATAAATACAGATACGTTGTGTATCGAATTACAAATTTAAAATTCGTCACGCAAATGATCATTACGCGATTCATTTTTTTCATTTGTATTTGCTATATGTAATTTTATTTTTCTATTTTCATATTTCGCATTGATTCTCTATATACACGCAGACAAAATTTTAGATAAATATATTAAAATAAAATTGATAATTTTAAATACAAATGGTATAAGATAAGTTAATATATATTCATAATACTTAACTCCAAAATCGCAAGAACATTTAGATATCTAAAACAATGTTGACATTCTTATTGTAAAGCAGTATTTGCATTATAATTAAAAAGTTTTCGATACAACTCTTTTTCTTATTAACCCGTTACAACTCTTTATCCATTATTTATTTCATTATTTTCCTTTTCAGTGCATAAAATTGATCATTGTATATTTTAGTTTTCTCCTAACATTTTATATTTGTTGATGTTAAATTTAAACAAGCATTTTTCTTTTTTGCAATAAAAATCTATAGGTTTACATTGAATTGCAATTTGTCGATGTTAAATTTACGTTGAATATAGGAATTGAATTGCAATAAAAAACGCTATCAAATGTTTTTGTGAAATGGCTGTTTCACCCTTACGCGAGCATTCGCACCTGGGTAATCAAAAGGGATGCAAAGGGAATTTAGTATCAGTATATGTATTTATGATCGGTGTACATGTGGACCGTCATGTTGAGAGAGTGGAGCATGGCTTCTCCATTTACGTTGAAATTAAACACCGATATGCTCCCATTGTTCGCATCTATGGCTCGAAACCTAATGAAAGATTGCAGCAAAAAGACAAAATAATAAACAAATTAACGATGAATCAAAACACGAAGACGTAAGTAATAGTAGAGATAATTATGATTAAGGAAGAGGACGTAATAGATCGCATGTCTGGAAACTCTCCATGAAAATTAAAAAAAAAATATACGATTTCAATGATAGAGAAGTATATTAATTTTGTATGTTCGTTTAGATTATATATATATGTGTATATGTGTGTATACCTTTCCGGGCCTAGCCCTAGTGCCGTACATATCAATGCACGGATAATGGACTTGTGAGTTACGACCAAGAAGTTCTCGCCCTGTTTTCGAAAAACAAACAATCAAATGGGTGATTTTGCAATAACAGGCAAGCGTTCAACTTCTTAACGAAAGGGAGTTATCAACTGAAAGAAAGTTATGATTTTTTTTGTCAACAAATTGCCCCAACTTTTGCATATTTTTAATTTGAGCCCCTTAGAGATTAAGATCTGCATTTTCTTTGGAAAGATTCGAAATCATATACAAACAAATATAGATATCAATCGGTCCAAAATACTAGACGTTTTCGAACAACCTTTTAAACCTCTCCGATGTGTAATGCGGTAAATTAATTCAAAATCACTCCGACAACACCGGAATCAACATTCCTCGCTACTGACTGATATTATCTATAGAGTCTCTCCAACAACACCTTTTGATTGTATCCCTTTACAAGGCTTTGGTTACCATTTTCCATGGGTTCTTCTATTTTGTCTAGTTGATCCGCTTTCAGTTAATACCGATTTGTAAACAGTTTATATATTAATATACTTCACATTTTTACCCAAAAAAAAACTTAGGGGTGAAAATGAGAGAGATGAAATCTTCGCTGTCAAAGTGGAAAGAATAGAAGAAGTGGAAAGTCACTTCGAGGACTTGGATTGATTCCACTAGTGAAGAGGAGGGGACGCAACTAATTGTGTAACTAAAAGCAGACTCCGAACTCTAGAGGATTAAGTGAACCGAAAACCCAATCACTACAAAAAAAAATGGTCATTTCCAACGGGTAAATCCGTTGGAAATGGCCAAATTTC
>NW_010965020.1:0-3171 GCF_000463585.1 Tarenaya hassleriana
GTCGCTCTCTGTCCTTTCCCCTTGAAAGGATGCTTTATCATCTTGCCCATTAAACAAGACTTGCAAGATTCAAGAGACTCAAAGTCAAAAGAATCCAGAAGACCTTCAGAATGAAGCTTCTGTATGCGTTTCTCGTTTATATGGCCTAGACGACAATGCCAGAGGAAGGTCGGGTTTAAGTCGTTCGTCTTAAACCGTTTGGTACAAACGTTATAAATTGACCTGTATCTAGACGGTTCATCATCCAAAACATAAAGGCCATTAATATGGTAACCTTTACCATAAAATAAATCACCTCTATAAATGGATAGACATTTGTTCTCAATAACAAATCTAAAACCATCCGAGTCTAAGTATGAAATCGATATAATGTTCTTACTGATAGCAAGAACAAAATAACAATCATGTAACTCCAATACAAGTCAAGAAGGTAAAGTCAGATCATAAGTCCCGACGGCTAATGCAGCAACTTTTGCTCCATTCCCAACGCGGAGATCTACTTCTCCTTTTGCCAATTGTCTACTTCCTCGCAACCCTTGCATATTTCCACAAATATGCGAGGCGCTTCCAATATCGAATACCCACGACGTAGAAGTAAACAAATTAGCCTCTATAACGAAGACACCAGAAGTCAAAGCTTCTTTAAGCTTCTTCTTTTCCTGATCTTCCAGGTAGAGTCTACAATTTCTGTTCCAATGCCCAACGACATGACAGAAATAACACTCTTCCTTTTTGAACTTAGGCTTAGGTTCAATGACAACGCTTGTCACTTTCCTATTGCCCTTGCTCTTGGAACGCTTCCTACTGCTGGAATTCTTTCCAACAACTACCATTTCACTATTTCCGTGGCTCTCAGCTTTCTTTTGGAATGACGCATTCAACTGATCAACTATCAAAGAATCGTCCATGTCCTCTAATCGCTTACGCAATTCCGAGGTCATGTTTCCAAACGTCAAGCTAGACTTGTCCGGATCATCATCCACATGCTTCCAATAAGCATCAATGATCGATCTAGAAGCCATGGTTAGAGTCTTATCCTTCATAAGGATAGATCGCATCGTCAACTTCGGTACAATACCGGTTAACGCTATGTCCTACAGAAAAAGACAAAACAGAACGAAAACACATCAACATGCAGATTCTATCAATGATCCACTACCAGCTAGTCCATCATCAATCAGTGTCAATCTATCTATGATCCACTACCAGCTAGTCCATCATCAAACAATGACAACACAGATGACGTGTCATGGGCCATGCCAAAGCTGGGTGTGCCGTATTATCTTGGTGAGGCAAGATGGAGAAATGGTGGTTCTCATAGCTTGAAAGTAGATGCTTGATCTAGGTGCGGTTTCGAAAATCCCTTGTTTATGTAATGCTAAGTGTGTACCTCCCATTACTAGAGCGCCTGTCAAGGCATCGATCGTCCGTAACACGGGTCATGCCAAAGCTGAGCGTGCCGGATTATCTTTGTGAGGCAGGGTAGCAAATCGTGGTTCCTACAGCTTGAATATGGTTTATCTTGGGTTAAGTTATCAAGTTTTGACTTGAAACTTAATGGTACAGATGAGACAAGTATGCAATGATACTCGATATCATAGTCTCATAAAGGATCTAAGAGTCATATTAGATATGATTGACATTAGATGTCTACCTAAATAGCATAAGGATAGGTGTAACAATTTATTCTTGTGTGAAATACGGATCTTAGTCCCATATAGAAAATTATTGTAGGGTTAATTTTCTTTATGGGAATATAGCTCATCTTCAGTTCTCCATTCACTATGGACCATCCATAAGAATGAATCATGTCTATTTGAGTTACAGTTGATCAGATTATGCAAGGATTGCGTAATCGGACCTCAAAAACGGAAATTTTCGGAATCTGGACTTCGGACCGTCTGTTCTGGAGGTAGAACGGACGTTCCAGGCTGGCAGAACGTTCGGTCTCGACTGCAAAAGTCAGAACGGATGTTCTGCCTAGAACGGACGTTCTGCATGGCAGAACGGACGGTCCAACCTTCCGTTCTGTGCCAATCAGTCCGTCACCCAGAACAGACGGTCTAGGGTAGTTCTCCGTGATCAGATCACGTTTCTCCGCGTTCTCAGCCCCGATCAGACCCGAAACTGAACCGAATTCTTCTGTACACCCAAAATTCGAACTCCTACACTCTATGCAACATGAAACATGCAATCTACACTAGATTCAATCATCAAACATGCATAGATATCAAAGCAAACATGGATTCAAACAATTCAAATCCTAAAACATGCGTGATCGGGTTCTATGAAATCAAAACAGAGCAACCAGGCTCTGATACCACTGTTGGGTTTCCTGGGATCTCATGAGCGAATCTAATTCCTAAGAGATCGATTCTAGGGTTTGCGCAGCGGGTATAAAACAAAAATTTTAATGAAACCCTAGAACCATGCTACTATTGAATCATAGAAACGTTAGAACGCTTACCTCAATCGATCTGGGGCCTGTATCAATTGATCTGTTCGTCCGATCACTCTAGGCAGGAAGAATACCTCGCCCTCTACACGTATCCACATGTCGGGATAGATTCCAACACCTTGGAACTTGTCTGCTAGGACTAGAGATCTCGATCTCTCTTGTGTGCAAGGTTTTTGGAGGCTTAGGGTTTTATTTTTCTTCCTTTTTTTTTCTTCTCCTTTTTTCTTTTTCTTTTTTTTCTTTCTTTTCTTTTTCTTTCTTTTAAAACCCTAGAAGACATTCTCCTTATATAGACTTTCCAAAATCCTAATTTGACAAGGAATAGATTACTAGGAATCCTAATCTAATTAGGTTTCCTAAACCATTAGAATTCTAATCTCATTAGGTTTTCTAGATGTAATAGAATTCTAATGGGAGTAGGAATCCTACAGTCTTGCTCACACGAGGGGCCCAGCGATATCTCTCTCTTTTACGAGAGGTACAAATCCCGTCTTGACTATCTACAATCCAGTACATGATTCGTTTCATACCTGATACACGCCTTTATAGTCCTCCTGTTACGCAGGACGTTTGACGTAATCAAAGCACGCAACTCCTCATGTTGGATTCTGTAGATATCTCAGATCTTAGGATCCAATCATGGAATCGTCGTATGAGATTCAAGTCATGACGCTAGTCCATGTGACAATCTCATGCGGGTCAGTCCAGTATTC
>NW_010965020.1:3189-5178 GCF_000463585.1 Tarenaya hassleriana
TATGATCATCTATGTGATCATCAATCACACATCATACTAGTCTTATTATGTCGTTATTCCCATAACGACACAAGACTAGGGAGTTTAGTATCATTCCTAATGATACATGGATTTCATAACAGATCTAGCATGCAAGAACATGTAATGAATAAAATACTCTCATAAAACCACATAGAAAGTATCAATACATCGAATGTATCTGAACAAAGCTCATAATCAGTACATGATAGAGCACTAAACCAACATTAAGACCATTGGATGTAAGTGGATTTTCAAGAAGAAAATCGACATGGATGGCAACGTGCATACCTATAAGGCACGACTCGTAGCGAAAGGGTTTCGGCAGATTCATGGTATAGACTATGATGAAACCTTTTCACCAGTCGTGATGCTTAAATCCATACGGATTCTGCTGGCCATAGCTGCGTATTATGACTACGAGATATATATGGCAGATGGACGTCAAGACCGCATTCCTTAACGGGAATTTGCTCGAGGATGTGTACATGACACAACCCGAGGATTTTGTCGATCCTAAGAGTCCGAGGAAGGTGTGCAAGCTTCAAAGATCCATTTATGGACTGAAGCAGGCTTCGAGGAGCTGGAATCTTCGATTTGACGAGGCAGTCAAAACGTTTGGCTTCCTGCAAAACGAAGATGAGCCATGCGTTTACAAGAAGGTCAGTGGGAGCGCAGTGGTCTTCCTTGTGCTTTATGTAGATGATATATTGCTCATCGGAAATGACATTCCTACCTTGCAAGGAGTAAAATCCTGGCTAGGATCGGTCTTTTCGATGAAGGACTTAGGAGAAGCCGCCTATATTCTAGGAATCAAGATCTATAGAGATAGATCGAGAAGGCTTCTTGGTCTAAGTCAGAGTACATACATTGACAAGGTCTTGAATCGGTTCAAGATGCAAGACTCCAAGAGGGGTGCCTTGCCAATGGGACATGACGTAGCTCTTAGCAAGACTCAGTGTCGAAAGACACAGGATGAGCAAGAGTGCATGAGTAGGATTCCATATGCCTCGCCAATTGGATCCATCATGTACGCCATGTTGTGTACTCGCCCAGACGTATAATATGCATTAAGCATGACTAGTAGATATCAGTCTACACCAGGTGAGGCTCACTGGATTGCGGTCAAGAATATCCTTAAGTACTTGAGAAGGACTAAGGATTTGTTCTTGGTGTATGGCGGATTGGAAGACGAGCTCGCTATAAGTGGTTATACCGATGCTAGTTTCCAAACCGACAGAGATGACTTCAGATCGCAGTCAGGTTATGTTTTCTGCCTGAACGGTGGGGCTATCAGTTGGAAGAGTTCCAAACAGCCAACCGGGGCAGATTCGACTACAGAAGCCGAGTACATAGCAACATCGGATGCAGCTAAGGAAGCTGTTTGGATCAAGAAATTCGTGGGAGACCTGGGCGTTACTCCTAGCATTGCAGATCCCATTGAGTTGTACTGTGAAAACAATGGTGCGATTGCGCAAGCTAAGGAACCCCGGTCACACCAGAGATCCAAACACATACTCAGGCGATTTCACTTGATCAGAGAAATCATCGACAGAGGAGACGTGAAGATAAGCAGAGTGTCGACAGATGATAATATTGCCGACCCGATGACGAAGCCTCTCACTTCGTCAAAACATGATGGTCATGTTAAGGGTATGGGGATTAGATGCTTGTAGGATAGATCATAGAGCATAGTGGGAGATTGTTGGTTATGATGCTCTAGGATGATCCGTGATATGACATTTTGACTTTGTATTGATTCATTGATTCATGAATGCATTACTCTTCCCGTTATATGATTGGCATGTTTGTTATATTTCGGCATCCTTGAATCATTATAGAATGATTCTAAACTCCCTGGTCAGTTATCATTGTGGGAACAATGATGAATTAAGACCAGCATGATGTGTGATTGATGATGATGATCATATGCATTGGATGCAAATCACAATCATGGGTTCTCGTTTGGAA
>NW_010965020.1:14445-16554 GCF_000463585.1 Tarenaya hassleriana
GATCCTCATACCTGAGATGTCTAGAGTATCTGATGTGAGTAGTGGCGTGTCTTGACTGCGTCAAACGTCGTCTTTAACCGGATGATTATAACGGCGTTGATCAGATACGTTCATGAATCATATGGAGATAATAGACATGCAATATGGGATTTGTCACCTCCTCAATAGGAGAGATATCGCTGGGCCCTCTCGTAGAAGTCGGACTATGAAAAACGCGTGGTCACCCTATAGATGAAGTTGCATCTATATTATTATTTGATTTGCCAAGACGAGAAAGCAGTTGAACTTTAAGGGTGGCTCACACCATGCCCTTGTTCAACTTATGATATCGTGAGATAAAGGATCAGAACTCGAGCTGTTATTGCCTTGGTTAGATCACCTCTAACTCAATTCAACGTGGGTGGTCATGGCGTCTTCCTAGAGGCTAACCATGACTTGTAGATCGGGAATGGTTCTCGAGGCTCCTGCCACTGCGAATGGGCCTACAGGGTCACACACCATTAGGGATGGACTTATATGTGAAGTTTCGGAAAGGAAGACTTGGATTTGGTCGGAAAAATCGTTTTCGGATCAAATCAGAGTGTCGGGACGTTTTCAGCCTTCTGACTCGGACCGAGTCAGTATTTGACTCGGACCGAGTCAGTTCCATGCGAGTCGAAGCCCAGAAAGTGTTTTGGGCTTGGCTGATGTTTTGACTCGGTCGAGTCAAAGTTTTGACTCGGACCGAGTCAATACTAAATGGGCCGAGTCAAGAGTTGACAATGGGCTTGGGCTGATTCGTTCTGACTCGACCGAGTCAGAGTTCTGACTCGGACCGAGTCAAAATACTCGGAAAAAGTCTCTTTTCACAAAGATTAGGGTTTCTAACTTATAAGGAGGTGTTGGACGCCGTCCTAAGGAGAGAACTCGACTTACAGAACCCTAAGACAGAGCAAAAACTCAGAAGAAATCGTTTCTTTCATAGTTCTAGCTCCCGGGATTAGATCCCACTTCATATACTTCACAGATCCTAGCAGATCAGTTCCAAAAGCGTTTGGAATCCTTCCCGTCGGTGTGGATACGTGTAGAGGAGCTGTACTTTCAGCTCATGGTGATTAAAACAGGCCCTGGATCGATCGCTACTTTCAGATCTTCAGGAAAGAGGTAAGTATTCGATTCCTACGGTGATATACGCGATCTGTCGGGGTTTTACGGATGATTTTGGTTGCGTGTGACGTTTGACTAGGTTTAGATTATCCTTCCGCTGCATGAAACCTAGTAAACCAAACCCTAGATCGATATGATCACATGCTAGAAATCCGTAGCGAAACCCAACAGGATACACGTTTCACACATTCGACCATGGTTCAGAACGACGAGTATCGAAGTACGGAATTTGTGTTAGAGGTTCCGTAAGCTGTGACGCCGAATGAACCTGATTTCTACGGCATTCTTAAGGAAATCATGGTTCTCGAATACAATGGTTATGTTGAACTACGAATGGTTGTTATTCAACTGTGACTGGTTTGATCATATACAGGGCAGAGGCATCAGAAAGAACGCTTCCGGAATTGTTGATGTCAACATCACAAGAAAGTATTTTTTACGATCCATTCATCCTTTCATCCCAAGCTGATCAGGTGCGTTTTATGTCTTATCCAAGTGTTAAACGGCGGCGTGAACAATGGAGTGCGGTCATCAGAATACAACCACGACGAATATCCCATGAAGAAAATGCAACCGATTCAACAATGCTACCTCTTCAAGAAATCATCCATGACGTCGAAGAATTAAACGCGATGGCATTGCCGTCAGTTGATAATCTTATTGGTCATATTGAAGATGGTATTCTATATGTTGATGAAAATATTGTTGAAGAAGGAGATAGTGAATCCGAAGAAAAGTGATGTAAACGATGAGGATGAAGAGGATTCTGATTGAAAAAAAAATAAATATAGAGTTAGCAACGAAATTGCGTTGCTAAATCCTATAGCAACGAAATTGCGTTGCTAACTGTAGTAGCAACGAAATTGCGTTGCGATCTCCATGCAGAATCGGTCTACATGCAGGCGACAAGTAGCAACGATTCGTATCCTTTCGCAACGAAATTTCGTTGCTACTACAGTTAGC
>NW_010965020.1:16995-19445 GCF_000463585.1 Tarenaya hassleriana
AAACACGTTCTTCCCCTCAAACTGCCTCTGCAGATTCGGGGCCATGCTTCCCAACATGAGACAGGAGATCTCATTGTCGTCAGTCTGATGCTTCTGCCAAGCATCCTTGACGGCTCTCGTGGCATTGGCCGCAGGCTCTGGTGGTATAGCCCCTTCTAGGACGTATGACTTCTTATCGTGCTTGAGAACTATTCTCAATACGATACCAGTCTAAGAAGTTCGCCCCAGTCAATTTATCCTTCTCAAGGATAGATCACATCGTCAAACTCGGTACGCTACCGGTTGACGCCATGTCCTACAAAAGAGACAAAACAGAACGAACAAAACAAATGCAGATTCTATTAATGATCTACTACCAACTAGTCCATCATCAATCTATGTCAATCAATCTATGATCCACTACCAGCTAGTCCATCATCAAACAATGACAACATAGATGCAAAGATGAGCTATATTCCCATAAAGAAAACTAACCCTACAATAAATTTCTATATGGGACTAAGATCCGTATTTCACATAAGAACAAGTTTTTACACTCAGCCTTATGCTATTTAGGTAGACATCTAATATCAATCACATCCAATGTGATCTTAGATCCTTTATGAGACTTATGATATCAAATATCATTGCATACACATCTCATCTGTACCATTAAGTTTCAAGTCAAAACTTGACAACTTAACCCAAGATAAACCATATTCAAGCTGTAGGAACCACGATTTCCTACCCTGCCTCACAAAGATAATCCGGCACGCTCAGCTTTGGCATGACCCGTGTTACGGACGATCGATGCCTTGACAGACGCTCTAGTAATGGGAGGTACACACTTAGCATTACATAAACAAGGGATTTTCGAAACCGCACCTAGATCAAGCATCTACTTTCAAGCTATGAGAACCACCATTTCTCCATCTTGCCTCACCAAGATAATACGACACACCCAGCTTTGGCATGGCCCATGACACGTACGATCAAGGCCTTGACAAGTGCTTTACTTATAGAGCTTCTAGATCTAACCGATTTCTGTGCAACGATTGTTCATAATCCGAATAGACCATCCATTCGATTATGCAATCCCAATCCCAGAGCTCCAACTCAATCAAGCATATCTAATATCTCGATTAAGTTACACGCATTCATTCACTATGGACCATCCATAAGAATAAATCATGTCCATTTGAGTCACAGTTGATCAGATTATGCAACGATTGCGTAATCGGACCTCGAAAACGGAAATTTTCGGAATCTGGACCTCGGACCGTCCGTTCTGAATGCAGAACGGTGCAGGCCGGACGGTCCAGACACTCTGGAACGGACGGTCCACTGTCTCAGAACGGACGGTCCAGACCTATCGGTCTATCCTCAGTCCGTCACCCCTGGTCCATCCGGTCTGCTAAACCAGAACAGATGGTCTAGGGTTTGGTCACGTGATCAGATCACGTTTTTTCACGTTCTCGGCCCCGTTCAGACCTGAAACTGATCCAAATTCTCATGTGAACCCAAAATTCGAACTCCTGCACTCTATGCAACATGAAACATGCAATCTACACTATATTCAATCATCAAACATGCATAGAAATCAAAGCAAACATGGATTCAAACAATTCAAATCCTAAAACGTGTGTGATCGGGTTCTATGAAATCAGCAAACATGGATTCAAACAATTCAAATCCTAAAACGTGCGTGATCGGGTTCTACGAAATCAAAACAGAGCAACCAGGCTCTGATACCACTGTTGGGTTTCTTGGGATCTTTAGAGCGAATCCTATTCCTAAGAGACCGATTCTAGGGTTTGCGCAGCGAAAGTAAAACAAAAATTTTATAGAACCCTAGAACCATGCTGCTATTGAATCTAGAAACGTTAGAACGCTTACCTCAATCGATCCGGGGCCTGTATCAATCGAAGAACACGTCTGATCACGAAAGGCAGGAAGAATACCTCGCCCTCTACACGTATCACTTCGGGATGGATTCCAACGCTTGGAACTTGTCTGCTAGGACTCGAATCCGCTATTCGATTAGTGCTTCGAGAAAAACGGACTTTGATCACACTCTCAACCTTTTGGATCTCACAAAAACTGCTAAAAGTGTTCTGAAGTTGGCTCCCAAAAAGTCTCCCACGAATTAGGGTTCTAATCTCTTTCTTATAAAGTGATTTAACCCTAATTTCGGTTTAATTTTCAGAAAACCAGAACCTGGAACGGACGGTCCGGAATTGCACGTGGACCGTCCATTCCAGTAAGGCAGAACGGACAGTCTACTTTAGTGCGGACCGTCCGTTCTATCATCATAGAACGGACGGTCTGCGTGTTGTTGTGGACCGTCCGTTCCAGAACGGACGGACCACGCATCCGGACCGTCGGGTCTCGACCCGTCCGACTCGGTTTTTCGTCGTTTTCTCTCGTGCATTTGTCCTTCCCTGCGTGTGTGACCCTGTAGGCTCATTCGA
>NW_010965020.1:20120-22722 GCF_000463585.1 Tarenaya hassleriana
TTGTATTTTCCGCTGCTTACTCTGGTTTGATTAAAAATGTTTTTGGATTTCTTATTTTTGCTTCCGCGACTTATTATTTTATTTTATATCGTCCATGTGGCACAGCCCGTATACTGTACACGGGTTACGGGTGTCATAACTTTTGGTATAAGAGCCACGTTCTTTCCTCGGGAAGGAATCGTGCTCATTACCCAACGGTTTTCTGCGAAAATATTTTCAAACCATGTCCGAAGAAAATTCTTACATGTCGAGGTCCGTACATTGATGATGCTAGCTGGAGTTGTCGAAGGCTTAGTGAATGTAACGTGGCACATTTAGAATGTCACCATTATATGCTTAAATGGAGATCAGCGATTTCTACAATTAAGCCCAATGCCTAAACTATGGGATTGGAATTAGGGAACTAATTCTGAAATCCCTAAGAGGCTCTATAGCAGTACCTAAAGGAACAAACGCCAACCCACCCAAGTGGGCGTTTATGACAAAGTGGGGGGAGGAACTTACCTCGTTCACAATCTATATCGGCGTTATCAGAGGACCCCCTTAAGTGCAAACCAAAAGTCCGAAAAGAAGGTGATCAGGAGGGACGACAGAGCGTTCCTTGTAGTTATCACGATTACCGAGGAACCAGAGCATAGATTGGAAGACAAACTAGTTGCCCAGGAGTTTTCTAATGCTTTTTCCCGATGACTTTTCGGGTTTACAGCCAAGGAGAGAAATGGATTTTACTACGGAATGTGTTGATGAAGCAGGGGTTCATTCGCCCTAGCGTTTCACCGCGGGGAGCACCAGTACTCTTTGTGAAGAAGAAAGACGGGAGTATGCGATTGTGCATTGATTACCGAGGGCTCAACCAAGTGACTATCAAGAATCGCTACCCGCTACCAAGGATTGATGAGTTGCTGGACCAACTACAGGGGGCCCAGTGGTTTTCGAAGATCGATCTACGATCCGGATATCATCAGATTCAGGTCAAGGAGGATGACATACAGAAGACGGCATTTCCGGACGAGATATGGACACTTCGAGTTCGTGGTCATGCCTTTCGGGCTCACGAACGCGCCTGCGGTGTTCATGCAACTTATGAACCGGGTGTTCATGGACCACCTGGATGAGTTTGTCATCATTTTCATCGATGACCTCCTCATCTATTCGCCGGATCCGCAGACACATGAGGAGCATCTGCGGAAGATATTGTGGAGGCTAAGGGAGAACCGGATGTACGCGAAGTTCAGTAAGTGCAGCTTCTGGTTACAGGAGATTGGATTCCTGGGACACGTGGTATCAGCCCAGGGCATTCAGGTCGATCCGGCTAAGATCGAGGCCGTCATGGAGTGGCAGTCCCCGACTTCTGCGACGGAAGTCAGAAGCTTCTTGGGACTACCTGGCTATTACCGACGATTCATCGAGGGATTCGCTAAGATAGCCCGATCGTTGACGAAGCTGACAGGGAAAAACGTCAGGTTCGAGTGGATGGCAGAATGCGAGGAGAGCTTCGGAGAGTTGAAGCGTAGAGTTGAAGCGGAGATTGACGTCAGCGCCGATCCTGGCATTACCACAGCCGAGAATGTTGTACGAGGTATACACCGACGCGTCTAAGCACGGACTCGGTTGCGTGTTGATGCAGGAGGGATACGTGATCTCTTACGCGTCGAGGCAGCTGAAGAAACACAAGGAGAACTACCCGACACATGATATGGAGTTAGCAGCGGTAGTTCACGCGCTGAAGATCTGGATATCGTATCTGTACGGGGAGAAGGTTAAGCTCAACATGGATCACAAGAGCTTGACTTATGTGATATCTCAGAAGGATCTGAATCTGAGACAACGGAGATGGTTGGAGATGATTGCAGATTACGATCTAGAGATAGCCTACCATCCGGGGAAGGCCAACATAGTGGCTGACGCTCTTAGCATGAAGAAGATCTTAGCGGCCATACGTGTTGTCACCTCATCTGCAGCAACGCCGCTGAGTTGACTGCGATGTTGGGACATCTCTCGTTGACGGTCGAGGAGTCGATGTCGACTTTGATAGAGCGCGTGGTCAGGTGACAGTGCAGTGATCCTTTACTGGCTTGATACATGGATCACATCGAGGAATATAGCCTCAAGGGCTACCGCATCGACGAGCAGGGAGTGTTGCAACTGGGAACCGACTATGTGCGCCCGGCGATCCGGAGCTGAGACAGGAGATTTTATCAGAGGCACATCAGTCGAGGTTAGCGATACATCCGGGGCGAACAAGATGTATCAGGGTCTACGACAGTGGTATACTTGGCCGAGGGTAAGGTGGGACGTGGCGGACTACATAGCGAGATACCTCACTTGCCAACAGGTGAAGGCAGAGCGACAGATGCCGGGAGGAAAGCTACAACCGCTGGAGATACCCGAGTGGAAGTGGGATTCGATCGCCATGGACTTCGTGGTCGGATTACTGCTCACACCCAGCAAGAAGAACGCCATTTGGATAGTCGTGGATCGACTAACCAAATCCACTCATTTCATCCCCATCTGACAGGAGTATCCGATTGAGCGGTTGACGCAGATTTACGTCGATGAGATTGTGCGTCTACATGGGGTTCCGAACGAGATCATCTCAGAC
>NW_010965020.1:22989-27106 GCF_000463585.1 Tarenaya hassleriana
GAACGCACTCTAAACATGTTTGGATGTACTCTAAGCACGCACTCTAAACATGTTTGGATGCACTCTAATTATGTTTCGACGCACTCTAAACGTCATGACTTGAATCTCATATGGCGGTTCCATGATTGGATCCTAAGACCTGAGATATCTACGGAATCCAACATGAGGAGTTGCGTGCTTTGAATACGTCAAACGTCCTGCGTAACAGGAGGACTATAAAAGGCGTGTATCAGGTACGAAACGAATCATGTGCTGGATTGTAGATAGTCAAGACGGGATTTGTACCTCTCGTAAAAGAGAGAGATATCGATGGGCCCCTCGTGTGAGCGAGACTAAAGAAATGTGTGACCGCACTATAGACGAACGTCGTCTATTTCAGACAGTCGAACTCAGTGAACGAGAAAGCAGTCGAATCAGATAAGGTGGCTTGTCCATGCCTTATGTTCGACATATGATATCATGATACAAAAGGATCATCAACCGGAATCATTTCTGGCGTTCGTAAAGATCAGGAACAAACTCTATTCGAGATAGGTAGTCATAGTGTCTTGCTAGAGACCGCCTATGACTTGTATATCCGAAATAGAGATTTCGGGTTATACTGCTATATCGAATGAGCCTACAGGGTCACACACGCAGGGAAGGACAAAACGCACGAGAAAACGACGGAAAAACCAAGACGGAAGAGTCTGGAATGCACGGACCAAAAGTCCAGAACGGACGGTCCGCCGTGCCAGACCCGACGGTCCAGAACGAACTGGACCGTCCGTTCCGGGCTTCAGTTTTTCCGAAATTAAACCGGATTAGGGTTAAATCACTTTATAAAAGGGAGATTAAAAAAACCCTAATGAGGTGAGCCAACTTCAGAACACTTTTAGCAGTTTTTGGTGAGATCCAAAAGGAGAGTGTGATCAAAGTCCGTTTTTCTCGAAGCACTAATCGAATAGCGGATTCGAGTCCTAGCAGACAAGTTCCAAGCGTTGGAATCCATCCCGAAGTGTGGATACGTTTAGAGGGCGAGGTATTCTTCCTGCCTTTCGTGATCAGACGTGTTCTTCGATTGATACAGGCCCCGGATCGATTGAGGTAAGCGTTCTAACGTTTCTACGATTCAATAGCAGCATGGTTCTAGGGTTCTATAAAATTTTTGTTTTACTTCTGATGCGCAAACCCTAGAATCGGTCTCTTAGGAATAGGATTCGCTCTAGAGATCCCAGGAAATCCAACAGTGGTATCAGAGCCTGGTTGCTCTGTTTGATTTCGCAGAACCCGATCACGCACGTTTTAGGATTTGAATTGTTTGAATCCATGTTTGCTTTGATATCTATGCATGTTTGATGATTGAATCTAGTGTGGATTGCATGTTTCATGTTGCATAGAGTGCAGGAATTCGAATTTTGGGTGTACAGAAGAATTTGGATTAGTTTCGGGTCTGATCGGGGCTGATAACGCGGGGAAACGTGATCTGATCACGGAGACCTACCCTAGACCGTCCGTTCTGGTAAGTCGGAACGGACGGTCCAAGGGTGACGGACTGATTGGCACGGAACGGAAAGTTGGACCGTCCGTTCTGCCATGCAGAACGTCCGTTCTACTAGGCTGAACGTCCGTTCTGACTTCTGAAGTCAAGACCGAACGTTCTGCTGCCTGGAACATCCGTTCTACCTCTAGAACGAACGGTCCGAAGTCCAGATTCCGAAAATTTCCGTTTTCGAGGTCCGATTACGCAATCGTTGCATAATCTGATCAACTGTAACTCAAATAGACATGATTTATTCTTATGGATGACCCATAGTGAATGAATGCATGTAACTTAATCAAGATATGGTATATGCTTGATTGAGTGGGAGCTCCGGGATTGGGATTACATAACCGAATGGACGGTCTATTCGAATTATGAACAATCGTTGCACAGAAACCGGTTAGATCTAGAAGCTTTATAAGTAAAGCACTTGTCAAGGCCTCGATCGTACGTGTCATGAGCCATGCCAAAGCTGGGTGTGCCGTATTATCTTGGTGAGGCAAGATGGAGAAATGGTGGTTCTCATAGCTTGAAAGTAGATGCTTGATCTAGGTGCAGTTTCGAAAATCCCTTGTTTATGTAATGCTAAGTGTGTACCTCCCATTACTAGAACGCTTGTCAAGGCATCGATCGTCCGTAACACGGATCATGCCAAAGCTGAGCGTACCAGATTATCTTTGTGAGGCAGGGTAGGAAATCGTGGTTCCTATAGCTTGAATATAGTTTATCTTGGGTTAAGTTGTCAAGTTTTGACTTGAAACTTAATGGTACAGATGAGACGAGTATGCAGTGATATTTGATATCATAAGTCTCATAAAGGATCTAAGAATCACATTGGATGTGATTGACATTAGATGTCTACCTAAATAGCGTAAGACTGAGTGTAAAAACTTGTTCTTATGTGAAATACAAATCTTAGTCACATATAGAAATTTATTGTAGGGTTATTTTTCTTTATGGGAATATAGCTCATCTTTGCATCTGTGTTGTCATTGTTTGATGATGGACTAGCTGGTAGTGGATCATAGATAGATTGACACTGATTGATGATGGACTAGCTGGTAGTAGATCATTAATAGAATCTGCATTTGTTTTGTTCGTTCTGTTTTGTCTCTTTTGTAGGACATGGCCTCAATCGGTAGCGTACCGAGTTTGACGATGCGATCTATCCTTGAGAAGGATAAATTGACTGGGACGAACTTCTTAGACTGGTATCGTAACTTGAGAATAGTTCTCAAGCACGACAAGAAGTCATACGTCCTGAAAGGGGCTCTACCACCAGAGCCTACGGCCAACGCCACGAGAGCCATCAAGGATGCTTGGCAAAAGCATCAGACTGACGACAATGATATCTCCTGTCTCATGTTGGGAAGCATGGCCCCGAATCTGCAGAGCCAGTTTGATGGAAAGAGCGTGTTTGATATGATCAATCAGCTCAAAACCATGTTTGAGGAGCTAGCGCATACTGAAAAGTACAAGACGCTGAAAGCTCTGGTGAAGACGGAGATGCCGAGAGGTAGCTCGGTCAACACCCACGTCCTCAACATGAGAGCTCATGTTGAAGAACTTGAGCGTATGGGAGTGAACCTCGATGGTGACTTGGTTACAGACTTGATCCTGATGTCATTACCCAAGGACTATAACCAGTTCGTGATGCAATACCATATGCACGGGATGACTAAGAGCTTAGCCGAACTGCATGGGATGTTGAAATCGGCCGAGCAGGATATCGTGGTGCCCAAGACTGTGCTTGCTGTTGAGAATAACTCCAGCAAGAAGCGGCGGGGTAAAGCCAAAAAGAAGGCGGCAAAAAAGGCAAAAGTTGTCTCTACGCCCAAGCCTAAGCCCGATAAGGGTGACTGTCATTACTGCGGAGTGTCTGGACACTGGAAGCGTAATTGTCACCTTTATTTGGAGGATCTAAAGGATAAGAAGCTTGGTGAAGCTTCTGTCTCAGGTATTCATGTTATAGAAGCTAACATCTGTACTATATATTCGTGGGTATTGGATACCGGAAGTACCTCACACATTTGTGGAAATGTGTAGGGACTAAGAAGAAGTAGGATGCTAGCTAAGGGAGAAGCGGATCTACGCGTCGGAAATGGAGCAAGAGTTGCTGCATTGTGTGTTGGCGTTTACGATTTGCATCTTCCTTCTGGACTTGTTTTAGAACTTAGTAATTGTTACTATGTTCCTGCAATTAGCAGAAACATTATTTCTATTTCATGTCTGGATTTGGATGGTTTCGATTTGTGATTGAGAACTCGAGTTTGATGATTTATCGAGACGATATTTACTATGGTAATGGTTATCTAGTTAATGGTTTATACGTCTTGAATAATCAGCCTTCGAACTCAACATCGTCCATCAATAGCGTGAGTACTAAACGGTTTAAGCCGAACGACTTAAACCCAATCTTCTTCTGGCATTGTCGTCTAGGCCATATAAACGAGAAACGCATACAGAAGCTTCATTCTGAAGGTCTTCTGGATTCATTTGACTTTGAGTCTCTTGAATCTTGCGAGTCTTGTTTAATGGGCAAGATGACAAAGCATCCTTTCAAAGGGAAAGGACAAAGAGCGACAGAGTTATTGG
>NW_010965020.1:40143-41126 GCF_000463585.1 Tarenaya hassleriana
TGACCCGCATGAGATTGTCACATGGACAGAGTCATGACTTGAATCTCATACAACGGTTCGTTTATGGATCCTCATACCTGAGATGTCTAGAGTATCTGATATGAGGAGTGGCGTGTCTTGACTGCGTCAAACGTCGTCTTTAACCGGATGATTACGTTTGACGCAGTCAAGACACGTCATTCCTCATATCAGATACTCTAGACATCTCAGGTCTGAGGATCCAAGAACGAACCGCTTTATGAGATTTAAGTCATGACTCTGTCCATGTGACAATCTCATGCGGGTCATCCAGTCACTCGTTCATAACGAGTACCCATGATTGTGATCTACATCCAATGCGTTGATCACACCTCATGCTAGTCTTGATTCAACATTGTTCCCACAATGATGACTGACTAGGGAGTTTAGAATCATTCTCTAATGATTCAAGGATGCCGAAATACAACAAACATGTTAATAAATAATGCATTCATAAATCAATGAATCAATACAAAGTCAAATGTCATATCATGGATCATCCTAGAGCATTACAACCAACAATCTCCCACTATGCTCTATGATCTATCCTACAAGCATCTAATCCCCATACCCTTAACATGACCATCATGCTTTGACGAAGGGAGAGGCTTCGTCAATGGGTCGGCAATATTATCATCTGTCGACACTCTGCTTATCTTCACGTCTCCTCTGTCGATGATTTCTCTGATCAAGTGAAATCGCCTGAGTATGTGTTTGGATCTCTGGTGTGACCGTGATTCCTTAGCTTGCGCAATCGCACCATTGTTGTCATAGTACAGCTCAATGGGATCTGCAATGCTAGGAATAACGGCCAGGTCTCCCACGAATTTCCTGATCCAAACAGCTTCCTTAGCTGCATCCGATGCAGCTATGTACTCGGCTTCTGTAGTCGAATCTGCCACGGTTGGCTGTTTGGAACTCTTCCAACTGATAGCCCCACCGTTCAGGCAGAACACATAACCTGA
>NW_010965020.1:43765-44262 GCF_000463585.1 Tarenaya hassleriana
GCCAGCTGCCTACTTCTTCTCAGGCCCTGCACATTTCCACAAATGTGTGAGGCACATCCGGTATCTAATACCCAAGATGTAGAAGTAAACAAGTTACCTTCTATAACGAAGATACCTGAAGATGAAGCTTCTGCAAGCTTCTTCTTCTTTTGATCTTCCATGTAGAGTTTTCAGTTTCTGCGCCAATGCCCAATGGCATGGTAGAAATGACACTCTCCCTTCTCAGCCTTAGACTTAGGCTCGGCGGCAACAATTACCGTCTTGCCCTTGCCTTTCTTACTCTTGGAATGCTTCCTTTTGTTGGAACTCTTTCCAACCACTAGGACACTTTTCTCGACTTTGATGTTCTGCTCGGCCGATCGCAACATCCCATGTAGCTCGGTCAAGTCCTTCTCCATCCCATGCATGTTATAGTTCATGACAAACTGGTCAAAACTATCCGGCAGGGATTGAAGAACTAGGTCTACAGCCAATTCACGACTAACATCCAACCCTAG
>NW_010965020.1:44856-48393 GCF_000463585.1 Tarenaya hassleriana
ATTCCCATAATGACATAAGACTAGGGAGTTTAGTATCATTCATAGATGATCATAGGTATTGGATACGATCACAATCATAGGTATTCGTTGCAGAACGGAATACTGGACTGACCCGCATGAGATTGTCACATGGACTAGCGTCATGACTTGAATCTCATACGACGATTCTATGATTGGATCCTAAGACCTGAGATATCTACAGAATCCAACATGAGGAGTTGCGTGCTTTGATTACGTCAAACGTCCTGCGTAACAGGAGGACTATAAAGGCGTGTATCAGGTACGAAACGAATCATGTACTGGATTGTAGATAGTCAATACGGGATTTGTACCTCTCGTAAAAGAGAGAGATATCGTTGGGCCCCTCGTGTGAGCAAGACTGTAGAAATGTGTGGTCGCACTATAGACGAACGTCGTCTATTTCAGACAGTCGAACTCAGTGAACGAGAAAGCAGTCGAATCAGATAAGGTGGCTTGTCCATGCCTTATGTTCGACATATGATATCGCGATACAAAAGGATCATCAGTCGGAATCATCACTGGCTTTCGTATGATCACAAACAAACTCTATTCGAGATAGGTAGTCATAGTGTCTTGCTAGAGACCGCCTATGACTTGTATTACCGGAATGGAGATTCTGTGTTTTACTGCTATTCCGGATGAGCCTATAGGGTCACACACAATAGGGATGGACAAGTACGTGTGCTAAATTATCCCGATTAGGAATCCTAATTGGATTGAGATTCCTAATTGGAATAGGAATCCTAATGGGATTAGGAATCCTATTATGTATAGGAATCCTAATGAGATTAGAATTCTATTACATCTAGGAAACCTAATGAGATTAGAATTCTAATAGGTTTAGGAAACCTAATTAGATTAGGATTCCTAGTAATCTATTCCTTGTCAAATTAGGATTTTTGGAAAGTCTATATAAGGAGAATGTCTTCTAGGGTTTTAAAGAAGGGAAAAAAGAAAAAGAAAAAAAAGAAGGAAAATAAAATCCTAAGCCTCCAAAACCTTGCACACAAGAGAGATCGAGATCTCTAGTCCTAGCAGACAAGTTCCAAGGTGTTGGAATCCATCCCGAGGTGTGGATACGTGTAGAGGGCGAGGTATTCTTCCTGCCTAGAGTGATCGGACGAACAGATCAATTGATACAGGCCCTGGATCGATTGAGGTAAGCGTTCTAACATTTCTATGATTCAATAGTAGCATTGTTCTAGGGTTTCATTAAAATTTTTGTTTTATATCCGCTGCGCAAACCCTAGAATCGATCTCTTAGGAATTAGATTCGCTCATGAGATCCCAGGAAACCCAACAGTTCTCGATGAGACTTGAGGTTTATTTCGATCCGGGGCCTGTTCTAAATCACCAAGAGCTGAAAGTACAGCTCCTCTACACGTATCCACACCGACGGGAAGGATTCCAAACGATTTGGAACGAATCTGCTAGGATTAGTGAAGAAAAGGGTAACTCAAGAGACGAGATCCAATCCCGGGACAATCGAAATCGAAGAGAACAGCTTCTCTAGGGTTCTAGGATGTTTCTCTGAGTTTTAGGTCGGCCCATTTTTAAGTTTGGACGAAATGCCAAACTTAAATAAGATTACAAAACCCTAAAACCGAATATTTGGAAATTTTCCGGATCCCGGTCCGACGGACCAGGAGCTTGGTCCGGTTGACCTGAAGGCTTGGTCCGGCTGACCACGTGTGGTCAGCTCCGGACCAAGACCCTTCTCGGTCTTTCCGGTCCGCCTGGCCTCAGTCTTGGTCCGTCTGACCCGCTGTCTGGTCAGCGGCTGACCAACTCTTGGTCAGCCGGATCAGGCTTGGACAGATGACCTCAGACCGAGCTTCCGGACCTCCTGGATTGACCAGACTTGGTCCGGGGCTGACCAAACTTGGTCAGCTTCGGACCAACGCACTGAAAACTCCTTTTCATGCTCGTTTCGGTCAAATCTCGTTTCCATTCTTTGTATTCTTCACGTGTAAGTCCATCCCTATTGGTGTGTGACCCTGTAGGCCCATTCTAAGTGGTAGTGACTTTAGGAACTTTTCCCGAACCACAAGTCATGGTTAGCCTCTAGCAAGACGCCATGACCACCCATTTAGAATTGAGTTAGAGGTGATCTAACCAAGGCATTAACAGCTCGAATTCTGATCATTTGTCTCACGATGTCATATGTTGAACAAGGGTATGGTATGAGCCACCCTTCAAGTTCAACTGCTTTCTCGTCTTGGCAAATCGACTAGTAAAATAGATGCAACTTCATCTATAGCGTGGCAACGCGTTTTCATAGTCCGACTTCCACGAGAGGGCCCAGCGATATCTCTCCTGTTAAGGAGGTGACAAGTCCCATATTGCATGTCTACTATCTCCATATGATTCGTGAACGTATCTGATCAACGCCGTTATAATCATCCGGTTAAAGACGACGTTTGACGCAGTCAAGACACGCCACTCCTCATATCAGATACTCTAGACATCTCAGGTCTGAGGATCCAAGAACGAACCGCTTTATGAGATTCAAGTCATGACTCTGTCCATGTGACAATCTCATGCGGGTCATCCAGTCACTCGTTCACAACGAGTACCCATGATTGTGAAATGCATCCAATGCATCAATCACACCTCATGCTAGTCTTAATTCAACATTGTTCCCACAATATTGACTGACTAGGGAGTTTAGAATCATTCGCTAATGATTCAAGGATGCCGAAATATAACAAACATGCCAATCATATAACGGGAATGTAATGCATTCATAAATCAATGAATCAATACAAAGTAAAATGTCATATCATGGATCATCCTAGAGCATTACAACCAACAATAAATCCCTACAAGGTTAAATCCCTAGCTACAGTGAAACGACTATTCACAACCCATAACAACAAACGAGTTCAAATCAATAGGAAGAAACATAGAAACAGATAAAGAAGACTCGCAGCGATCTCTCGACAACGATTCTTCAATCTCTGCTCCCGAGAAACTTCGTCTTGATTCTCTCTCGAGTTCTCTGACTTCTCTTGTGATCTCTCGATCATTTTTGAAGTCTAAGATGTCCTCTCTTTATTGGCTTGGCGGCTCGGTTTCTTCCTTTTCTGAAAACGGAAGTCCAGATGCAAAATAGGAAGTTTTCTCGTTATGCAACACGGCCGTGTCGAATGCAACACGGTCCGTGTCAATTCTCTGTTAAAAATTCATCAACCGGGAATCATCTCTTGCGTTCGTAAAAATCACGAACAAACTCTATTCGAGATAGGTAGTCATAGTGTCTTGCTAGAGACCACCTATAACTTCTATATCCGAAATAGAGATTTCAGATTATACTGCTATATCGAATGAGCCTACAGGGTCACACGCAGGGAAGGACAAATGCACGAGAGAAAACGACGGAAAACCTAGTCGGACGGGTCGAGACCCGACGGTCCGGATGCGTGGTTCGTCCGTTCTGTCCACGACAACACGCAGACCGTCCGTTCTATGATGATAGAACGGACGGTTCGCACTAAACGTAGACCGTCCGTTCCG
>NW_010965020.1:48752-49241 GCF_000463585.1 Tarenaya hassleriana
TTAGCAGACTTTTGGAGAGATCCAAGAGATTGAGAGTGTGATCAAAGTCCGTTTTTCTCGAAGCACAAATCCGAATAGAGATTCGAGTCCTAGCAGACAAGTTCCAAGCGTTGGAATCCATCCCAAGTGTGGATACATGTAGAGGGCGAGGTAATTTCCTGCCTTTCGTGATCAGACGTGTTCTTCGATTGATACAGGCCCCGGATCGATTGAGGTAAGCGTTCTAACGTTTCTACGATTCATTAGAAGCATGGTTCTAGGGTTTATTAAAATTTTGTTTTATATCCGCTGCGCAAACCTTAGAATCGATCTCTTAGGAATAGGATTCGCTCTAAAGATCCCAGGAAACCCAACACAAGGAACCCGAGGATGGTGTGCAAGCTTCAGAGGTCCAATTATGGACTGAAGCAGGCTTCGAGGAGCTGGAACCTTCGCTTTGATGAGACAATCAAAAAGTTTGGTTTCTCACAGAACGAAGACGAGCCATGT
>NW_010965020.1:49269-49652 GCF_000463585.1 Tarenaya hassleriana
TGTACGTGGATGACATTCTCTTTATAGGGAATGACGTTCCTACCTTGCAAGATGTTAAGTCTTGGCTAGGAACGCAGTTTTCTATGAAGGACCTAGGAGAAGCGGCCTATATTCTGGGCATCAAGATCTATAGAGATAGATCGAGGCGTCTTCTAGGATTGTGTCAGAGTACTTACATCGATAAGGTCTTGAAACGGTTCAAGATGCAAGATTCCAAGAAAGGAACCTTACCGATGAGCAGTGGCACAATTCTTCCTATGACACCTGATGAGCGAGAAAGCATGGATCGGATTCCATATGCTTCGGCAATTGGATCCATCATGTATGCCATGCTTTGTACACGACCGGATGTATCCTACGCGTTGAGCATCACGAGTAGATAC
>NW_010965020.1:49845-50510 GCF_000463585.1 Tarenaya hassleriana
GCGACCGTTGCAGATTTTACTACAGAAGCTGAGTATATTGCAGCGTCGGACGCAGCAAAGGAAGCTGTTTGGATCAGGAAGTTTGTTGGCGATTTGGGTGTCATTCCGAGTGTTGATAGCCCCATTGCTCTGTATTGTGACAACAATGGAGCGATCGCACAAGCGAAAGAACCCAGATCCCATCAACGATCCAAACACATACTCAGACGATTTCACCTTATCAGGGAGATTATAGACAGAGGAGACGTGCACATTTCAGAGTGTCGACAGATGACAACATTGTCGATCCGTTGACGAAGCCTCTCCTTTCGTCGAAGCATGAGGGTCATGTTAGGGATAAGGGCATTAGATGTTTAGCAGTTCATGATTGTTGGTTTAGTGCTTGATAACTTCTATTCTTCTCTATATTTTGATAAGAGTTTGTCTAGGTTTTACGGGACAATCACATTCATTCATGGACATTCTAGGCGTGTTAGGATACAAAACCCGGTTGTGCTCTAGTTTTGCAGAGTTACAGGTTTCGAAGATGATTGGACTCGAAAAGGAGCCATTTGGAGCGTTAAAGGAGAAGTTCGGATGAGATACTCATGTTGCGACATCAATAACTTTCTCTACAGAGGTCCAAATCTGCGAGACTTATACCATTGGAAAGAGCACTTCAAGAG
>NW_010965020.1:51480-52082 GCF_000463585.1 Tarenaya hassleriana
TGAATACGTCAAACGTCCTGCGTAACAGGAGGACTATAAAGGCGTGTATCAGGTACGAAACGAATCATGTACTGGATTGTAGATAGTTAAGACGGAATTTGTACCTCTCGTAAAAGAGAGAGATATCGCTGGGCCCCTCGTGTGAGCAAGACTGTAGAAACGTGTGGCCGCACTATAGACGAACGTCGTCTATTTCAGATAGTCGAACTCAGTGAACAAGAAAGCAGTCGAATCAGATAAGGTGGCTTGTCCATGCCTTATGTTCGACATATGATATCGCGATACAAAAGGATCATCAGCCGGAATCATCACTGGTGTTCGTAAGATCACGAACAAACTCTATTCGAGATAGGTAGTCATAGTGTCTTGCTAGAGACCGCCTATGACTTGTATATTCGGAATAGAGATTTCGGACTATACTGCTATATCGAATGAGCCTACAGGGTCACACACGCAGGGAAGGACAAAACGCACGAGAAAACGACGGAAAAACCAAGACGGAAAAACGCACAGGACTCGGTACACACGTATCAAGTTTTTGGCGCCGTTGCCGGGGACTGGTTAGCCTATTTCTAGGTCTTTATTGATTCTAGATCTTAGCT
>NW_010965020.1:53056-55284 GCF_000463585.1 Tarenaya hassleriana
TTAGGGAGTTTAGTATCATTCATAATGATACATGGATTTCATAACAGATCTAGTATGCAAGAACATGTAATGAATCAAATACTCTCATAAAACCATAGAAAGTATCAATACATCGAATGTATCTAAAGAAAGCTCATAAACTTGGGTTCTTACATTGCACCGAAGCACACCCAACTCCTATCATGCATCAACAGACCGCCCATAGACAGCTTTGAGCTACCGCCACAGTGCATCACGATGTTCAGTCAGGCGAGCTTCAGAGGGCGGCCCACAGAAGATCCCATTGCTCACTTGACTCAGTTCAAGATGTTGTGCAGATCGGTTAGGAAAGCCAGAGGGATGACCATTGAGGATGTCTATTTGGAGGCTTTTCCTTTTTCACTGATGGACCGGGCAAGAGATTGGCTCTATACTCTTGAGCCAAACTCGATTACGACATGGGAGGAGCTAGAGGAGCAATTCATGGCGAAATATTACTCCCCAGAGAAGACCCGAGCCGCACAGAGAGCTATACATAGCTTCACTCAGGAGAGTGACGAGAGTCTATACGATGCATGGGAGAGATTCAAAGGCTATCAGCGCCTTTGTCCACACCACGGCATGGATAAGCGACTGTTGCTTTCCACGTTCATCCACGGACTGAAAGACGATACTAGAGCATGGATTGACGCAGCTTGTGGAGGGAGTGTATATGACATTCCCTTTGACACCCTAGAGATGCAGATTGCTAAGATGGCTAAGGCAAGAGGGATGTCAGGAGAAAGCATCAGACGCTCTACAGGACGGGTAGATTTGGGCGAGTCCACTGCTTTGAAAGCAGTCATGTCTGATTTATCGGCGATCAAACAACATATGGGACTCAAGAATACATCTATCCCGCACAAAGTCCAGCCTGGAATGTTTCTGGTTAATCAGGCCACATCAGAAGAAGAATCGGTTGAGGACGTCAACTACATAGGAAGGAATCAATACCAGAATCCTTCACACCTCTACAACCCGAGCGCGCCTAGGAACCATCCTGGTTTGTCCTACGGAAACCCAAGCGGAGCATTGAATGCGCAGCAGCAGAGCGCTCCCAGAATCCCTCAGAATCCCCCAGGCTTCACTCAGTCACGTTTTCAGGGGAAGAATCAGGGATACGCGCAACAGAATCCTGGGTACGGGCAGCAGGATCAGGGTTACCTAGCGCATCAACCTGCAAAGAACGATGAAGCGGATATCAAGATGATGATTGCCCAACTGATGGCCGATCAGAAGACATCATTTACGGAGCTGAAAACCGAGGTACAGAGCATAAGGGAAAGGCAAGACACTTTTGAGAGGAGATTAGATGGAGTTGAGGCTCATCTGAAGCATGTGGACATGCAGATTGCAGAGCTTGCATCACAACCCTCTAGACAGCAGGGCACATTTCCTGGAAAGCCCGAACCGAATCCACGAGAGCATGTCAATGCTATTCAACTTATAAATGGAGAGAACCTGCATGATACAGTCCCTCTGACCACAGAAAAAAGGATGAAGTCCAGATACACTGCTGAAGAGAAAGGGAAAGTCATAGATCACGAGACACCTAAGGTGCATATAGAGGAAGCCGAACCACCATATGTAGCTCCTCCACCTTATGTACCACCCATTCCTTTCCCTTCTCGATTGAAGAAGCATACTGAGGATACACAGTTGTCCAGATTTGTTGATATGCTGCGGAAGTTAGAGGTTAAGGTACCTTTCTACGAGACAATACTCCAGATCCCTTCTTATGCAAAATTTTTGAAAGATATCTTAACTAAGAAGAGGGTGATTGGGAAGGAGACAATATCCTTGAGCACAGAGGTGAGCGCTGCGATTCTACAGCATGAGTTGCCACGAAAGAGATCGGATCCAGGTAGTTTCTCGATTCCTTGCAAAATCGGGAACATTGAGATTGACCGTGCATTGTGCGATTTGGGTGCCAGTGTGAGCTTGCTTCCGTTGTCCATCTACAAGAAGCTCAACATTGGAGATCTGAAGCCGACGAGGATGGCCCTACAGCTTGCGGATAGATCCGTCAAGTATTAGGACCATCATTGGGGAAAGGTACGTATCCTGCTCATAATCCTATATCTGTTTTTGAACCTTCTATTACAGGTTGTCGAGCATGAGCAACGAGCAAGAGAGGATCGAAACGAGCAAAATCATCGCTCAAACGTCCACAAGATCCACCTCCTTCACAAGTTTGGAAACCCAAGGAG
>NW_010965020.1:59738-68319 GCF_000463585.1 Tarenaya hassleriana
AAAACGACGGAAAAACCAAGACGGAAGAGTCTGGAACGGACTAACCAGAAATCCAAAATGGACGGTCCGCCGTGCCAGACCCGACGGTCCAGAACGGACGGTCCACGTGCATTTCTGGACCGTCCGTTCCGGGCTTCAGTTTTTCCGAAATTAAACCGGATTAGGGTTAAATCACTTTATAAAAGGGAGATTAAAAAAACCCTAATGAGGTGAGCCAACTTCAGAACACTTTTAACAGTTTTTGGTGAGATCCAAAAGGTTGAGAGTGTGATCAAAGTCCGTTTTTCTCGAAGCACTAATCGAATAGCGGATTCGAGTCCTAGCAGACAAGTTCCAAGCGTTGGAATCCATCCCGAAGTGTGGATACGGTTAGAGGGCGAGGTATTCTTCCTGCCTTTCGTGATCAGACGTGTTCTTCGATTGATACAGGCCCCGGATTGATTGAGGTAAGCGTTCTAACGTTTCTACGATTCAATAGCAGCATGGTTCTAGGGTTCTATAAAATTTTTGTTTTACTTCCGCTGCGCAAACCCTAGAATCGGTCTCTTAGGAATAGGATTCGCTCTAGAGATCCCAGGAAATCCAACACTGGGGACGAAGCTCAAGATGAGCACGGCATACCATCCTCAAACAGACGGTCAGTCGCAGCGGACGGTACAGACTCTGGAGGACATGCCTTGAGCTTGTATCATGGAGTGGGGAGCTCCGTGGGATCGGTACTTGATATTGTGCGAGTTTGCGTACAACAACAGCCATCACATGAGCATAGGAGTGTCTCCATATGAGGCCTTGTACGGGAGACCGTGCAAGACACCTTGTGTTGGACAGAGATCGGAAAACATCGCGAGTTCGGGCCGGAGATTGTTGAGGAGACCACGGAGGTGATACGGAGGATTCGTGCCCATCTGAAGACAGTGCGGGATCGACAAAATTCATACGCTGATCAACGATGGCGAGACTTCGAGCTGGAGGTCGGAGATTATGCCTTTCTCCGAGTACAGGCGATGCGAGGTCATGCGAGGTTCGGGCAGAGCGGGAAGCTGAAGTCGCGCTACATCGGACCTTATCCCGTGATCGCGAGATTGGTAGTTGTTGCAGACCGTCTTGGATTGTCACCGGAGCTGGACAATATCCATGACGTGTTTCACGTGTCGATGCTGCGAAGGCACGTAGCGGATCCTTCTAACATTTTAGAGCCCCAGGAGTTGGAGTTTACGGAGGCTACACGTTTTCGGGATGAGCCACTGCAGATCGTGGATCGGAAGGTCAAGAAGCTGCGGACGAAGGAAGTGCCACTTGTGAAGGTCTTGTGGCGGAGCCAAGGGGTCTCTAACATTACTTGGGAACCCGAAGCAGAGATGCATAGTAGTTATCCGCATCTATTTACTTGAGCGTTGTACAAACTCTTTCACATGACGTTCGGTTTGTATCAGACTTATGTTTTCTAATGACATGACGATCTGGATTGTGCTTTGGTGATGATATCGGATACGAGAAAATCTTGGTGACATCACGAGATTCTGAATTCGAGGACGAATTCTTTTTAAGGGGGGAGGATTTGTAATACCCCGATTCCCGTATAAATTATTTAAATTATTTTCGAGGATAAAAGGAGGGTAAAATAAGGCAAAAATATAGAGAATATTTCAACGAAGATCTAGAAGAAAACGACACTCGATTTGACTGAGAAACGAGGAAGTTATGAGCAAACGAAAATTGAGTAGAACCTGGAAATTCGGAATTCAAAAGTTATTCGAGGTACGGACGTTTCAAGTTGTACCTCATCGTGTAAACGTGAGTTTCCAATAATCTATTGATTGGACATGAAAGAGGACATTCCAAGGAAGGTGTAGAAACAAACGGGGCTCAATTCGGATAGGAAACGAGTGAGAACGGAGCAATCGAAGTCAGTCGGGACGGACCAGAAATCTCAGAACGGACGGACCAGACGGTAGAACGGACGGATTGCTTAAGGCAGAACGGATGGACCACGAACGAGCTAGGAGCTGGGCCAAAACTGAGCCCAGATCGTCCGTTCCAGGACCAGAACGGATGGTCTGCTGGGCAGAACGCAAATGGCCAACTTGCTGCCTTGGGACGCGTATTTCTCTGCGTTCCTGGACCCCACCGGCATCAACTCTCTGACCAACCTCACCAGGACGTTGCAGGCTCGAACTTGGGCCTGGGTTTGAGCCCATTCGACCTCCCTCTCGCAGCATAAACCTCTCCCAAGTCAGGGACTTCACCATTTTTGGACAGATTGCAGAAAAATAGAGAGAGAGGAGAAAGAGAGAAGGGCGAGAAACAGGGGGAACCAGAGCAAGGAGAGCTCAGGAACTCCAAGGGGGACATCCCTAGAGTGTTTAGAAGAGGGTTTCGACGAGCAACAGACCGGAAAACGGCAACAAATCCGACCAAAACCAGATCTGAGCTGAAACAGAGGTGAGTGGCTCGAGTTGCATCTGTGTAAGCTCGTTTTCGTCGATGTGATTGTGTTATTTAGATGGTTTGTTGCTTAGATTAGATAGAGGAAACTTCAATTAACATTTAGCAACAAACGGAACTGAATTTGGTTGAGAAATGAGGGATATATGATCAAACGAAGTCGGACCAGAAAACTGTTTCGCGAGAGAGAACAGAGCTGGAACAGACGGTCTGTTTTTGCAGACCGGACGGTCTAGGTGACCCAGACCGGACGGTCTGGCATCCCCAGACCGAACGGTCTGCGTTCTAGACCTCAAAAAATTGTCCCGAGACGCCCCGGGATAGCACGGGATCCCTGGACCGACCGATCCACATCCTAGACCGACCGTTCCAGAGTACGGAACCCTTTTTCGAATGATTTTCGAATCCCGTGTGCGTGAGATGTGTGATACAACGATTCGAGTGACTCGTTGTGTGATTATACGGGGTAGTTTGCATGGCGTTAAGCGGTAGATCGGTAAAGGACCGGATACCGTGATACGTGTGATTGTACTGGGGGATATATACATGATGTGTGCCATGTGTGTAGCTTGCTCGTGCGTACGAGTCAAGCATGATTGTGTTTGTGGATGGCTGTGGACGCAACCATCACCGTCATGGACTTGACGGGCGTTTGAGACGCGATAAGTCGTGTGCGACACGACGGCCAACATCATGGACTTGACGGGCGTGTGACGCGCTCCTAGTCATGGACTTGACTAGGGTATATGGCTGGAACCCTATGGTGGACTCCATACGGGTGATATGATCGATTGTGTGATGCTGACTTGACACGGCCAACGTCATGGACTTGACGGGCGTGGAGGCACCCCTAGTCATGGACTTGACTAGGGTATATGGCTGGACCGTTTGATGGACTCCATACGGGTGTGTTTACTTTTCCGTTGTGTCATGGACTTGACATCGGTAGTCACGTGACGTGACAAACGCTTGAGGCGATATTGTCGTGTGATGCGACGGCCAACGTCACGAGAGTGACGGGCGTGTGATGCGCACCTACTCATGCTGACTTGATTAGGGTTTATGGCTAGCCCCATGATGGACCCCATGCGGGTGTGATTGTGATTGTTATTATATGTGTGATGCACGTTATATGGTAATGCATGTTACTATTGCTGCATGTGATTGTGAATCATCGTTCTAACACCGTTCTCGCTGAGAATGGGTTTACCGGGTTCAACCCAGGCTACTCACTAAGCAGTTGTGCTTAGCCCTCGTGGTTTATATTTTTCAGATCACGAGGATTACGCCTAGCACACGGACAGCGACGGCCTGAGAGAAGCAGCATCATGTATGGGATTTTATTTTGAACTCCGGGACTTGTATTCCAACATTTTGTACGGTTATGTTATGACTTTTCGGACATGTGTTGTTTTGCGATACTGATCGCTTGTATTTTCCGCTGCTTACTCTGGTTTGATTAAAAATGTTTTTGGATTTCTTATTTTTGCTTCCGCGACTTATTATTTTATTTTATATCGTCCATGTGGCACAACCTTTATACTGTACACGGGTTACGGGTGTCACACAAACAGACAGAAAATATGCAAGTCGCTTAATACACATACTAACACAAACAATAGATGCAATATGGCAGGCTCCCACTAAGAAAAACACCCTCAATGAGTTTCTAAGTGAGCTAGGATCCATATTTCACATGCTTTTGAGTCAGCTAGGGCATGATGCTCAAAAACATGCTATTTAGGTAGACAACACATTGTCAACCACATCCTATGTGATTCCTAGATGAGTATGGGATAGTGATACGCTACCACTGCATGTTCCTCATCCCATCCTTACCATCAGGTCCAAGTCCGACTTGATAACCCAATTCAAGCTCAACCATATTCGAGCTATGAGAATCACGATTTCTCCATATTGCCTCACCAAGATAATCAGACACGCTCAGCTAGGGCATGACCCGTAACCATGACGATCGAGGCCTTGACAGTTGCTCTACTAATGGGCGGTAATAGCTTGAGATTTCATGAGGTATATGTGACTTGAACACAATGAAATCTTGACTGAATTCAAATCAGTACAATCAAGCTGTTCTGATCAGATCGGTAGAATCGGAATCTCGGTTCAGACACTTGAAACGATGCAACGATTGCATCTAACAAAGTCTGATCAACTGACTCGGTCCGAGTCAACACTTGACTTGGTCCGAGTCGGAAGCCGAAATCATCTACAGATCAATCTGAACCAAAACTTGTCAACCAGACAACTTTCTGTACTGACTCTGTCCGAGTCAAAACTGGCTCGGTCCGAGTCAGAAGTCTGTGAGGCCGAGTCTAGGGGATTTACGGGAAACTCTCTCAATCACCGGCTCACTCAAGTGGCACTCGAATTCAAGAGAGAATCAGATAATGGATGGCGGAAACAAAGGGTAAGATGGCGAGTATGGCTTCGGACAAACCGAAGGATGAGCCGGACGCACCGAGCTCGGGATTTTCGGACAAACCGAAAGATTGTTCGTGATTTGTTGAGTGTTATCTGCATCATTGTTGAGAAATCTGTGTAAATCTCGCTCATCGTTGGCACGAGATTGCACCTTACTTGTTGTTCATACGCTGCTGTGTTTTCGGGTACAAATTTGTTTGTGATAACCTCAATCTGTAGCTCAATTTTGCACGTTAGTAATTTGTTTGATCAGACCACATTGTTTGCCGCCTTTTTTGCACGTTGATTGACATACTCGTTGAAATCTGAACGTTCGTGAAATCTGTTTTAACGCGTGTGGTGTGCAAGAACCGTTGATTGTTATCACTCGTTCATTGTTTCGCTTTGATCGCACGTATCCGTGTTCGTTAGGCGTTAGGTTGAATGCCTAAGTGTTTGTCTTGCACGTTGGTTGCTGCATGATTGTGTGTTGCGAGGTTTAGTGACATGAGTAACCACGAACAGTCACGTGATGGAGCGAATATAGAATCTAGTGAAAGCGCTATGCTTCAAATGTTACAACAGATTCAAGATCGCCTCACACGACTTGAGAAAGAGACCCGACCCGTAGAATTTGTGAGTGCCTCAAACCACCGTCCGTATCATGAACTAAGGGCTGGTCGGAAATCTAAGTCGTCTTTGTTTACGGGAAAAGAAAACCCAGAAGTTTATCTCGAGTGGGAGCGGCAAATGAATGACATCTTTGAGTGTTACTCCTGGTCGAACCAAAGAAAAGTCCAATACGCGGCTGCCCATCTTGCGAAGAATGCTCTCATGTGGTGGGAACAAAAGGAGATCGAATACCGACGAGCACATTATGATCCGGTTTTCACTTGGAAAGAGATGAAAATCCTCATGCGGAAAAGGTATGTACCTCGACATTGTCTCCGTGAATTACAATATAGATTCGATAACATCATGCAGGGAGACACAACGGTTGAGGAATACTACGGAGAATTTGAGCAGCTCGTTGCGTACTTAAGAATCGACGACGATGAAGAAGAACTCATGATGCATTTCCTAGGAGGCTTACAAAAACGAATCGCTAGAAAGGTAAAACAACAAGTGTACCGTGACTTGGGATATCTTGTGCATGCGGCGATTCAAGTAGAGCGACAAATCAACAAGAAGCCTTTGGAATTGGTGAATGTACTTGCTGCAACACCAACAAAAGAAAGCGTCATCAAAAACCAAAACAAGCACAAGATGAAGGATAATAAAGACAAACACGAGGAAGCAAAAACTATCCTACAAGGTAACGAATCCATTCTTTCGTGTATTGATTTTACTTGTGCAACCACGTGTCAGGAGCGCAGGAAACAAGGACATCACGATAGTGAATATCTGGAACATCGAGAGATGACTATGGTAGAAGAGGCAAAACACACATTCATAGTAGTGGTTGAGAAGAACGAGATCATACGTGGCGAAGAAATTCAAGAAGTGGAGAATGATATGGACGAGACTATCCAAGATGCCGAAGAGAACGTGGATGAGATGTCGAATGAAAAAGTACTTGAAAAGTCCAAGATGATATTGGAGAAAATCTGCAAGGACTACACAATGCTTCCAATAACCGAATCTCCACATCTCGGAACAAGCGCCCAAGAATGTATGATCAAGATCAATGGTTATGATGACTACATGGTACCCGATGCTACAAATAACCATACAAGTCTCATAGGTTATTCGCTAAGAGGAGACCCCGGTAATTTCGTTCCTCTTTATATTCTTGTTTATGATTCTTGTCTTAATGAAGTCATAACCCGATTTGAGTCCGAAAAATGGGTTTTTCAAAGGAAATATTTTTACAAACATCTCGGGAAGAACACTTGCTGCACTAATATATTTGTTGCCCTAGATGATGTTTTTGATTTGCAGGTGTTCCAAACTCGGGAGGAGAATGTTTGCATGGAGAAAAGGATAGAAAACACGAGTATCCTCCCAGCGCAAAGGCCGCATGAAATGCGTAGTCCTAACCACGGACTCATGGATATAAATAGGAATAAATCTTTCAGGCGGGAAAAGGTTCAACACAACAACCATGGCCTCACAAAGGAGAAACAATTCAAACGGGAAAAGGCTCGAAAGAAAGTGTTAGGAATATTCGAAGCACGCCAAGACCAAGGTAAGTATGACATAACTTATATTTTCACTAATGCTGACTTGGCACCGTTTGATGTAGGAACATTATGATCCGGTTTTCACTTGGAAAGAGATGAAAATCCTCATGCGGAAAAGGTATGTACCTCGACATTGTCTCCGTGAATTACAATATAGATTCGATAACATCATGCAGGGAGACACAACGGTTGAGGAATACTACGGAGAATTTGAGCAGCTCGTTGCGTACTTAAGAATCGACGACGATGAAGAAGAACTCATGATGCATTTCCTAGGAGGCTTACAAAAACGAATCGCTAGAAAATGCTTCAAATGTTACAACAGATTCAAGATCGCCTCACACGACTTGAGAAAGAGACCCGACCCGTAGAATTTGTGAGTGCCTCAAACCACCGTCCGTATCATGAACTAAGGGCTGGTCGGAAATCTAAGTCGTCTTTGTTTACGGGAAAAGAAAACCCAGAAGTTTATCTCGAGTGGGAGCGGCAAATGAATGACATCTTTGAGTGTTACTCCTGGTCGAACCAAAGAAAAGTCTCCGAAATGGCAGGCAAACAAGTTTTAGACAAGATGTCAGACAACTCTAAACGTGCAGATTGGAAGAGCGAGCAATAGATATCGACGTGCAGCAAACGGTGTGCGTTCAACAACGTGCAACCGACGAAAGCAATGAATGTGCTGTCATTCACGGTTCAAACAACGTGCAATCAAAGATGATTTAAACACGGAATGAAACAGGCTCCTCGAAGTTATCACAGTAGATAATTCATGCAATATTCAACAAGTGACGATTCAAGCAACAATGCTAACGATTATCGACAATAACGTGTTGCGACCACAAACAAGAACACGATCAGATCTTCGTACGTGCTAACACAACCACGAGTGAGTGTTACTACAGTAGGTAAAGCTATCAAAACGTGCTCTCAAACCTAATCCACAAATGGATTTAATCAATCAACAACAAGCGAGTAAATAACGTATAGCAATGTGTGATATATCAACCCAACGTGCTAACAATTTACCACCAGCGAACAACACGTTTCAATACACATCATACAGGAGAGATTTACACAATAATGAACAGCAAACACGCAAGACAAACGTGCAATCGAAGCGAAAAAAATGGACGAGTGATAACAATCAACGGTTCTTCGTAATCACGCGTTTAAAACAGATTTTTCGGTTGCAGATTTCGAATGATATGTCAATCAACGTGAGCAAGGATAACACGATTCTAGACACACATAAACGTGCAAATGATTCACAATGTTCTTCACACAAGCTGTTCGATATACCAAGCAAAGGAAGTGATCACACAAATCTGATTTTGGAAGATGAACGGTGAACAATGACACATCCAAATCGTTAATCACGAAACAATGGATAAAGCTCGATCAAGGAGAGATATCACCGTGAATTAGCTGCGCTTAAGGCTCATGAATCTCGCTCGAAACTCTCGTTTACAACCTGCGAATTCGAAGCAATACAACTCAGATTTTTGGAACTTATGTGTTTTTGTTTTTTTTTT
>NW_010965020.1:68680-70241 GCF_000463585.1 Tarenaya hassleriana
GATAAACTCAACAAAAACGAAATTCATTCAACAAGACTACCAAATTGTGATGTTTACATCTGAATTTAAAGAGAGAACAAAGGCTCCAACAGCTAGTGCATTAAATGCACAAAACACATGCAAGACTACTCATAAATGTGCCTAGAAATTGAAAAATGTAGTTGTTGCAATATGTCATGAAACTCAGCTCGACTTGGCATTATTTTTGGACCAAAATCTTGATAATGTGACGTCCTTGAGCTTCACTAAAGTGAGTTGGGCTTGATCTTTCAAAACGGAGTTACTTCAATGCGTCGGAAATGAACGTGTTGGAACGTTGTTGAAGAACGCGCGTCTTGGCTCGAATTTTGGGCGGAGCGGGCTTAACCTTTGGTCGTGCAACCTCAAGTTTTGGAAATCCCATTTTGCCTTATAAATATCATTGATCTCCTCGGAATTGGACTTCTCCGTGTGCTCCTTGCGTTCCAAGCAATCCATGCAATCCTTGCATTCCAAGCATTGCTTAAGCTCCAAGATATCTCGTTGAACTCCTAACTCCGTGCTCCCGATCCAAGCTATCATTAGCTCCATGCGTTCCTTCACCCGCAAGACATAGTTTGATGCATCGCTCGAGATATCGAGGTCCTCATCACAAAACTCTGACTCTGTCCGAGTCAAAACTCTGGAGATACTTTCAGACCACGAAATCTAGGGTTTCACCCTAATTCGATGCGCCATCAAGCCGTCTTCGACCCCAAACTTATCCATGCATCAAATAATAATCATAACATCATTAAATATGCATAGATCAAGCCTATCATGCAATTTTAACCATTAAAATTCATATAGACATGCGACAAGCACGGCGATATACAGAGAACCAGGCTCTGATACCACTGTCGGGTTTCGCTACGGGTTCCTAGCATGCGATCTCATCGTTCTAGGATTTGGTTACTAGGTTTCATGCAGCGGAAGGAAAATCTAAACCTAGTCAAACGTCACACGCAACCAAACTCATCCGTAAAACCCCATTTAATCGTGTATATCACCGTAGGAATCGAATACTTACCTCTTTCCTGAAGATCTGAAAGATCGATCCGAGGCCTGTTTAATCACCTAGGACTTAAGTTACAGTCCCTCTACACGTATCCACACCGAGGGAAGGATTCCAAACGCTTTTGGAACCGATCTGCTAGGATTTGTGAAGGATTTGAAGTGGGATCTAATCCCGGGAGCTAGAAGTATGAAAGAAACGATTTCTTCTGAGTTTTTGCTATGTTTTAGGGTTCTTTTCGTCTGTCTTAGGTTGAGGACGGCGTCCAATACCCTTCTTATAAGATAGGAACCCTAATCCCTTTTGGAAAGTGACTTTTTCCGAGTATTGACTCGGTCCGAGTCAGAACGAATCAGCCCAAGCCCATCACCAAGTGTTGACTCGGTCCGAGTCAAAACTTGACTCTGTCCGAGTCAAAACATCAGCCAAGCCCAAAACACTTTCTGGGCTTCGACCCGCATGGAACTGACTCGGTCCGAGTCAAATATTGACTCGGTCCGAGTCAGAAGGCTGAAAACGTCTGATTTG
>NW_010965020.1:70651-71971 GCF_000463585.1 Tarenaya hassleriana
AGGAGGTGACAAGTCCCATATTGCATGTCTACTATCTCCATATGATTCGTGAACGTATCTGATCAACGCCGTTATAATCATCTGGTTAAAGACGACGTTTGACGCAGTCAAGACACACCACTCCTCATATCAGATACTCTAGACATCTCAGGTATGAGGATCGAAGAACGAACCGCTGTATGAGATTCATGTCATGACTCCGTCCATGTGACAATCTCATGCGGGTCATCCAGTCACTCGTTCACAACGAGTACCCATTATTGTGATCTGCATCCAATGCATTGATTACACTGTTGGTTTAGTGCTCTAAGATGTACTGTTTATGAGCTTTGTTCAGATACATTCGATGTATTGATACTTTCTATGGTTTTATGAGAGTATTTGATTCATTACATGTTCTTGCATACTAGATCTGTTATGAAATCCATGTATCATTATGAATGATATTAAACTTCCTAGTCTTGTGTCATTGTGGGAATGGTGACATAATAAGACTAGTATGATGTGTGATTGATGATCATAGCGATGATCATAGGTATTGGATACGATCACTGTCATAGGTATTCGTTGAAGAACGGAATACTGGATTGACCCGCATGAGATTGTCACATGGACTAGTGTCATGACTTGAATCTCATATGGCGGTTCCATGATTGGATCCTAAGACCTGAGATATCTACGGAATCCAACATGAGGAGTTGCGTGCTTTGAATACGTCAAACGTCCTGCGTAACAGGAGGACTATAAAGACGTGTATCAGGTACGAAACGAATCATGTGCTGGATTGTAGATAAACAAGACGGGATTTGTACCTCTCGTAAAAGAGAGAGATATCGTTGGGCCCCCTCGTGTGAGCGATACTGTAGAAATGTGTGGCCGCACTATAGACGAACGTCGTCTATTTCAGACAGTCGAACTCAGTGAACGAGAAAGCAGTAGAATCAGATAAGGTGGCTTGTCCATGCCTTATGTTCGACATATGATATCGCGATACAAAAGGATCATCAGCCGGAATCATCACTGGTGTTCGTAAGATCACGAACCAACTCTATTCGAGATAGGTAGTCATAGTGTCTTGCTAGAGACCGCCTATGACTTGTATATCCGAAATAGAGATTTCAGATTATACTGCTACGCAGGGAAGGACGAAACCGCACGAGGAAACGACGAAAAACCGAGACAGAAGGGTCTGGAACGGACGGACCGGAAGTCCAGAACGGAGGGTCCACCAAGTCCAGACCCGACGTTCCATAGTGCGTGGTCTGTCCGTTCCAGAAAGGTCTGGAACGGACGGTCCACTAACGCAGACCGTCCGTTCTG
>NW_010965020.1:74053-74565 GCF_000463585.1 Tarenaya hassleriana
AACACTGTTTGACTGATATTAGAGATTGAGATGATTTTTCCACCCCGGATTGATATGATCAATTAGCTCAAGACCATGTTTGAGGAGCTAGCGCGTACTGAAAAGTACAAGACGCTGAAAGCTCTGGTGAAGACGGAGATGCCAAGAGGTAGCTCTGTCAACACCCACGTCCTCAACATGGGAGCTCATGTTGAAGAACTTGAGCGTATGGGAGTTAACCTCGATGGTGACTTGGTTGCGGACTTATCCTGATGTCATTACCCGAGGACTATAACCAGTTCGTGATGCAGTACCATATGCACGGGATGACTAAGAGCTTAGCCGAACTGCATGGGATGCTGAAATCGGCCGAGCAGGATATCGTGGTGCCCAAGACTGTGCTTGCTGTTGAGAATAACTCCAGCAAGAAGCGGCGGGGTAAAGCCAAAAAGAAGGCGGTGAAAAAGGCAAAAGTTGCCTCTACGCCCAAGCCTAAGCCCGATAAGGGTGACTATCATTACTGCGGAGTGTCT
>NW_010965020.1:75692-76369 GCF_000463585.1 Tarenaya hassleriana
CTGAACAGGAGTCCAACGAAGTCGGCTGAAACAACATCATATGAGATATGGACAGGGAAGCGTCCCGCGTTGTCGTTTGTCCGAATTTGGGGTTGCGACGCTTACGTGAAGCGTCAGATGGCTGATAAGTTATCCTCCAAATCAGATAAGTGTTTATTTGTAGCCTACCCTAAGGAAACTAAGGGTTACTACTTCTACTTTCCGGTAGAGAACAAGGTGTTCATTGCCAGGAATGCGACTTTTATGGAGCGAGAGTTCGTCTCCAAAAGAGTCAGTGGGAGTAGGATCGAACTTGAGGAAGTTCGAGAGCAGCAAGTAGACGCTGAGCCGAGTGAACAAGTTGAAGAAGTTCAACCTGTTTCACTGCCGGTTGTGACTCAACCTTTGACGAGTGAACCTCGGAGATCAGGCAGGATTCGCCAAGAGCCAACGAGATATGGATTTCTTGTGACTGGGAATGAGGAACTCATGATATTAGAACATGACGAGCCCACCACATACCCAGAGGCAATGGCGAATCCGGACTCCGAAAAATGGCGCGAGGCTATGAAGTCCGAGATGCAATCCATGTCAGACAACCAAGTATGGACTCTGGTTGATGCATCTGAAGGGATAAAACCCATCGGATGCAAATGGATCTTCAAGAAGAAGACAAACATGGATGGCAACGTGCACAC
>NW_010965020.1:79501-107193 GCF_000463585.1 Tarenaya hassleriana
GGACGGTCCAAGGGTGACGGACTGATTGGCACATAACGGAAGGTTGGACCGTCCGTTCTACCATGCAGAACGTCCGTTCTACTAGGCTGATCGTCCGTTCTGACTTCTGAAGTCGAGACTGAACGTTCTGCCAGCCTGGAACGTCCGTTCTACCTCTAGAACGGACGGTCAGAGTCAGCACGCTTAACTTTGGAGTTCTCTCGGGATAGTCAACCAAAAAGGTAGGTGCACCTTGTTGCTATGAGTAGCTCAACTAATTCTTTTATGCTATCTTAGACTGTATAGACCCATACCTATACAGTCCTCGGATCTCTCTCATTCCGGTGTGTTCGATTCATCCCTGTACCCCCTACCCAGAAGCTCGTCAGGAGCCGCCGCTTGTCCGTGCCTCTGCACCGGTGATCACTCCCCGCCCTCCTACGGTACTCTAGGTTGTCACAGGCCCACCAGCTTCCGCCTGGTTCGTCCTCGAAAACTCAAACTATATAGTTAGAAATCAAATTGAATTAGTTATCGGATAAAACATTTTTAGCAACTAATTAATAAATCAGAGTACCAAAATTAGTTTAAGGTCTTTACTACAAAAAAAACAGTTATATAGCGACGGAAAAATCCATCGCAATTAAGAATTTGCGACGGAATGCGACGGACTTATTTCCGTTGGTATAACGTTGTCGCAAACGTATAACGGTCGTTAATCCGTCGCAAGGGTGTGACGGAAAAAATCTGCATTTTGCGACGGAAAATGACGGATAATTCCGTCGCAATTTGCGACGGAATTTTTTCCGTCGCATTCCGTTGCAAATGTTTTAAAAAATTAAAAAAAAATATAACAAAATTATATACTATATATACACATACATATATATATTTTCACATATACATACATTCATACACAGACATTACACACATACAAATATACATACATATATATATATACACATATTTTCATATACACAAACACACATACACATTCACACATATACACATATATACACATACATAAATACTCATACACATATACATTTCCCAAACACATACACATATACATTTCACAAACACATACACATACATATAAACACACACATATACACATATTCATATACACATACAATCACATATACATACACATACATATTCACATTCACATATATATACACATACACATACATAAACACACACACATACACATTCACACATACATACACATTCACTTACACACATATATAAACACACACATACACATTCACACATATATATACACATTCACTTACACACACATACACATACATAAACACACACAAATACATCAAACACACACATATATATATATATATATATATATATATATATATAAAAATACATATATATTACCTTATGGGAGAAATTTGGCGATCTTTGGAGGATTTAGAAAAAAAATTTCGATTTTTATTTTTTTTTCTGAAAATTTTTGAAGTTTGATGAAGAAGACGACTCGTGGTTTTATATTGTGTTTTGCGACGGAATTTTCCGTCACAATCCATCACAAAATGAAATTAATTTACGCGCCCAAAATTCAAAAAATTTCGTCGAAAAACGAAACCAAATACATTGCGACGGAATATTCTGTCGCAATCCGTCGCAATTTTTATTTTCCGTCGCAAATCATCTATTTCTTTGTTGTGACAGAATTATCCGTCGCAAACCGTAGCAAATTGCGACGGATGTTGCGACTGTTTGCGACGGATAATTTTTTTCCACATTCTGTCGTAAAATCGTCACATTCCGTCGCAATTTTCTGTGCGACGGAAATTTCCGTCGCAAATTCCGTCGCTATATGCAGGTTTTTTTGTAGTGCAACTCAGACCTTTCAGCGTGGTTTGTCCTCACTCGCACGCATACCGAGACACTTCCCAGTAGGTCACCCATCCTGAGATTGCTTCACAGTCAGCACGCTTAACTTTGGAGTTCTCTCGGGATAGTCAACTAAAAAGGTAGGTGCACCTTGTTACTATGAGTAGCTCAACTAATTCTTTTATGCTATCTTAGACTGTATAGTCCCATACCTATACAGTCCTCGGATCTCTGTCATTCCGGTGTGTTCGATTCATCCCTGTACCCCTACCCAGAAGCTCGTCAGGAGCCGCCCCTTGTATGTGCCTCTGCACCGGCGATCACTCCCCGCCCTCCTACGGTACTCTGGGTTGTCACACAGGGGACAGTTGGTGACTCACTAAGGTATTCCTATGGTTAGATTTCAAGAGGATATCCAGGCCAAAGGGCACTCGGAGTCCTTAGAAATCAACACACAAGTCGTACTAAAACAGTGCACTCGAGAGCACTCGGTTTAGGTGATAGATGGAAGGGAAGTTCCAGGCCAAAAGGCACTCGGATTATTCCCAATTTTTGATGGAAGATAGGCGTATGAAAGAGGATTCAAAGGAGCTAAACCAACCTTGAATCCACCACGGTTTGACCTTGCACAAGGGTGACACACACACATGCGCAGAAGGCAATACTCTCGGACACACCAAGAAGAAGAAGCAAATATGCAACTCGAGTTTTATCAATTCAAAGTCTGCTCATTCTTGACATATAAGGGCCTTTAAATAGGCTTGAAACACAGAAAAAAAAAGCAAGGAAAATTCGTGCATAAAGAGAAGCTAACAAAACATTAAAGAAAGGTAATGGAAAATAAGACACCATAAAGTAAGGAAAAAGTGGAAAGTTGGTGGAAGTGGATGTGCAACGTCTTGCAACGGCTAGGAGCCTTAAATTAGGTCTTCATGAGGTTAAAATGGTGTAGAAAACTTCTCAAATTCGTGCTTGATAAGAGCTGGCCAAAATTTGGTACAAAGGTGGCACCATATCCTCTCCAATGGGTTGACATCTTCTTGGACTTGTGCAGAATATTTTTGGGCTCATTGGGCTTGAGTCTTCAGCCCATTTATTGAGTATACAATCTTCAAATATCTCCTTAGTAGCCCACATGTTAGCCCACCAAGTCTTTGATGTTGGACAACATAAACTCCATAACAATGTGACGTTTTAGCGCTTGTTGTCATTACCGCATCCGCTGCATTGTCTTGACCATTTTCGGATTTTTTGATCAGCTACACTTTGACATATGCATTGATATTTGAACGTAGACTTTGAGTTATTTGTCTTGTAAGTGAAGGTATAAGAATGGTTGGCATGTTTGTTATATTTCGACTTTGTATTGGTTCATTGATTTATGAATGCATTACATCCCCGTTATATGATTGGCATGTTTGTTATATTTCGGTATCGTTGAATCATTATAGAATGATTCTAAACACCCTGGTCAGTTATCATTGTGGGAACAATGATGAATTAAGACTAGCATGAGGTGTGATCGATGCATTGGATGCTTATCACAATCATGGGTACTCGTTGTGAACGAGTGACTAGATGACCTGCATGAGATTGTCACATGGACAGAGTGTCATGACTTGAATCTTATACAGCAGTTTGTTCTTCGATCCTCATACCTGAGATGTCTAGAGTATCTAATATGAGGAGTGGCGTGTCTTGACTGCGTCAAACGTCGTCTTTAACCGGATGATTATAACGGCGTTGATCAGATACGTTCACGAATCATATGGAGATAGTAGACATGCAATATGGAACTTGTCACCTCCTTAACAGGAGAGATATCGTTGGGCCCTCTCGTGGAAGTCGGACTATGAAAACGCGTGACCACGCTATAGATGAAGTTGCATCTATTTTATTAGTCGATTTACCAAGACGAGGAAGCGGTTGAACTTGAATGGTGGCTCAAACCATGCCTTTGTTCAACATATGATATCGTGAGACAAAGGATCAGAATTTGAGCTGTTAATGCCTTGGTTAGATCACCTCTAACTCAATTCTAAGTGGGTGGTCATGGCGTCTTGCTAGAGGCTAACCATGACTTGTGGTTCGGGAAAGGTTCCTAAAGTCACTACCACTTAGAATGGGCCTACAGGGTCACACACCACTAGGGATGGACTTATACGTGAAGAATCCGAAGAATGGAAACGAGATTTGACCGAAACGAGCATGAAAAAGGAGTTTTCAGCACGTTGGTCCGGAGCTGACCAAGTTTGGTCAGCCACGGACCAAGATTGGCCAGTCCAGGTGGTCCCGAAGCTCAGTCCGAGGTCAATTGTCCAGGTCTGGTCCGGCTGACCAAGACACTAGGTCAGGCGAACCAAGGAGCGAACAGGCGGACCGAAAGAAGACCAGGAGACTTGGTCCGGAGCTAACTGAGGTATGGAGGGCATCTGGTGCCCACCGAGGCGTCGAAGATCCAGAAGTTCATTGTTGGACTCCGATCCTACATGCGGAGGAGGATAGAGATCCAGGAGTACCCGACTCTGAGTCGGTATATCTCCCAGCTGGAAAAGGTGGAACGTGGAGAGCAGGAGAAGAAGGAGGGGAAGATCCGTGAGCGGAGCCCCGCTAGAAGATACTTCGGGACAGGTTCCTCTGGGAAGAACGTCCGGAGCAGCAACCCACGCGACAAGGGCAAGGCGCCCCGCTGTTCATGCCCCACCACCACTGGCGACGAGGGGATCGGTGATCTACTACCGTTGCGACCAGCCTGGACACATTGCATCACGTTGTCTGACGAGGACTACGGAACCACCGGCCCTGGCACCGAGACCACCACGACCACCAGGCCAGGCGGACAGACCACCGCAACCACCAGCGAGGACTGGAGCAGCCCCGAGAGTCTATGCTCTTGGTGCCGAGCAGGAGGCCCAGGAGGAAGATGAGGAGGAGGCTCACCCTGATGGAGCCGAGGTTGCCGCGATCTCAGGTACTCTATATCTCTGTAGAGTTGCCTGTTATACGTTGTTTGATACCGGGGCGACCCATAGTTTCCTACGTGCGGGAGTGGCGAAGAGGCTTGAGACTAGAGAGATCGAGCCGAGGAGTGATTTCACTGTGCGCATACCAACCGGAGAGACATTAGCAGTGCACGGGATCCTGAGAGGCATACCCCTTGAGGTTTGCGGTCGCCTATTAGCCGCAGATCTCATATTGGTACCCTCAGAGGTTTCGACATCATTCTGGGCATGCCCCTTGAGGTTTACGGATGAATTTGGAGGGTTTGAGTTTCGAGGCCGAGGAGCGCCGGCAGTGGACCCGATCATCTCGGCACTGAAAGCCGAGAAGATGATCAGGAAGGGCAACGAAGCATTCCTGGTAGTTATTACAGCTACCCAGGAATCGGAGAGGAAACTGGAGGATACACCCGTTGTCCAGGAGTTTCCAGATGTGTTTCCCGAGGATCTGCCAGGATTACCACCCAGTCAGGAAGTTGACTTCGGCATAGATGTGCTACCGGGTACTGAGCCAATTTCCAAGGCTCTGTATCGGATGGCACCTACGGAGATGGCCGAACTGAAGAAACAGCTGAACGAGTTGGTGGAACAGGGTTTCATTCGCCCTAGCGTCTCACCGTGGGGAGCACCGGTACTCTTCTTGAAGAAGAAGGACGGGAGTATGCGATTGTGCATCGATTACCGAGGGCTCAACCAAGTGACTATCAAGAATTGGCACCCGCCACCGAGGATTGATGAGTTGCTAGACCAGCTACAGGGAGCCCAATGGTTTTCGAAAATCGATCTACGATCCGGATATCATCAGATTCGGGTCAAGAAAGATGACATACAGAAGGCGGCATTCCGGACGAGATATGGACACTTCGAGTTCGTGGTCATGCCTTTCGGGCTCACGAACGCGCCTGCGGTGTTCATGCAACTGATGAACCGCGTGTTCATGGACTATCTGGATGAGTTCGTCATAATTTTCATCGACGACTTCCTTATCTATTCACCGGATCCGCAGACACATGAGGAGCACCTGCGGAAGATATTGTGGAGACTAAGGGAGAACCGGCTATACGCGAAGTTCAGTAAGTGCAGTTTCGGTTACAAGAGATTGGATTTCTGGGACATGTGGTATCGGCTCAGGGCATTCAGGTCGATCCGGCTAAGATCGAGGCCGTCATGGAGTGGCAGTCCCCGACCTCGGCAACAGAAGTCAAGAGTTTCTTGGGACTTGCTGGCTATTATCGCCGGTTTGTCGAGGGATTCGCCAAGGTAACTCGACCTTTGACGAAGCTAACTGGGAAGAACGTTAGGTTTGAATGGACGACTGATTGCGAAGAGAGCTTCAGAGAGCTAAAGCGGAAATTGACATCAGCACCGATCCTGGCATTACCACGGCCGAACATTCTTTATGAGGTGTACACCGACGTATCCAAGCATGGGCTCGGTTGCGTATTGATGCAGGAAGGGCATGTGATCGCTTACGCGTCGAGGCAATTGAAGAAACATGAGAAAAACTACCCAACACACGACATGGAGCTTGCAGCAGTAGTTCATGCACTGAAGATTTGGAGATCGTACCTATACGGGGAAAAGGTTAAGCTCAACACGGATCACAAGAGCTTAACGTACGTGATATCTCAGAAGGATATGAATCTGAGACAACGGAGATGGTTAGAATTGATTGCGGACTATGATCTAGAGATAGCCTACCATCCGGGGAAGGCTAACATACACATATTCATATACACATACAATCACATATACATACACCGCAACAATGCTGTTGAATTGGTTGCGATATATGTTGGGACATCTGTCCTTGACACCCAAGGAGTCAACTTTGATAGAGCGAGCAGTCGTAGGGCAGCGTGATGACCCCTTACTCACTCGGTACATGGACCATATAGAGGATTATAGCCTCAAGGGCTACCGCATTGACGAGCAAGGGGTGCTAAGACTGGGAAACCGGCTGTGTGTACCGAATGATCAAGAGTTAAGGCGAGAAATTCTATCAGAGGCACATCAATCGAAGTTGGCGATACATCCAGGAGCGAGTAAGATGTATCAGGGCCTACGCCAGTGGTATACTTGGCCAAGGATCAAGAGAGATGTGGCGGATTATGTAGCGAGATGCCTCACTTGCCAGCAAGTGAAGGCGGAGCGACAGATGCCGGGAGGTAAGCTACAACCGCTGGAGATACCAGAGTGGAAGTGGGATTCGATCGCCATGGATTTCGTGGTCGGATTGCCGCCAACGTCAAACAAGAAGAACGCTATTTGGGTAGTCGTGGATCGAACTAACCAAATCTGCCCATTTTATTCCCATCCGCCAGGAGTATACAATCGACCGGTTGGCGCAGATTTACATTGATGAGATTGTGTGTCTGCACGGGGTCCCAAATGAGATCATATCAGATAGGGACACTCGATTCACATCACGCCTGTGGAAGGCGATACAGGAGGCGCTGGGGACGAAACTGAAGATGAGCACGGCATATCATCCTCAGACAGATGGTCAGTCAGAACGGACGATACAGACTCTAGAGGATATGCTCAAAGCTTGTATCATGGAGTGGGGAGTTCCGTGGGATCGGTATATGACGTTGTGCGAGTTTTCATACAACAACAGTCATCACGCGAGCATTGGGGTATGTCCCTACGAGGCTTTGTATGGAAGACCGTGCAAAACACCGCTGTGCTAGACCGAGATCGGAGAGCGTAGAGAATTCGGGCCAGAAATCGTGGAAGAGACCACGGAGGTGATAAGGAGGATTCGTGCCCATCTAAAGATAGCACAGGACCAGCAGAAGTCGTATGCCAATCAGCATAGGCGGGACTTTGCGCTAGAAGTCGGAGACTATGCTTTTCTCCGAGTTCAAGCGATGCGGGGACATGCGAGGTTCGGACAGAGCGGGAAGCTGAAACCACGATACGTCGGACCTTACCCTGTGATCGCGAGAGTGGGAGCCGTGGCATATCGTCTTGGATTACCGCAGGAGCTGAGTAACATCCACGATGTGTTTCACGTGTCAATGTTGCGGCGGTATGTAGCAGATCCTTCTCACATACTACAACCCCAAGAGCTAGAATTCACTGAGGCAATGCGTTTTCGAGACGAACCACTGCAGATAATGGACTGGAAGATCAAGAAGCTGAGGACGAAGGAAGTGCCACTTGTGAAAGTCTTGTGGCGAAGCCAAGGGATCGCAGACATGACCTGGGAACCTGAGGCGGAGATGCGTAGTAATTATCCTCACCTGTTCAATTGAGCCTTGTACGGACCACCATGTATGGTACTTTGGGTTGTATCAAATTTCGATATTATGGTGAGGTGATCATGTTTAAAAAGGACATCAAATATGAAAAATCTTGAGTATGTCACGCATCTTGAATTCGGGACGAATTCTTTTAAGGGGGGAGGATTTGTAATACTCCGAAACCCATTATCGATAATTGATTATTTTGGATGAATAATTAATTAGGTGGATCGTAAAAAAAAAAAAAAAGGAATGTGGACTTGGTCAGCCGGACCAAGGTTGGTCAGGGGCTGACCAGGACCACTCAGACAGACTGGGCTTTGGTGGACGGACCAAGAGGAAGAAAAGAAGGAATGTGGACTTGGTCAGTCGGACCAAGGTTGGTCAGGGCTGACCAGGACCACTCAGACGGACCAAACGGGGACGGACGGACCAAAAGGGTGCGGGTAGTGAGTTGGGCAGTCCCGGTCCGGCGGACCAGATTCTTGGTCAGGCGGCCCGGAGAGAACATCCTTCCCCACATGTGTCGGCATCAACTTTGACCCGATTTTTCCGGAAGCAAATGAGCCCCACGCGTGGAAACTCGACGAGCCGCCATTTCTAGGAGTCCCACCTATCCCTTAGAGCTGTCTTCTTGCTTTGAAGCTTCCCCGTCGCCCACAAAAACCTCCCTCAACCTCCACACATAGCCATTTTCGGACAAAACAGAGGAGAGAAGAGAAAGAGAGCAAAAGGGAGAGAAAAGAGGAGAAAGGGAGAGAAAGGATCTCGGGGAGACCAAGAGGGACGTGTCCAGACGTGACTTGGAGCTTCTCAAACCGCGAAGAGCCACAAGGAGCTCACCAAGCCTCGACAAAACTCACCAAAGCTCAAGAACAAGGTGAGTGGCTTGCGTTGCTTCTGTGTACTCTCGTTTTCATCGTGTGATCGTGATATCTCAATGATTGGTTACTTGAGATTGAAAGAGGACATTTCAATGTGAATTTAGAAACAAACGGTACTCAATTTGGTTGAGAAACGAAGGAGATATGAGCGAATGAAAATTGAGAAAAAAACTGGAAATTGCAGAGTCGCTATTTTGTGACGTACAGGGGTTACGAACCGTTTTTCAGTGTGTAGGCGAAATTTTAAAATAATCTATTTTGGATATTAAAGACAATATCCCAATGAACATTTAGAAACAAACGATGGATAAGAAATGAGGGAGATATGAGCGATCGAAGTTGGACCAAAAATCTGAAAACGCGTCGGATGAACTGCCCAGTTCCGGTCCGCCGGACCAGAACTGGTCAGCTCCGGACCAATCCAGGAAACTGTTTAATCCGCCAGACTGAGGAGAAGAAGCTGAGGAAGCTTGGTCCGACCCGGACCAGAACCTGGTTCGGCGGACCAAGCCTGTTTTTGACCAAAAATGGTCCGTTTGACCAACGAAGAGGGAGCCGGACTAAGAGAGAAAGAGAAGGCTGGTCCGGGGCTGACCAAACCTGGTCCGCCGGACCAGACATGTCTCATAACAAACAAACGGACCAAGGAAGCTGAGCGGACCAGAAGAGAAGGGGATCTGGTCCGGGACTGACCAGGCTTTGATCCGCCGGACTAGGCTCGGAGAAAAGAGGAAAATTTCCGTTTCGACCGGAAAAAAGGAAACGACCAACGGGGTTGGCTCGGGCCCGACCAGACTTGACCATGGGCGAACAATCTCCCACCAAAGGAGAAACTTTGTGATTGAGATCAATCAAACCGATCCTTCGCCAAGACGTTGCGGGGCATAGTGGGGAGTGCGATATTGAGATACGAGTGACCGTTGTGTGATGGTTTGCAGGTAGAATTGCATGGCGTTGAACGATAGATCGGTGGGGACCGGATGCCGTGATGCGTATGATTGTACTATAGGGATATATGCACGTTGTTTGCCATGTGTGTAACTTGCTCGTGCGTACGAGCCAAGCATGAATGTGTTTGTGGGTGGTTGTGGACTCAACCATCACCGTCATGGACTTGACGGGCGTTTGAGACGCGTTTTAGTCGTGTGCGACACGACGGCCAACGTCATGGACTTGATGGGCGTGGATGCGCTCCTAGTCATGGACTTGACTAGGGTATATGGCTAAACCCTATGGTGGACTCCATACGGGTGTGATTATGATTGATGTGATATAAATACGTGTTGTTATTACTTGTTTGTTTCTTGTATGCCATTGTTTTATCACCGTTCTCGCTGGGAACGGGATGACCGGGATCAACCCGGGCTACTCACTAAGCAGTTGTGCTTAGCCCTCGCGGTTATATGTTTTTACAGATCACGAGGATTACGTGTAGCGCACCAGACGACGACGACCCGAGAGAGGCAGCATCATATACGGGATTTGTATTTGGAACCTCGGGATTTGTATTCCCACATTTTGTACGGTTAAACTATGGCTATTCGGACATGTGTCATTTTGCGATACTGATCGCGTTGTATTTTCCGCTGCTTACTCTGATTTGATTTAAAATGTTTTTGGATTTTGTATTTTCGCTTCCGCAATTTATTATTTTATTGTATATCGTCCATGTGGCACAGCCCGTATACTGTACACGGGTTACGGGTGTCACACTCTACGTGCTGGAAGAAGCCGTTCCTGAGGATGAACCAGCGGCCAATGTGTCCAGAGCTGTCAGAGATGCTTACCATAAGCACATCAATGACAACCTGGACGTGACCTGTCTGATGCTCGGATCTATGTCTGCTGAGTTGCATAAACAACTCGAAGGAACTGATGCCTTCGAGATGATCGAGCATCTCAGGACTATGTTCGAGGAATAGGCGAGGGTCGAACGATTTAACGTCCTTAAGAACCTGGTCAACTGTAAGATGACCAATGGTTCACCCGTGAGTACTCATATCCTCAAGATGAAGGGTTATCTAGAGGATCTTGACAGACTAGGGTTGGAGGTTAGTCGTGAATTGGCAGTAGACCTAGTTCTTCATTCCCTGCCGGATAGTTTTGACCAGTTTGTCATGAACTATAACATGCATGGGATGGAGAAGGACTTGATCGAGCTACATGGGATGTTGCGGTCGGCCGAGCAGAACATCAAAGTCGAGAAGAGTGTCCTAGTGGTTGGAAAGAGTTCCAACAAAAGAAAGCGTTCCAAGAGCAAGAAATGCAAGGGCAAGACGGTAATTGTTGCCGCCGAGCCCAAGTCTAAGGCTGAGAAGGGAGAGTGTCATTTATGCCATGCTATTGGGCATTGGCGCAGAAACTGCGAACTCTACCTGGAAGATCTGAAGAAGAAAAAGCTTGGAAAAACTTCATCTTCAGGTATCTTCGTTGAGTCTAATTTGTTCACTTCTACACCACGGGTATTAGATACCTGATGTGCCTCACATATTTGTGGAAATGTGCAGGGCCTGAGAAGAGTAGACAGCTAACGAAGGGAGAAGTGGATCTCCGCGTCGGGAATGGAGCAAGAGTTGCTACGTTGACCGTCGGGACTTATGATCTTACTTTACCTTATGGACTTGTGTTAGAATTACATGATTGTTATTTTGTACCTGCCATTAGCAGGAATATTATTTCGATTTCATGTTTGGATTCTGATGGTTTTCGTTTTGTCATTGAGAACAAAACTTTATCTATTTATAGAGGCGCTTTATTTTATGGTAATGGTTACATGTTTAATGGCCTTTATATTTTGGATGATAAACCGTCTGGACACAGTTCGATCTATAACATTAGTACCAAGCGGTTTAAGCCGAACGACTTAAACCTGACCTATATCTGGCATTGTCGACTTGGTCATATCAATGAGAAACGCATAGCGAAGCTTCATTCTGATGGACTTCTTGATTCTTTTGATTATGAATCAATCGAATCGTGCGATTCTTGTTTGATGGGCAAGATGACAAAGTCTCCTTTTTCTACAAAAGGAGAACGGGCTACAGAGTTGCTAGAACTCATACATAGTGATGTATGCGGTCCTATGAGCTCACCCGCTAGAGGAGGTTATTTGTACTTTGTTACGTTTACTGATGATTTCAGTAGGTACGGTTAAGTCCACTTGATGAGACATAAATCTGAAACACTTGAAATGTTCAAGATTTTCAGAAACGAGGTACATAACCAACTTGGCAAGACGATCAAGTTGCTTCGATCTGATCGAGGTGGCGTGTATATGAGCCAAGAGTTCACTGACTATCTGGCAGATTGTGGGATTGTCCCACAGCTGACTCCACCTGGAATGCCACAGTGGAATGGCGTGTCCGAGAGGAGGAACCGAACCTTATTAGATATGGTACGGTCTATGATGAGTCAGATCGATCTTCCTAAATCCTTCTGTGTTGGGGTTTCGATACGGGTTCCTAGCATGCGATCATATCGATCTAGGGTTTGGTTTACTAGGTTTCATGCAGCGGAAAAAAGATCTAAACCTAGTCAAACGTCATACGCAACCAAACTTGCAAAACCCGAAAAATCGTGTATATCACCGAGGGAATCGTTACTTACCTCGTTCTCGATGAAACTTGAAGTTAATTTCGATCTACCTGTTCTAAATCACCTAGGACTGAAGTTACAGTCCCTCTACACGTATCCACACCGACAGGAAGGATTTGGAACGAATCTGCTAGGATTAGTGAAGAAAAGGGTAACTCAAGAGAAGAGATCCAATCCCGGGACAGTAGAAATCGAAGAGAACAGATTCTCTAGGGGTCTAGGATGTTTTTCTGAGTTTTAGGGCGACATTAATTATGTTTGGACGAAATCCCAAACTTAAATAAGCTTAGAAAACCCTAAAATCGAATTTTGGAAATTTTCCAGATCCCGATCCGCCAGACCAGGAGCTTGATCCGGCGGACCAGGCTTACTCAGCTGCCTTTGGACCGTCTGACCTGGAGCCTTGGTCCGGCTGACCAAGATTTGGTCAGCTCAGTCTCCTGGTGTTCTTTCGGTCCGCCTGTTCGCTCCTTGATCCGCCTGACCCAGCGTCTGGTCCGGGGCTGACCAACTCTTGGTCAGCCGGACCAGACTTGGACAATTGACCTCGGACTGAGCTTCCGGACCACCTGGACTGACCAATCTTGGTCCGAGGCTGACCAAACTTGGTCAACTCTGGACCAACGTGCTGAAAACTCCTTTTCATGCTCTTTGGTCAAATCTCGTTTCCATTCTTCGGATTCTTCAGGTATAAGTCCATCCCTAGTGGTGTGTGACCCTGTAGGCCCATTCTAAGTGGTAGTGACTTTTAGGAACCTTTCCCGAACCACAAGTCATGGTTAGCCTCTAGCAAGACGCCATGACCACCCACTTAGAATTGAGTTAGAGGTGATCTAACCAAGGCATTAACAGCTCGAATTCTGATCCTTTGTCTCACGATATCATATGTTGAACAAGGGCATGGTTTGAGCCACCCTTCAAGTTCAACCGCTTTCTCGTCTTGGTAAATCGACTAATAAAATAGATGCAACTTCATCTAGAGCGTGGCCACGCGTTTTCATAGTCCGACTTCCACGAGAGGGCCCAGCGATATCTCTCCTGTTAAGGAGGTGACAAATCCCATATTGCATGTCTACTATCTCCATATGATTCGTGAACGTATCTGATCAACGCCGTTATAATCATCCGGTTAAAGACGACATTTGACGCAGTCAAGACACACCACTCCTCATATCAGAACTCTACACATCTCAGGTCTGAGGATCCAAGAACGAACCGCTGTATGAGATCCAAGTCGTGACTCTGTCCATGTGACAATCTCATGCGGGTCAATCAGTCACTCGTTCACAACGAGTACCCATGATTGTGATATGCATCCAATGCATCGATTACACCTCATGCTAGTCTTAATTCATCATTGTTCCCACAATGATAACTGACCAGGGAGTTTAGAATCATTCTATAATGATTCAAGGATACCGAAATATAACAAACATGCCAATCATATAACGGGAAGAGTAATGCATTCATGAACCAATGAATCAATACAAAGTCAAATCATGCGGGTCATCTAGTCACTCGTTCACAACGAGTACCCATGATTGTGATATGCATCCAATGCATCAATCACACCTCATGCTAGTCTTAATTCATCATTGTTCCCACAATGATAACTGACCAGGGTGTTTAGAATCATTCTATGATGATTCAAGGATAACCGCAATATAACAAACATGCCAATCATATAACGGTAATGTAATGCATTCATAAAGCAACGAGTCATCACATAGTCAAAATGTCATATCACGGAGTATCCTAGAGCATTAAAACCAACAATCTCCCACTATGCTCTATGATCTATCCTACAAGCATCTAATCCCCATACCCTTAACATGACCATCATGCTTTGACGAAGGGAGAGGCTTCGTCAATGGGTCGGCAATATTATCATCTGTCGACACTCTGCTTATCTTCACGTCTCCTCTGTCGATGATTTCTCTGATCAAGTGAAATCGCCTGAGTATGTGTTTGGATCTCTGGTGTGACCGGGGTTCCTTAGCTTGCGCAATCGCACCATTGTTGTCACAATACAACTCAATGGGATCTGCGATGCTAGGAATAATGCCCAGGTCTCCCACGAATTTCCTGATCCAAACAGCTTCCTTAGCTACATCCGATGCTGCTATGTACTCGGCTTCTGTAGTTGAATCTGCCACGGTTGGCTGTTTGGAACTCTTCCAACTGATAGCCCCACCGTTCAGGCAGAAAACATAACCTGACTGCGATCTGAAGTCATCTCTGTCGGTTTGGAAGCTAGCATCGGTAAATGGTTTCCACAAATTCTTAGGCATTTTTAGAGCCATCCTAGGGTCTCGGGACCATTTCTTGACTTTGGCAGGACCTCGAGAGCACAACGCAGAAATTCGGCGGGAAATGGAGAAAACAGGCTCGTGGTCCGCCCCTGACCGGAATGTACTCCGGCGGACCAATCGTGCACAGTTAATTCAACCGAGAAGAAGACAGAAGACGAGAAGAGGAGTGAGGAATTCGGTTGGTCCGGAGCTGACCAAATCTGGTCAGACCGGACCAGGATGTGATCCTTTCACCGGTCCGCCAAACCACTCCGAAGATGAGCTGACCAAGCAAAAATAAAGCCTGGTCTGGAGCTGACCAATCCTGGTCAGCCGGACCAGGATTACATGTCTCTTCAGTCAGCCAGTCTGCCGAAGATCACCTGACCAGATCCGAAGTGCAACTGGTCCAGAGCTGACTAGTTTTGGTCCGCCGGACTAGCACATCTCCGCACAAAGCCCAGTTCGCCAGCGTTGCCCCGGTCCGCCGAAGTGAACCCACTGAAGACCTGGTTCGGAGCTGACCAATATTGGTTAGCTGGACCAGGACCATTTTGCGCTGCGTTCTCGTGCTTCATTTACTCCCGGTCCGCTGGACCAAACCTTGGTCCGACTGACCGTGTGACCTGGAACTGAATTAAGTCCGATTTTTTGGACTTTTGAGAGGGAGCTCGATTTGGGAAAGCAAAGGAACGGCGATTTTCTCTCCTCCAGAAGACCTAGGGCCGAAATCTTGAAGGAAAAACAAGGAGTTTGCTTTGGTTTGAAGATTGAAGATCATATTGAGCATCTCTTTCTCTTTCTCTCTCTATGCTTCATCTTGTTGATTTGGTGTTCTTGAACATGGTTTGTGAGTAGTTTCTTATTGTGGGATGAGGGATTAGCCCTCATGTAAGGATGTTTGTCTTAACCTTTGGACCCAAGATTGTGTCTTGTTTATGCTTTCAAACTCTTGCAATGAATGGAATTTTGTTCTTTATGATTATCTCTCATCTCTCTTGAATGAATGTTTAGGGAATCTATGTTTCCTCTAGCTATTTTGGTGTTCTTGAACATGGTTTGTGAGTAGTTTCTTATTGTGGGATGAGGGATTAGCCCTCATGTAAGGATGTTTGTCTTAACCTTTGGACCCAAGATTGTGTCTTGTTTATGCTTTCAAACTCTTGCAATGAATGGAATTTTGTTCTTTATGATTATCTCTCATCTCTCTTGAATGAATGTTTAGGGAAACCTAGGATTTGTTGAATTGAGTGATGAAATTGTTTGGGTTTGATTGCTAGAGTTTAATGAATGGTGTTTAATGCTTTCCATTGGATGAAAATCTTATGGATAGAATTTATGATTGAGAATTTCATGGAGACATGGATTCTTGGTTCTTGATGCATTCATTGAAATGGGTTGAGATTGAATACGAAGAAATTCGATTCAATTCAATCTAGGATCATGACAAGGGAATTTAATGCATTCGGGAAATTCACTCTAAGCCACGAAAGTGGATAGAGTGCTCTCTTGGATAGCGGGTTTTCGGGTCGAAGATGCATTCATTGAAATGGGTTGAGATTGAATACGAAGAAATTCGATTCAATTCAATCTAGGATCATGACAAGGGAATTTAATGCATTCGGGAAATTCACTCTAAGCCACGAAAGTGGATAGAGTGCTCTCTTGGATAGCGGGTTTTCGGGTCGAAAGAACCGAACCCGACCTTAGTCTTCGAATCCTTCACTTTAGAACGAGCATGATCTAGGTCCATAATTCCTTACGGCATCCTTGCATGGTCGGTGAAACCCGATTCCCATAACTTTTCCATCGATTATCTTTTCTTGAATTATTGCTTGTTTTGATTTTACTTTCTCTCACTTAATTTTCTGCAACTTTCAAAACCACCAAAAACAATTCTCCAATTTTATTTTTACCATTTTCCTAGTTTTAGTCGATTCCTAGCTTAACCGCTTAAGTCCTTGTGTTCGATCCCGGTACTACGACATCCGTATACTTGCGGATTAGTTGTGTTTCGGGTTACAAATTTAAGGCTCGTCACGCAAGTGATCAAGTTTTTGGCGCCATTGCCGGGGACTTTTTACGGTTTCCATTGCTAGGATAGATTGACTCTAGGTTAGTCTTTCCGGAGTCTTTGAATTTTTCGGTTTGATTTTTGTGTGTTTGTTCACTTCCTTTTTCTTTGTGTTTGTGTGATTTTTATTTTTCTCTTGAGTCAATTTTTCTTTATTTCTTTTATTTCTTGATTTTTCTGTTTATTATTTTTTGCTGTTTGTATTTTCCTGGACTTTTCTGGAATTTTTCTGGATTTTTCGGGATCTCTCTGGACATTTTCAGAATTCCCTGGACTTTTTTGGAGTTATTCTGGACATTTCCTGGACCTTTTTGAATTTTTCTGGATTTTTTCTGATTTTCCTGGACTTTTACGGGATCGTTCTGGACTTTATCAGGTGTCTCTCCCTACTCTCTGCCTTTTTATTCACTTCGATTCACCTTCTCTGCCTTTTTCTGGACTTTTATTTTTGCAGGTTCCCTTAGTGCATGAGCAGACGTCCCACTCGAAGACAACTCGACCCAGATTTTGAGCTTGCCTTTGATCCGGACATAGACAGAACCGAGAGGGAAATCCGCAGAAAACGAAGAGAGGACAGAATGGCAGAAGAGGCAGCAAGGGGTGAAGCACAACTAAGAGAGCGTGCCCGAGCTAATTTGCAGACTTTTGGGATGTACATGACGCCCAAACACGACGCCCAAGCATACTCAGTTACTCTCGTGCGTCAACCGACCACCCTTAGACCATTTTGAGCTTCAACCGCAGTTCATTCAGATGCTGAATCAGATGAGTTTTAGAGGGAGATATAATGAGGATCCGAATTCTCATCTTACGCAGTTCAAGATGCTCTGTCGAACCATCAAGAAGCCACCGGGCGTGACAATGGAAGACACAATGATCGAGGCATTTCCTTTCTCTCTGATGGATAAGGCGCGGGATTGGCTCTATACCTTGGAGCCAAATTTCATTTCTACATGGGATGAGATGAAGGAGAAGTTTATGATGAAATATTACTCTCCCATGAAGACGCAGCTAGCCTTGAACAAGATCAACACATTCGCCCAAGATGACGATGAGACCTTGTATGACGCCTGGGAGAGGTTCAAGGAGTATCAGAGAATGTGTTCGCACCACGGTATGGACAACAAATATCTCCTCTCTACATTCATATATGGCCTTAGGGACGACACGAGAGGATGGGTTGATGCAGCATGTGGAGGCAGCGTGTATGATCTCTCTTTCGAGGCACTAAAAGCGCAGATTGCTAAAATGGCGAAAGGGAGAAGCATTTCAGGGAAAATGGGCAGCAGACGGTCTTTGCCTAAGGCTGATGTCAAAGGGGATGCTAGCGAGTCTTCGGCTTTACAAGCCGTTCTTTCGGAGCTTTCTGCCATCAAGCTACAACTTGCTAAGTCCGGTTCATCAAACCCGCAGAAGGGTAAACCGGGCATGTACATGGTGGAACAAGGAGAAGAAGCCATGGAAGAAGTCGACTATGTGGGAAGAAATCAATACAACAATCAGTCGAACTTCTACAATCCGGGGAATCGGAATCACCCTGGCTTTTCTTATGGCAAACCGCAAGGAGCATTGAACCCTCAACATCAAAGCGGAGCGAAACCTTAGGGACCCCCAGGATTTCAGCCTAGATACCAGAATCAGGGCTACCAGAGCCAGAATCAGGGGTATCAGAATCAGGACCAGGACTACAATCAGAGGAATCAAGGATACAGAGCTCCTCCGCCTCAGGCTAAGGAAGAAGAGTCGAAGTTGAAGTCGATGTTGGCTCAGCTAATGCATGATCAGAAAAACTCATTTTCCAGCTTGAGTCAAGAGATGCAGGGATTCAAGGGGAAGCAAGAGAGCTTCGAGCATAGGTTGGATGGGATAGATTCACATATCAAGATGATGGACAACCAGATTGCTCAGCTTGCTTCCCAAGCTGCGAGACCTCAAGGCCAATTTCCGGGTAAGGCTGATCCTAACCCGAGGGAGCATATTAATGCTATAGGCTTGAGAAGCGGAAGACAGCTTCCGGAGACCTCCTCAGTTGTCAAAGAAGAGGGAGAAGGTTCACACGAACCACAGAGGGCCGCCTTAGATAAAGGCAAGGGCCATGTTGTAGAGGGGGAAGAGGCGAGGTATATTCCGCCTCCTCCAAAGGCACCCCCTCTACGATTTCCATCTCGGGCAAGGAAGTACAACGAAGACAGCCAGTTTACCAAGTTTACCGAGATGCTGAAGAAACTAGAAGTGACCATGCCTTTTCATGAGGTAGTTCTTCAAATCCCGTCTTACACCAAATTTTTGAAGGACATTCTTACGAAGAAGAGGGCGGTTGAAAAGGAGACAGTGGCACTCAGTACAGAGGTGAGTGCTGCCATATTGCAGATGGAGTTACCGCAGAAGATGGCTGATCCCGGTGGCTTCTCCATCCCGTGCAGATTGGGGAATGTGGAGATTGAGAGGGCGCTTTGCGATTTGGGCGCAAGTGTCAGTTTGCTGCCTCTCTCCATATTTAAGAAACTTAATGTTGGTGAGCTGAAACCGACAAGGATGGCACTGCAATTGGCTGACCGATCACTGAAGTATCCCGCTGGGATCTTGGAGGATGTGCCTCTTAAGATAGGGGAATTCTATGTCCCCGTCGACTTTGTGGTTCTGGACATGCCGGAGGATTCCAAAATCCCCATCATACTTGGCAGGCCGTTTCTGAATATGGCCGATGCTGTTGTGCATGTCAGAGAGGGTAGACTCACGATGAAGATTGGTGACGAGATGGTTGAGTTCAGACTTGATCAGAACCTTAAGCAACCGCATTTGGTGGAGTTTTCCTTCTACCTAGACTTGATCGACACACTGGTCGACGAAGTGAGGGATGAGTTCAGAGACTCAGATCCCCTTGAGATGGCATTGAACGCGGTACAAGAGAGCGTGTACTGCGATTGGGAGGAAGTTCGGAGCATTGTTCGGACTTTAGATGACAGCTCATCGATTGAGCTTGAGGGCTGGAAATATAGGGCCGTGGAGCCCTTATCTTGCTCTGCCCGCGAGTTCCCTTGGCTAAGGGACGAGGAAAACAATGAGGAACCATCGTCCTCTTCGAGTCATCAAGCTTTGGTTTCCTCCATACAAGTGAAGCAGCCCGATGTGGAGACAAGCGGGAAGAAAGATTGGGATCCAGAGAGCGCGCCAAAGGTGGAATTGAAGCCCTTACCACAAGGGCTTAGGTATGAATTTCTCGGACCTAATTCTACTTACCCGATCATCGTAAATGTTGCTTTGACTGATGTGGAACTAGCTGAATTAGTTGCATTGCTTAGGGAGTATAGACAAGCCTTGGGTTACACTCTAGACGACATCAGAGGCATTAGTCCATCCCTTTGCATGAACCGCATTCATCTAGAGGATAGCTCTAAGACCTCCATCGAACATCAACGTAGGTTAAACCCGACCATGAAGGAGGTAGTGAAAAAGGAAGTGCTCAAATTGTTAGATGCGGGTATCATTTACCCGATTTCGGATAGTGCATGGGTTAGTCCCGTGCAAGTTGTACCAAAGAAGGGGGGTATCACTGTGGTGGAAAATGAGCATAACGAATTGATACCCACTAGGACGGTCACGGGTTGGAAGATGTGCATTGATTATAGGAAACTGAATTTGAACACCCGTAAGGACCATTTTCCTTTGCCTTTCATCGACCAAATGCTAGAGAGGTTAGCCTTGCATTCCCATTTCTGTTTTCTCGATGGCTACTCGGGATTCTTCCAAATTCCCATTCACCCTAGTGACCAAGAGAAAACCACCTTTACATGTCCATATGGCACCTTTGCATACCGTAGGATGCCTTTTGGTTTATGTAATGCACTGACGACATTTCGGAGATGCATGGCTGCTGTATTTTCTGATCTCATTGAAAATGTTATGGAGGTGTTCATGGATGATTTTTCCGTCCATGGACCCTCCTTTTCTGTGTGTCTAATGAATTTGCGCCGATTGTTGGACAGGTGTGTTGAGGCGAATCTTGTGCTGAATTGGGAGAAGTGCCATTTCATGGTCCAAGAGGACATTGTGCTAGGTCGAAGTGATAGAGAAGCTGCCGCCTCCACGAAATGTTAAGGGAATCCGGAGTTTTCTGGGACATGTCGGATTCTACAGGAGGTTCATCAAGGACTTCTCGAAGATTTCGAGGCCTTTGACCGAATTACTTGCAAAGGACGTGCCTTTTGAGTTCACCCATGAGTGCCAGGCCGCCTTTGTGACTCTAAAGAAGGCGTTGATCTCTCCATCCATCATTCAGCCACCGGATTGGGAAGCTCCCTTTGAACTTATGTGCGACGCTAGTGATTTTGCAGTGGGAGCTGTTTTGGGTCAGAGGAGAGACAGGAAGCTTCATGTCATATACTATGCGAGTAGAACCTTAGACGATGCTCAGATGAATTATTCCACGACCGAAAAGGAGCTACTCGCCATAGTATTCGCCTTTGAGAAGTTTCGGTCCTACTTGGTTGGGTCGAAGGTGATCGTCTATACCGACCATGCTGCTTTGAGGTACCTTTTGTCCAAGAAAGACGCCAAGCCTAGACTGATTAGATGGGTGCTCTTGTTGCAAGAGTTCGACTTGGAAATCAGGGATAGGAAAGGTACAGTGAACGGAGTGGCCGACCATCTTTCCCGAATTGAATGCCACAAAAGGGTTCCGATTAATGATTGTCATCGGGATGATCACGTGATGGCGGTGCAAGTCAAGGAGAGAGACCCGTGGTACGCAGATTTTGTTAACTTCATTGTCAGCGGGTACATTCCTCACGAGTTGGACTACAACGAGAGGAATAGGTTCTTCAGAGACATCAAGGACTATTTTTGGGAAGAGCCTTACCTCTTCAAGAGAGGCAAGGATGGCCTCTTTAGGAGATGTGTGCCCGAAGAGGAAGTCCGGAGTGTGATTCATCATTGTCACTCTTCGGACTATGCTGGTCATTTTGGAGCATCAAAGACCTCGGCTAAAATTCTTCAAGCCGGGTAATATTGGCCATCAATGTTCAAAGACGTTCATCAATACGTCTCCTCTTGCGATGCTTGCCAGAGAACGGGGAACATCTCCCGCCGCCATGAGATGCCTCAGCACTACATCTTGGAAGTGGAGCCCTTTGATGTTTGGGGCATAGACTTCATGGGACCGTTCCCATCTTCTTATGGGAACCAATACATCCTCGTGGCGGTTGATTATGTCACCAAGTGGGTAGAAGCGATGGCGAGTCCCACTAATGACTCGAAAGTGGTGACGAAGATGTTTAAGAGGGTGATTTTTCTGAGATTCAGGACGCCAAGGGTTGTGATTAGCGATGGAGGATCTCACTTCATCAACCGCGCCATAGAAGCGCTTTTGAAGAAGTGTGGTGTGAGGCATAAGGTGGCTACCCCATATCACCCTCAGACGAGCGGGCAAGTTGAAGTCTCGAATAGGGAGATCAAGGCGATACTTGAGAAGACGATGTCAAGGTCAAGAAAAGATTGGGCGTCCAAGCTTGATGACGCCCTTTGGGCGTATAGGACAGCCTTCAAGACACCCATCAGTATGTCTCCCTTTCAACGTGTCTATGGGAAAGCTTGTCACTTGCCTGTTGAGCTTGAGTACAGGGCATATTGAGCGATTAAGAAGCTGAATTACGATTGAAAATCCGCTGCGGAGAAGCGAGTGTTGCAGCTTCACCAACTCGATGAGATTTGGTTGGACGCCTACGAGAATGCCCGGATTTACAAGAAGAGAACTAAGAGATGGCATGATCGTCGGATTTTGCAGAGGGATTTTAGAGAAGGTGATCAGGTACTTCTCTTTAACTCAAGGCTCAAACTATTTCCAGGCAAGTTGAGATCGCGTTGGTCAGGGCCTTTCACGATTAAGCACGTCTACCCTCACAGAGCAATAGAGTTATATGGCTATGGAGGGGATACATTCAAGACCAACGCGCAACGGTTGAAGATTTACAACCCCGGGAGCATGACAAAGAGAGGAGCGTGATGAGCTTCTCTGATCCTCAAGACGAGTGAGCAACCCCACGGTCAAGCTTAGGACCATAAATAAGCGCTCTCGGGAGGCACCCCGAACTTGTATATATCCTTTTTCGTATCCTTTTTAGCATTTGCATCTCATTTAGAATCATTCATTTGCACTCTTGATTGGAATTGATACTCTCCTGGTGTGATTGATGTTGTTTAGAACCGTATTAGACAGACCTTGATGCAGGAAAACAGGAGATGAAGCGCAAAGTCGGGATGCCGAAGCGGAACGCCCATTCTGGTACATGTGGAACGGTCGTTCTGCTGTAGGCAGTCCGTCCGTTCTACGTCCCATGAGTGAATAAGGAGAAAAAATGTGGAATACATCGATGGTGGAATGCAAGGAGGCACATTTCAACCTTGGACACCAAGGTTACATTAACCCTCTTCCACTTTAATCCAATTCTTTCATATTCCACATATTCCACCCTTTCGGCTTCGAGTGACACCGCGGACGGTGTCTCATTCAAGTCTTGGGGGGTGAGCATCTAACGTCGCTTCAAGTCCCTTTTTAGAGTGCATTCACACATTCACTTGCATATAAAAAAAAGTGATTTCTCACTATAGATGCTTTCCACACTTGCATTTCTTGCACTTGTACATATAGACACCACCTAGCCTTGCATTGCATTTGTTACATATAGGTCTAGAACATGTAGGAGCATATGCATTGCATAAACCATTTTGAGTTGAGATTGGTCGATGATGAGATGATGGTGATAGCTGCTTAGAGATTGCTTAGCGATTTGGACTTATACCTCTAGGTGTTCGAGTAGATTGTCGATGATAGGTGAATAGCGAACCCTCTCTTTGATGCTTGCGATTCTAGGTTGTGGAGTATATTGTTGTCTTTAGGTATGCCAAAGAGTAGGACCGACCGAACCTAGGATAAATATCTCCCTAAAACCGTTCCCGAAACTTCTCTCATAGGATAGATAGTCTCTTAGAAAAAAAAAATGTTGTAGGAATAAGCGAAGAAAGTATATACATCCCAACACTCCGCTGTCACTATATCGTTAATGAAAATCATTCGATGACACGAGTGCGTCGAAATTCGACGGTTCGGGTCTAAGTTGTGGGACAAGTGTTGTCATGATCATTAGAGAACAGCAAAAGCGGAGATACTTGTCAATTTCAACGTCCTAGGAACTCGGGATATTACTTCTCTTAACACTTTCTTGAAAGGAAGAAGAAAAGAAGAAAAAAAAATGCGAACAAAATAAATGAAGAGATAACATATCTTAGAGGAGGAAAACGGTAAATAGGTTTAGGAGAGTGCTTGGAAGTTGGAATTACTCTTATGGTAGATTAAGGACGACATAGAAATTCCATATGTAGGAAAGTTTAGCTGACAAGAGAGAATAGCTAGAGTAGCCTAGATTCGATTCTACTCCCATAAGTTGAGCAGTGGACACGCAACTAGATCTTGAAACTCATTAAAGACCGATTTCTATCTCACCGTCCTTCTCAGACTTTGTGTTTCATTGATTTTATTTGCTCGAGGACGAGCAAAGATTTAAGTCTGGGGGGATTTGATGGCTCGGATTTTATATGGATTTTATACGAGTATGCCTTTGGTTTCTAAATGGTTTCCACACATTCTTAGGCATTTTTAGAGCCATCCTAGGGTCTCGGGACCATTTCTTGACTTTGGCAGGACCTCGAGAGCACAACGCAGAAATTCGGCGGGGAATGGAGAAAACAGGCTCCTGGTCCGCCCCTGACCGGAATGTACTCCGGCGGACCAATCGTGCACAGTTAATTCAACCGAGAAGAGGACAGAAGACGAGAAGAGGAGTGAAGAATTCGGTTGGTCCAGAGCTGACCAAATCTGGTCAGCCCCGGACCAGGATGCGATCCTTCCACCGGTCCGCCGAACCACTCCGAAGATGAGCTGACCAAGCAAAAATAAAGCCTGGTCCGGAGCTGACCAATCCTGGTCAGCCGGACCAGGATTACATGTCTCCTCAGTCACCAGTCCGCCGAAGATGACCTGACCAGATCCGAAGTGCAACTGGTCCGAAGCTGACCAGTTTTGGTCCGCCGACCAGCACATCTCCGCACAAAGCCCAGTCCGCCAGCATTGCCCCGGTCCGCCGAAGTGAACCCACTGAAGACCTACTCCGGAGCTGACCAATATTGGTCAGCCGGACCAGGACCATTTTGCGCCGCGTTCCCATGCTTCATTTACTCCCGGTCCGCCGGTCCAAACCTTGGTCCGACTGACCGCGTGACCTGGAACTGAATTAAATTCGATTTTTTGGACTTTTGAGAGGGAGCTCCATTTGGGAAAGCAAAGGAACGGCGATTTTCTCTCCTCCAGAAGACCTAGGGCTGAAATCTTGAAGGAAAAACAAGGAGTTTGCTTTAGTTTGAAGATCGAAGATCTTATTGAACATCTCTTTCCCTATTGAGCATCTCTCTTTCCCTTTCTCTCTATGTTTCCTCTAGCTATTTTGGTGTTCTTGAACATGGTTTGTGAGTAGTTTCTCATTGTGGGATGAGGGATTAGCCCTCATGTAAGGATGTTTGTCTTAACCTTTGGACCCAAGATTGTGTCTTGTTTATGCTTTCAAACTCTTGCAATGAATGGAATTTTGTTCTTTATGACTATCTCTCATCTCTCTTGAATGAATGTTTAGGGAAACCTAGGATTTGTTGAATTGAGTGCTGAAATTGTTTGGGTTTGATTGCTAGAGTTTAATGAATGGTGTTTAATGCTTCCCATTGGATGAAAATCTTATGGATAGAATTTATGATTGAGAATTTCATGGAGACATGGATTCTTGGTTCTTCATGCATTCATTGAAATGGGTTGATATTGAATACGAAGAAATTCGATTCAATTCAATCTAGGATCATGACAAGGGAATTTAATGCATTCGGAATTTCACTCTAAGCCACGAAAGTGGATAGAGTGCTCTCTTGGATAGCGGGTTTTCGGGTCGAAAGAACCGAACCCGACCTTAGTCTTCGAATCTTTCACTTTAGAACGAGCATGATCTAGGTCCATAATTCCTTACGGCATCCTTGCATGGTCGGTGAAACCCGATTCCCATAACTTTTCCCATCGATTATCTTTTCTTGAATTATTACTTGCTTTGATTTTACTTTCTCTCACTTAATTTTCTGCAACTTTCAAAACCACCAAAAACAATTCTCCAATTTTATTTTTACCATTTTCCTAGTTTTAGTCGATTCCTAGCTTAACCGTTTAAGTCCTTGTGTTCGATCCCGGTACTACGACATCCGTATACTTGCGGATTAGTTGTGTTTCGGGTTACAAATTTAAGACTCGTCACGCAAGTGATCAAATTTTTGGCGCCGTTGCCGGGGACTTTTTACGGTTTCCATAGCTAGGATAGATTGACTCTAGGTTAGTCTTTCCGGAGTCTTTGAATTTTTCGGTTTGATTTTTGTGTGTTTGTTCACTTCCTTTTTCTTTGTGTGTTTGTATGATTTTTATTTTTCTCTTGAGTCAATTTTTCTTTATTTCTTTTATTTCTTGATTTTTCTGTTTATTATTTTTGCTGTTTGTATTTTTCTGGACTTTTCTGGACTTTTTCTGGATTTTTCGGGACCTCTCTGGAATTTTCAGAATTCACTGGACTTTTTCGGAGTTATTCTGGATATTTCCTAGACTTTTTTGAATTTTTCTGGATTTTTCCCAATTTTTCTGGACTTTTCTGGGATCGTTCTGGACTTTATCAGGTGTCTCTCCCTACTCTCTGCCTTTTTATTCACTTCGATTTACCTTCTCTACCTTTTTCTGGACTTTTATTTTTGCAGGTTCCCTTAGTGCATGAGCAGACGTCCCACTCGAAGACAACTCGACCCAGATTTTGAGCTTGCCTTTGACCCGGACATAGACAGAACCTGGAGGGAAATCCGCAGAAAAAGAAGAGAGGACAGAATGGCAGAAGAGGCAGCAAGGTCGGTGAAACCCGATTCCCATAACTTTTCCCATCGATTATCTTTTCTTGAATTATTGCTTCCTTTGATTTTACTTTCTCTCACTTAATTTTCTGAAACTTTCAAAACCACCAAAAACAATTCTCCAATTTTATTTTTATCATTTTCCTAGTTTTAGTCGATTCCTAGCTTAACCGCTTAAGTCCTTGTGTTCGACCCCGGTACTACGACATCCGTATACTTGCGGATTAGTTGTGTTTCTCGTCACGCAAGTGATCACCTACTCATGCGCTCTTGCTCATCCTGTGTCTTTGGACACTGAGTCTTGCTAAGAGCCACGTCATGTCCCATTGGCAAGGCACCCCTCTTGGAGTTTTGCATCTTGAACCGATTCAAGACCTTGTCAATGTATGTACTCTGACTTAGGCCAAGAAGCCTTCTCGATCTATCTCTATAGATCTTGATGCCTAGAATATAGGCGGCTTCTCCTAGGTCTTTCATCGAAAAGACTGATCCTAGCCAGGATTTTATTCCTTGCAAAGTAGGAACATCATTTCCGATGAGCAATATATCATCTACATAGAGTACAACTCAATGGGATCTGCAATGCTAGGAATAACGCTCAGGTCTCCCACGAATTTCCTGATCCAAAACAGCTTCCTTAGCTGCATCCGATGCTGCTATGCACTCGGCTTTTGTAGTGAATCTGCAACGGTTGGCTGTTTGGAACTCTTCCAACTGATAGCCCCACCGTTCAGGCAGAAAACATAACCTGACTGCGATTTGAAGTCATCTCTATCGGTTTGGAAACTAGCATC
>NW_010965020.1:107266-119746 GCF_000463585.1 Tarenaya hassleriana
TGGTGTAGACTGATATCTACTAGTCATACTCAATGCATATGATACATCCGGACGAGTACATAACATGGCGTACATGATGGATCCAATTGCCGAGGCATATGGAATCCTACTCATGCGCTCTTGCTCATCCTTTGTCTTTGGACACTGAGTCTTGCTGAGAGCAATGTCATGTCCCATTGGCAAGGCACCCTCTTGGAGTCTTGCATCTTGAACCGATTCAAGACTTTGTCAATGTATGTACTCTGACTTAGACCAAGAAGCCTTCTCGATCTATCTCTATAGATCTTGATACCTAGAATATAGGCAGCTTCTCCTAAGTGTTTCATCGAAAAGACTGATCCTAAACAGGATTTCACTCCTTGCAAAGTAGGAACATCATTTCCGATGAGCAATATATCATCTACATAAAGCACAAGGAAGACCACTGCGCTCCCATTGATCTTCTTGTAAACGCATGGCTCATCTTCGTTTTGCAGGAAGCCAAACGTTTTGACTGCCTCATCAAATCCTTCGTTTTGCAGGAAGCCAAACGTTTTGACTGCCTCGTCAAATCGAAGATTCCAGCTCTTCGAAGCCTGCTTCAGTCCATAAATGGATCTTTGAAGTTTGCATACCTTCCTCGGACTCTTAGGATCGATAAAGCCCTCGGGTTGTGTCATGTACACATCCTCGAGCAGATTCCCGTTAAGGAATGCGGTCTTGACGTCCATCTGCCATATCTCGTAGTCATAATACGCAGCTATGGCTAGCAGAATCCGTATGGATTTAAGCATCACGACTGGTGAAAAGGTTTCATCATAGTCTATACCATGAATCTGCCGAAACCCTTTCGCGACGAGTCGTGCCTTAGAGGTATGCACAATGCCATCCATGTCGGTTTCTTCTTGAAAACCCACTTGTATCCAATGGTCTTAATACCATCGAAGGAATCGACCAAAGTCCACACTTTGTTGTCGTACATGGATTGCATCTCAGACTCCATGGCCTGATGCCATTTCTCAGAATTGGAAGTCGCCACGGCCTCTGAATACGACATAGGCTCGTCATGTTCTAACAACATGAGTTCGTCGTTTCCAGTCACAAGAAAACCGTATCTTGTAGGCTCTTGGCGAATTCTATCAGATCTCCGAGGTCCACTAGGAGGGTTGTCTCAACAACTTGTGATACAGGTTGTGTTGGTTGTAATGCTCTAGGATAATCCGTGATATGACATTTTGACTATGTATTGATTCATTGATTTATGAATGCATTACATTCCCGTTATATGATTGGCATGTTTGTTATATTACGGTATCCTTGAATCATTATAGAATGATTCTAAACATCCTAGTCAGTTATCATTGTGGGAACAATAATGAATTAAGACTAGCATGAGATGTGATCGATGCATTGGATGCATATCACAATCATGGGGACTCGTTGTAAACGAGTGACTGGTTGACCCGCATGAGATTGTCACATGGACAGAGTTATGACTTGAATCTCATACAGCGATTCGTTCTCGAATCCTCAGACCTGAGATGTCTAGAGTATCTGATACGAGGAGTGGCGTATCTTGACTGCGTCAAACGTCGTCTTTAACCGGATGATTATAACGACGTTGATCAGATACGTTCACAAATCATATGGAGATAGTAGACATGCAATACGGGATTTGTCACCTCCTTAACAGGAGAGATATCGCTGGGCCCTCTCGTGGAAATTGGACTATGAAAATGCGTGGCCACGCTATAGATGAAGTTGCATCTGTTCTATTAGTCGATTTGCCAAGACGAGAAAGCGGTTGAACTTGAAGGGTGGCTCACACCATGCCCTTGTTCAACATATGATATCGTGAGACAAAGGATCAGAACTCGAGCTGTTATTGCCTTGGTTAGATCACCTCTAACTCAATTCATCGTGGGTGGTCATGGCGTCTTGCTAGAGACTAACCATGACTTGTAGATCGGGAATGGTTCTCGAGGCTGCTGCCACTGCAAATGGGCGTACAGGGTCACACACCATTAGGGATGGACTTACTATCGGAAAGGGACACTTGGATTTGGTCGAACAAACGGTTCCTTTTGACTCGGACCGAGTCAGTATTTGACTCGGACCGAGTCAGTTCCATGCGAGTCGAAGCCCAGAAAGTGTTTTGGGCTTGGCTGATGTTTTGACTCGGACAAAGTCAAGTTTTGACTCGGACCGAGTCAACACTTGGTGATGTGCTTGGGCTGATTCGTTCTGACTCGACCGAGTCAGAGTTCTGACTCGGACCGAGTCAATACTCGGAAAAAGTCACTTTCCAAAAGGGATTAGGGTTCCTATCTTATAAGAAGGGTATTGGACGCCGTCCTCTACCTAAGATAGACGAAAAGAACCCTAAAACAGAGCAAAAACTCAGAAGAAATCGTTTCTTTCATAGTTCTAGCTCCCGGGATTAGATCCCACTTCAAATACTTCACAGATCCTAGCAGATCGGTTTCAAAAGCGTTTGGAATCCTTCTCGTCGGTGTGGATACGTGTAGAGGGACTGTAACTTCAGTCCTAGGTGATTAAACAGGCCCCGGATCGACTCCTATTTCCGTTTCTTCAGGAAAGAGTAAGTATTCGATTCCCACAGTGATATACACGATTATACGGGGTTTTACGGATGAGTTTGGTTGCGTGTGACGTTTGACTAGGTTTAGATTTTCTTTCCGCTGCATGAAATCTAGTAACCAAACCCTAGAACGATTAGATCGCATACTAGGAACCCGTAGCGAAACCCAACAGTGGTATCAGAGCCTGGTTCTCTGTATATCCCGTGCTTGTTGCTTGCCTATATGAATTTTAATGGTTAAAATTGCATGATAGGCTTGATCTATGCATATTTAATGATGTATGATTGTTATTTGATGCATGGATAAGTTTGGGGTTGAAGACGGCTTGATGGCGCATCGAATTAGGGTGAAACCCTAGATTTCGTGGCCTGAAAGTCTCTCCTAGAGTTTTGACTCAGACAGAGTCAGAGTTTTGACTCGACCGAGTCAGAACGACAGAGTCAGAACGACAGATCAGAGTTTTGACTCGGACAGAGTCAGAGTTTTGACTCGACCGAGTCAGAACGAACCAAAATTGAACAGACTCGGCCTCACAGACTTCTGACTCGGACCGAGCCAGTTTTGACTAAGACAGAGTCAGTACAGAAAGTTGTCCGGTTGACAAGTTTTGATTCAGATTGATCTGTAGATGATTTCGGCTTCTGACTCGGACCAAGTCAAGTGTTGACTCGGACCGAGTCAGTTGATCAGACTTTGTTAGATGCAATTGTTGCATCGTTTCAAATATCTGAGCCGAGATTCTGATTCTACTGATCTGATCGGAACAGCTTGATTGAACTGACTTGAATTCAGTCAAGATTTCATTGTGTTCAAGTCACATATACCTCATGAAATCTCAAGCTATTACCGCCCATTAGTAGAGCAACTGTCAAGGCCTCGATCGTCATGGTTACGGGTCATGCCCTAGCTGAGCGTACCTGATTATCTTGGTGAGGCGGTATGGAGAAATCGTGATTCTCATAACTCGAATATGGTTGAGCTTGAATTGGGTTATCAAGTCGGACTTGGACCTGATGGTAAGGATGGGATGAGGAACATGCAGTGATAGCGTATCACTATCCCATACACATCTAGGAATCACATAGGATGTGATTGACAATGTGTTGTCTACCTAAATAGCATGTTTTTGAGCGTCATGCCCTAGCTGACTCAAAAGCATGTGAAATATGGATCCTAGCTCACTTAGAAACTCATTGAGGGTGTTTTTCTTAGTGGGAGCCTGTCATATTGCATCTATTATCTGTGTTAGTATGTGTACTAAGCGACTTGCATATTTTCTGTCTGTTTGTCTGTCTTTTTCTGTAGAACATATCTGTTGCAGGAATCTGGTTTATCTCACCATACGATCTATCCTTATGAAGGATAAGCCTCTGACCACGGCTTCTAGATCGATCATTGATGCTTATTGGAAGCATGAGGATGATGATCTGGACGTGTCCAGCTTGATGCTTGGAAAGATGCCTTCGGAATTGCGTAAGCAATTAGAGGACATGGACAATTCATTGATAGTTGATCAGTTGAATGTGTCATTCCAAGAGAAAGCTGGGAGCCGAGGGAAGAATGATATGGTAGTTGTTGGAAAGAGTTCCACCAAAAGGAAACGTTCCAAGGGTAAGGGCAAGAGGAAAGTGGCGCGTTGTCATTGAACCTAAGTCTGAGTCCAAGAAGAAAGGGTGTTATTTCTGTCATGCCATCGGGCATTGGTATAGAAATTGCAGACTCTACCTGGAAGATCAGAGGAAGAAGAAGCTTACAGAAGCTTCGACTTCTGGTATCTTCGTTATAGAGGCGAACTTATTTACTTCTACATCATGGGTATTAGAAATGTGCAAGGACTTCAAGGAAGTAGACAATTGGCGAAGGGAGAAGTAGATCTCCGCGTCGGGAATGGAGCAAGAGTTGCTGCATTAACCGTCGGGACTTACGATCTCACTTTACCTTCTGGCCTTGTATTGGAGTTGCATGATTGTTATTTTGTACCTGCCATCAGTAGGAACATTATATCGATTTCATGTTTAAACTCGGATGGTTTTAGATTTGTTATTGAGAACAAATGTCTGCCCATTTATAGATGTGATTTATTCTATGGTAAGGGTTACCAGTTTAATGGCCTTTATGTTTTGGAAGATGAACCATCTAGATACAGGTCGATCTATAACATAAGTACCAAGCGGTTTAAACCGAACGACTTTACCCGACCTATCTCTGGCATTGTCGACTTGGTCACATCAATGAGAAACGCATAGCGAAGCTTCATTCTGATGGACTTCTTGATTCTTTTGATTATGAATCAATCGAATCATGCGATTCTTGTTTGATGGTCAAGATGACAAAATCTCCTTTTTCTAGAAAAGGAGAACAAGCTACAGAATTGCTAGAACTCATACATAGTGATGTATGCGGTCCTATGAGCTCGCCCGCTAGAGGAGGTTAGCTGTACTTTGTTACGTTTACTGATGATTTCAGTAGGTACGGTTATGTCTACTTGATGAGACATAAATCTGAAACACTTGAATTGTTCAAGATTTTCCGAAACGAGGTACATAACCAACTTGGCAAGACGATCAAGTTGCTTCGATCTGATCGAGGTGGCGAGTATATGAGCCAAGAGTTCACTGACTATCTGGCAGATTGTAGGATTGTCTCACAGCTGCTCCACCTGGAACGCCACAGTGGAATGGCGTGTAAGAGAGGAGGAACCGAACCTTATTAGATATGGTACGGTCTATAATGAGTCAGGTCGATCTTCCTAAATCCTTCTGGGGCTATGCTCTGGAAACGGCTGCGCTTATACTGAACAATTGTCCAACAAAGTCGGTTCAGAAGACACCATATGAGATATGGACTGGGAAGCGTCTCAGATTAGCGTTTATGAAGATTTGGGGATGCGACGTTTATGTGAAACGTCTGGCTTCTGATAAGCTATCCGCCAAATCTGATAAATGCATATTTGTGGGTTACTCTAAGGAAACGAAAGGGTACTGGTTCTACAACCCATCCGAGAACAAAGTGTTTGTTGCTCGGAATGGATCTTTCTTGGAGAGAGAGTTCATCTCCAAGAGAGTCAGTGGGAGTAGAATAGATCTCGAAGAAGTTCGATAACCACAAATAGTCGAAGAACCGAGTGAACAGGTCGAAACAGTTCAACCTATATCACAAGTTGTTGAGACAGCACCTTCTAGTAGACCTCGGAGATCTGGTAGAATTCGCCAAGAGCCCACAAGATATGGTTTTCTTGTGACAGGAAACGACGAACTCATGTTGTTAGAACATGACGAGCCTACGTCGTATTCAGAGGCTGTAGCGAGTTCCGATTCCGAGAAATGCCACCAGGTCATGGAGTCTGAGATGAATCCATGTACGACAACAAAGTGTGGACTTTGGTCGATTCGTTCAATGGTATTAAGACCATTGGATGCAAGTGGGTTTTCAAGAAGAAAACCGACATGGATGGCATCGTGCATACCTATAAGGCACGACTCGTTGCGAAAGGGTTTCGGCAGATTCATGGTATAGACTATGATGAAACCTTTTCACCAGTCGTGATGCTTAAATCCATACGGATTCTGCTGGCCATAGCTGCGTATTATGACTACGAGATATGGCAGATGGACGTCATGACCGCATTCCTTAACGGGAATATGCTCGAGGATGTGTACATGATACAACCCGAGGGTTTTGTCGATCCTAAGAGTCCGAAGAAGGTATGCAAGCTTCAGAGATCCATTTATGGATTGAAGCAGGCTTCGAGGAGCTGGAATCTTCGATTTGATGAAGCAGTCAAAACGTTTGGCTTCCTGCAAAACGAAGATGAGCCATGCATTTACAAGAAGATCAGTGGGAGCTCATCGGAAATGATGTTCCTACTTTGCAAGGAGTGAAATCCTGGCTAGGATCAGTCTTTTCGATGAAAGACTTAGGAGAAGCTGCCTATATTCTAGGTATCAAGATCTATAGAGATAGATCGAGAAGGCTTCTTGGTCTAAGTCAGAGTACATACATTGACAAAGTCTTGAATCGGTTCAAGATGCAAGACTCCAAGAGGGGTTGCCTTGCCAATGGGACATGACGTAGCTCTTAGCAAGACTCAGTGTCCAAAGACACAGGATGAGTAAGAGCGCATGAGTAGGATTCCATATGCCTCGGCAATTGGATCCATCATGTAAGCCATGTTGTGTACTCGTCCGGATGTATCATATGCATTAAGCATGACTAGTAGATATCAATCTACATCAGGTGAGGCTCATTGGATTGCGGTCAAGAACATCCTTAAGTAGTTGAGAAGGACTAAGGATTTGTTCTTGGTATATGGCGGATTGGAAGATGAGCTCGCTATAAGTTGTTATACCAATGCTAGCTTCCAAACCGACAGAGATGACTTTAGATCGCAGTCAGGTTATGTTTTCTGCCTGAACGGTGGGGCTATCAGTTGGAAGAGTTCCAAACAGCCAACCGTTGCAGATTCGACTACAGAAGCTGAGTACATAGCAGCATCGGATGCAGCTAAGGAAGCTGTTTGGATCAGGAAATTCGTGGGAGACCTGGGCGTCGTTCTTAGCATTGCAGATCCCATTGAGTTGTATTGTGACAACAATGGTGCGATTGCGCAAGCTAAGGAACCCCGGTCACACCAGAGATCCAAACACATACTCAGGCGATTTCACTTGATCAGAGAAATCATGAGGAGACATGAAGATAAGCAGAGTGTCGACGGATGATAATATTGCCGATCCATTGACGAAGCCTCTCCCTTCGTCAAAGCATGATGGTCATGAGGAGACATGAAGATAAGCAGAGTGTCGACGGATGATAATATTGCCGATCCATTGACGAAGCCTCTCCCTTCGTCAAAGCATGATGGTCATGTTAAGGGTATGGGGATTATATGCTTGTAGGATAGATAATAGAGCATAGTGGGAGATTGTTGGTTGTAATGCTCTAGGATAATCCGTGATATGACATTTTGACTATGTATTGATTCATTGATTTATGAATGCATTACATTCCCGTTATATGATTGGCATGTTTGTTATATTACGGTATCTTTGAATCATTATAGAATGATTTTAAACACCTTAGTCAGTTATCATTGTGGGAACAATAATGAATTAAGACTAGCATGAGATGTGATCGATGCATTGGATGCATATCACAATCATGGGTACTCGTTGTAAACGAGTGACTGGTTGACCCGCATGAGATTGTCACATGGACAGAGTCATGACTTGAATCTCATACAGCGGTTCGTTCTCGGATCCTCAGACCTGAGATGTCTAGCGCACATGATATGATGAGTGGCGTATCTTGACTGCGTCAAACGTCGTCTTTAACCGGATGATTATAACGGCGTTGATCAGATACGTTCACAAATCATATGGAGATAATAGACATGCAATATGGGACTTATCACCTCCTCAATAGGAGAGATATCGCTGGGCCCTCTCGTGGAAATCGGACTATGAAAATGCGTAGCCACGCTGTAGATGAAGTTGCATATGTTCTATTAGTCGATTTGCCAAGACGAGAAAGCGGTTGAACTTGAAGTGTGGCTCACACCATGCCCTTGTTCAACATATGATATCGTGAGACAAAGGATCAGAACTCGAGCTGTTACTGCCTTGGTTAGATCACCTCTAACTCAATTCAACGTGGGTGGTCATGGCGTCTTGCTAGAGGCTAACCATGACTTGTAGATCGGGAATGGTTCTCGAGGCTGCTGCCACTGCGAATGGGCCTACAAGGTCACACACCAATAGGGATGGACTTATACGTGAAGAATCTTGGATTTGGTCGAACAAACGGTTTTCGGATTAAATCAGAGTGTCGGGATGGTTTTAGCCTTTTGACTCAGACCGAGTCAGTATTTGACTCGGCACGAGTCAGTTCCATGCGAGTCAAAGCCCAGAAAGTGTTTTGGGCTTGGCTGATGTTTTGACTCGTACAGAGTCAAGTTTTGACTCGGACCGAGTCAACACTTGGTGATGGCTTGGGCTGATTCGTTCTGACTCGACCGAGTAAAAATTCTGACTCGGACCGAGTCAATACTCGGAAAAAGTCACTTTCCAAAAGGGATTAGGGTTCCTATCTTATAAGAAGGGTATTGGACGCCGTCCTCAACCGAAGACAGACGAAAAGAGCCCTAAAACAGAGCAAAAACTCAGAAGAAATCGTTTCTTTCATAGTTCTAGCTCCCGGGATTAGATCCCACTTCAAATACTTCACAGATCCTAGCAGATCGGTTCCAAAAAGCGTTTGGAATCCTTCCCGTCGGTGTAGATACGTGTAGAGGGACTGTAACTTCAGTCCTAGGTGATTAAACAGGCCCCGGATCGACTCCTACTTCCGTTTCTTCAGGAAAGAGGTAAGTATTCGATTCCCACGGTGATATACACGATTATACGGGGTTTTACGGATGAGTTTGGTTGCGTGTGACATTTGACTATGTTTAGATTTTCTTTCCGCTGCATGAAACCTAGTAACCAAACCCTAGAACGATGAGATCGCATGCTAGGAACCCGTAGCGAAACTCAACAGGTTGAACTGTTTCGACCTGTTCACTCGGTTCTTCGACTATTTGTGGTTCTCGAACTTCTTCGAGATCTATTCTACTCCCACTGACTCTCTTGGAGACGAACTCTCTCTCCAAGAAAGATCCATTCCGAGCAACAAACACTTTGTTCTCGGATGGGTTGTAGAACAAGTACCCTTTAGTTTCCTTAGGGTAACCCACAAATATGCATTTATCAGATTTGGCGGATAGGTTATCAGAAGCCATACGTTTCACATAAACGTCGCATCCGCAAATCTTCATAAACGCTAACCTGGGACGCTTCCCAGTCCATATCTCATATGGTGTCTTCTGAACCGACTTTGTTGGACAGTTGTTCAGTATAAGCACAGCCGTTTCCAGAGCATAGCCCCAGAAGGATTTAGGAAGATCGACCTGACTCATCATAGACCGTACCATATCTAATAAGGTTCGGTTCCTCCTCTCGGACACGCCATTCCACTGTGGCGTTCCAGGTGGAGTCAACTGTGAGACAATCCCACAATCTGCCAGATAGTCAGTGAACTCTTGGCTCATATATTCGCCACCTCGATCAGATCGAAGCAACTTGATCGTCTTGCCAAGTTGGTTTTGTATCTCGTTTTTGAAAATCTTGAACAATTCAAGTGTTTCAGATTTATGTCTCATCAAGTAGACATAACCGTATCTACTGAAATCATCAGTAAACGTAACAAAGTACAGATAACCTCCTCTAGCGGGTGAGCTCATAAGACCGCATACATCACTATGTATGAGTTCTAGCAACTCTGTAGCCCTTTCTCCTTTTCTAGTAAAAGGAGATTTTGTCATCTTGTCCATCAAACAAGAATCGCACGATTCGATTGATTCATAATCAAAAGAATCAAGAAGTCCATCAGAATGAAGTTTCGCTATGCGTTTCTCATTGATGTGACCAAGTCAACAATGCCAAAGATAGGTCGGGTTTAAGTTGTTCGGCTTAAACCGCTTGGTACTAATGTTATAGATCGAACTGTGTCCAGATGGTTTATCATCCAAAATATAAAAGGCCATTAAACAGGTAACCATTACCATAAAATAAAGCGCCTCTATAAATAGATAAAGTTTTGTTCTCAATGACAAAACGAAAACCATCAGAATCCAAACATGAAATCGAAATAATATTCCTGCTAATGGCAGGTACAAAATAACAATCATATAATTCTAACACAAGTCCAGAAGGTAAAGTAAGATCATAAGTCCCGACTGGTCAACGCAGCAACCTCTTGCTCCATTCCCGACACGGAGATCCACTTCTCCCTTCGCTAGCTGCCTACTTCTTCTCAGGACCTGCACATTTCTACAAATGTGTGAGGCACATCCGGTATCTAATACCCATGATGTAGAAGTGAACAAATTAGCCTCTATAATGAAGATACCTGAAGATGAAGCTTCTGCAAGCTTCTTCTTCTTCAGATCTTCCAGGTAGAGTTTGCAGTTTCTGCGCCAATGCCCAATAGCATGGCAGAAATGACACTCTCCCTTCTCAGCCTTAGACTTAGGCTCGGCGGCAACAATTGCCGTCTTGCCCTTGCCTTTCTTGCTCTTTGAACGCTTCCTTTTGTTGGAACTCTTTCCAACCACTAGGACACTTGATAACTCATATTCTTCTCTATATTTTGATGAGAGTTTGTCTAAGTTTTATAGGATAATCACATGCATTCATAGGCATTCTAGGCTTGTTAGGACACAAAACTCGGTTGTGTTCTAGTTTTGCAGAGTTACAGGTTTCGGAGATGATTGGACTCGAAAAGGAGCTAATTGGAGCGTTAAAGGAGAAGTCCGGATGAGGTACTCATGTTGCGACATCAATAACTTTCTCTACAGAAGTTCAAATCCTGCGAGAGTTATACCATTGGAAAGAGAACTTCAAGAGCTTCGCGGGACACCAAAATCGCTTAAATCCGACACCGGAGCAGAAAGTTATGAGTGAATTCGTGAAAACCAGAAATCTGCCGGTGCAGGGCCGATTCCAGTTGGAATCGGTCCGATTTCAGAACGCAGAATTCGACCCCAGGAATATCGATTCGGTTGGATCCACCTTGAAACGGCCCGGATCCAGTCAAAAACCTTGTTTCACGATTTTCAGCATCCGAATGGGAATAGGACTCTTGGGAGCTGCCCTAGGGTTATAAAAAGCTCTAGCTGTTGGGGAATCTACGGGTTCCTAGCATGCGATCATATCGATCTAGGGTTTGGTTTACTAGGTTTCATGCAGCGGAAGAAAAATCTAAACCTAGTCAAACGTCACACGCAACCAAACTCGCAGAACCCGAAAAATCGTGTATATCACCGAGGGAATCGTTACTTACCTCGTTCTCGATGAGACTTGGAGTTTGTTTCGATCCGGGGCCTGTTCTAAATCACCAAGAGCTGAAAGTACAGCTCCTCTACACGTATCCACACCGACGGGAAGGATTCCAAACGATTTGGAACGAATCTGCTAGGATTAGTGAAGAAAAGGGTAAGAAAAGGAGTTTTCAGTGTGTTGGTCCGGAGCTGACCAAGTTTGGTCAGCCCCGGACCAAGTCTGGTCAGATCAGGCAGTCCGGAAGAGCAGTCCGAGGTCACCTGTCCAGGTCTGGTCCGGCTGACCAAGAGTTGGTCAGCCCCGGACCAGACGCTGGAGACAGGCGGACCAAGGATGCTGGCCAGGCGGACCGACAGACCGAGAGGGGTCTTGGTCCGGAGCTGACCAAACTTGGTCAGCCGGACCAAGCCTTCAAGTCAGCCGGTCCGCGTGCCTCGGACTAAGCTTGGTCCGCCGGACCAAGCTCCTGGTCCGGCGGACCGGGATCTGGGAAAGTTTCCAAAATTCGATTTTAGGGTTTTCTAATCTTATTTAAGTTTAGGGTTTCGTCTAAACTTAATAAGGGCCGACCTAAAACTCAGAGAAACACATTAGAACCCTAGAGAAGCTGTTCTCTTGGATTTCTATTGTCCCGGGATTGGATCTCGTCTCTTGATTACCCTTTTCTTCACTAATCCTAGCAGATTCGTTCCAAACTGTTTGGAATCCTTCCCGTCGGTGTGGATACGTGTAGAGGAGCTGTACTTTCAGCTCTTGGTGATTTAGAACAGGCCCCGGATCGAAACAAACTTCAAGTCTCATCGAGAACGAGGTAAGTAACGATTCCCTCGGTGATATACACGATTTTTCGGGTTCTGCGAGTTTGGTTGCGTGTGACGTTTGACTAGGTTTAGATTCGTTCACAACGAGTACCCATGATTGTGATATGCATCCAATGCATCGATCACTCCTCATGCTAGTCTTAACTCAACATTGTTCCCACAATGTTGACTGACTAGGGAGTTTAGAATCATTCTGCAATG
>NW_010965020.1:123459-123829 GCF_000463585.1 Tarenaya hassleriana
AACCGGGATAAAACCCTAATTTTTGAAGCCCGAAAAATCTGTTCCGAATCTGATTTGTCCGCGGTCAGCCGGACCAAGAGTTGGTCAGCCGGACCAGCAGACAGATCAGATTCCGGACCGTGTGTTTGGTCAGGAGGACCAAAATTTGTCCACGGTCGGCCGGACCAAGAGTTGGTCCGGCGGACCAAGCGAAAAAAACAACACGGGTCCGAGACGAACCGGCGGACTGACCAGGGAAACGGACCCAGTTGGTCCGGAGCCGACCAAGTCGCTTGGTCCGCCGGACCAACTCTTGGTCCGGCTGACCGTGGACAAATTTTGGTCCTCCTGACCAAACACACGGTCCGGAATCTGATCTGTCTGCTGGTCC
>NW_010965020.1:124146-130066 GCF_000463585.1 Tarenaya hassleriana
AACCTAGTCAAACGTTACACGCAACCAAACTCGCAAAACCCGAAAGATCGTGTATATTACCGAGGGAATCGTTACTTACCTCGTTCTCGATGAGACTTGAAGTTTGTTTCGATCCGGGGCCTGTTCTAAATCACCAAGAGCTGAAAGTACAGCTCCTCTACACGTATCCACACCGACGGGAAGGATTCCAAACAGTTTGGAACGAATCTGCTAGGATTAGTGAAGAAAAGGGTAACTCAAGAGACGAGATCCAATCCCGGGACAATAGAAATCCAAGAGAACAGCTTCTCTAGGGTTCTAGGATGTTTCTCTGAGTTTTAGGTCGGCCTTAATTAAGTTTGGACGAAATCCCAAACTTAAATAAGATTAGAAAACCCTAAAACGAATTTTTGGAAATATTCCGGATCCCGGTCCGCCGGACCAGGAGCTTGGTCCGGCGGACCAAGCTTAGTCCGAAGCACGCGGTCCGCCAGACTTGAAGGCTTGGTCCGGCTGACCAAGTTTTGGTCAGCTCCGGACCAAGTTTCCTTCGCCTGCTCAGTCCGACGCGCCTTCTCTCGGTCCGCCTGTCCCAGAATCTGGTCCGGGGCTGACCAACTCTTGGTCAGCCGGACCAGATCTGGACAGGCGACCTCGGACTGCTTCCTCCGGACTGCGTGATCTGACCAGACTTGGTCCGGGGCTGACCAAACTTGGTCAGCTCCGGACCAACACACTGAAAACTCTTTTTCATGCTCGTTTCGGTCAAATCTCGTTTCCATTCTTTGTATTCTTCACGTATAAGTCCATCCCTATTGGTGTGTGACCCTGTAGGCCCATTCTAAGTGGTAGTGACTTTAGGAACCTTTCCCGAACCACAAGTCATGGTTGGCCTCTAGCAAGACGCCATGACCACCCACGTTGAATTGAGTTAGAGGTGATCTAACCAAGGCTTTAACAGCTCGAATTCTGATCCTTTTGTCTCACGATATCATAAGTTGAACAAGGGCATGGTTTGAGCCACCCTTTAAGTTCAACTGCTTTCTCGTCTTGGCAAATCGACTAATAAAATAGATGCAACTTCATCTATAGCGTGGCCACGCATTTTCATAGTCCGACTTCCACGAGAGGGGCCCAGCGATATCTCTCCTATTGAGGAGGTGACAAGTCCCATATTGCATGTCTACTATCTCCATATGATTCGTGAACGTGTCTGATCAACGCCGTTATAATCATCCGGTTAAAGACGACGTTTGACGTAGTCAAGATACGCCACTCCTCATATCAGATACTCTAGACATCTCAGGTCTGAGGATCCAAGAACGAACCGCTGTATGAGATTCAAGTCATGACTCTGTCCATGTGACAATCTCATGCGGGTCATCCAGTCACTCGTTCACAACGAGTACCCATGATTGTGATATGCATCCAATGCATCGATCACTCCTCATGCTAGTCTTAATTCAACATTATTCCCACAATGTTGACTGACTAGGGAGTTTAGAATCATTCTGCAATGATTCAAGGATACCGAAATATAACAAACATACCAATCATATAACGGGAATGTAATGCATTCATAAATCAATGAATCAATACAAAGTCAAAATGTCATATCACGGATCATCCTAGAGCATTACAACCAACACTAGCGACGTCCTAAAACAGGAGAGAACCTTAGAGAACACTTAGTTACAGATTTTTGGACAGCTTTTGGTGAAGAGAAGAATAGGAGTTCATGGGATTTCGGGAAGAAGAAGTAAGATTCGATCGTGGAGACTACACATCTACATGAGCTTTTCTCTCATCTCTTTTATCTCTTTTTCTCAGAGCTTTTTGTTGTTTTCTATGAACCGTGAGTAGATCCACGGCTGTGGGTTAGGGATTCGTTTGTGTTTTGGGTATGTTTAAACCCTAACTTGGTTGCGATTTGGATTTGTTTCGGTTTTATCGATTTGTGCTTTATTCGATTGGTATTTGCTGACCCCTTGGCCAATTATTTCAGATTCTGAACTACATAAGAATATGGGTTTAGTTTCGGATCGAAATCGATAGAATAGATCGTATTATTCACATAGGAATATGGTTTGATCGATCTAGGATTGATGATAGTGTTCTTCATACATCTAGTTTGATAAATCACATAGGGATATGGATTTAGAGAACTTTAGATAGTGAGTTATATGACGGGAGGTGATTTCTCTATTTTTGTTGCTTGACGATTCCCGAATACAGATTCAATATCGTAATTCTCGCATGCTTAGCATATACCCATACACGCGAATACGGTCCCGACACCCACGGTCATCTTAGATTGCTAGTTTACACATCTTTATTGCTTTGTTTCCTTATTCTCTATTCTTTCTACATAATTCCACCGTCACTTCTACTTGTTTGCTTCGATTTAGCTTCGATTAGGATTTAGATTTAGCAACCGGTCCTTGTGTTCGACCCCGTGTTATGACGATCCGTATCCTTGCGGTGAGTTGTGAATCGGGTTATAAATTCTAGACTCGGTACACACGTATCATGTTTTTGGCGCCGTTTCTGGGGACTGGTTAGCCTATTTCTAAGTCTTTATCGATTATAGATCTTACTTGTGTATATATTGAGTCATGTCTTTTCCGAGTCTTTTTGTGTATATATTTGAGTTAAATCCTATGTGTAGTTTTTGTTTTCTAACCATCTACACTAGTTTGCTCTCCCCGTTACTATGATTACTGGTGACGAGAACATCTATAATAATTGGGAGGCGATTGGGAGATTACTCGATTGCTAAATGAAGGAGAAACGGAACATGAGTCTATCTCCCATACACTTGAGATTGATCGGGCCACAACAAGCACGAGTGACTTCTTTCAGAAACTTGACTCCGACCGTATCACATGCAACTTGGACCATGTCAGTTTCTCAGACGATAGAAAGCGGGTAGAAGATGTCATCCTCAGGCCAGTAGAAACAAGTAAGCGTCGTTTTAATAATCTCATACTTGATTTTTACTCTTTCATTGTAGATGATCAAGCATGGATGACACATGTGGAGAAATCAGAGTATGTGAGACACCCGCATAGACCACCACCCCGACCTCCAGATTCATCACTCTCAGACCCTCCCATCATTTGAGCAAGATAGGTCGAGCTAATGACGTTAAACAAGCGCTTCTCGGGAGGCAACCCGAGCATTAGGTAACTTTTCTTTTTCTTTTTCTTCGTAGCGTAGGTAGTAGAGACCATGATTGTATTTTGATCTTTCGGAGTGCATTGCTATTATGCCTTTGTTCGAATAACGTTTGTTGTTCTATGAGCGTTTACAGCGGCACACGAGAGATGAGCATCGACTTCCGAGAGACAACGTTGGATAAGTTCCAATTCACAGAGTGTGTGAGAGATCTTGCGTTTGACGTGAGTTAACTTCATTGCGAGCGAACGAATTTCGCAGAGCTAAGCCTTCTCTATCCCTCTTATTGGTTCTTTTCATATGTTGTTTTCGATTCTACTTTTCCGAGCGAGAGTCTACACTGTGGACGGTGTGTGGTTCAAGTCTGGGGGGTGGATAGATCCTTCACACATTCAGACCTATCTACTTGGGATTGCATTTAGTTTAGGTGCATCTTATCATGACATATAGACTTAGAAAAATTTTTTCACTTTTGCATATCACTTTGCATTAGTTGCATTCACACGTTTTTTTTTTATTATTTTCATATAGATGGGTTTTTTTTGTTAGGTTTGCATGATTGCATTTGACATATAGATTAAGGTTCATATAGGTTCACGTGCATACCTTGAAAACTCGTTTTGAACATCATTTAGAAGATTTGTGGGATGATAGAGTAGGAATATCTTGATGATCTAGTGACTTTGTAGAACGTGGTTGAACCGTGTCGAATTGATAGTTCTCCAGACTTTCTATATATAGTTTGTGGGGTGAGATTGTTGTTTGGAACCTACGGAGTTGAAACGACTATATCCAGGTTATATGTTTCTTGTAGAACCTTTTCCGAATCTTGCAGGTCGATGAAATCTAGTTCAACAAATGTCTTGGGAAAATAAAGCATCTCGACACTCCGCTGTCAGAATCTCGTCAACGAAAATCGTTCGAGGACATGAGTGCATCAATTGATGGTTCGGGTCTAAGTTGTGGGTAGGACATCGCATAAAAAGAAAAAAATACAGAAGAAACAAAAGAAGAAAAAAAAAAGAGAAGAGAAAAACGATGTCCTTCAACTTCAACGTCCTAGAAAGCCGAGGTGCTAGCGTTCAATAGAGAAATTCTACAGAAAGGTAAAAATTCAGGTACGAAGTAGAACTAAGATCGAAAAGGCTAAGTTGAGATAAGGATAGGTTCGAAAATATGCTTGGTGAGTTGTAGAGATTCTAACGGGTTGTAGGTGACAATAAAAATCCCTTGGCTAGGTAGATTAGTCTTTGGTAGAAAGATCATAGTAAACCGGTTTTGGTACGATTCTCGGAAAACTAGCATTGGATGGATGTTTCGCTTTTGAGTTTCATGATGATGTTATTTGATGTTCGTCATTCCCTGTTTTGCAGATTTTATTCCTTCGTTCTTTACTCGAGGACGAGCAAAGGTTTAAGTCTGGGGGGATTTGATAGCTCCTAATTCTCTCTATATTTCCAGAACGTTTTTATAGGATTTAGACGAGGATCATAATCATTTGTAGGCATTATAGGCGTATTAGGCCACGAAACTCGGTTTGGTTGTGTTTTTATAGGATTACAGGTCTCGGACGCGATTTGCCCTGTTTTGCAGATTTTATTCCTTCGTTCTTTACTCGAGGACGAGCAAAGGTTTAAGTCTGGGGGGATTTGATAACTCCTATTCTTCTCTATATTTTGATGAGAGTTTGTCTAGGTTTTATAGGATAATCACATGCATTCATAGGCATTCTAGGCGTGTTAGGACACAAAACTCGGTTGTGTTCTAGTTTTGTTGAGTTATAGGTTTCGGAGATGATTGAACTCGAAAAGGAGCTAATTGGAGCTTTAAAGGAGAAGTCCGGATGAGGTACTCATGTTGCGACATCAATATCTTTCTCTACAGAGGTCCAAATCATGCGAGACTTGTACGAAAGAGCACTTCAAGAGCTTCGTGTAGACACTAAAATCGCTTAAATCCGACACCGGAGCAGAAAGTTATGAGCGAATTCGTAAAGACCAGAAATCTGTCGGTGCAGGGCCAATTCCAGTTGGAATCGGTCCGATTTCAGAACGCATAATTCAACCTCAGGAATCTGGATCCGGTCGGATCCACCTGGAAACGGCCCGGATCCAGTCAAAAATCCTGTTTCGCGATTTTCAGCATCCGAATGGGAATAAGACTCTTGGGAGCCACCCTAGGGTTATAAAAAAGCCCTAGCCTCGTCCTAAAACAGGAGATAACCTTAGAGAACACTTAGTTACAGACTTTTGGAGAGCTTTTGGTGAAGAGAAGAATAGGAGTTCATGGGATTTCGGAAAGAAGAAGGAAGATTCGATCGTGGAGACTACACATCTACATGAGCTTATCTCTCCTCTCTTTTATCTCTTTTTCTCAGAGCTTTTTGTTGTTTTCTATGAACCGTGAGTAGATCCACGGCTGTGGGTTAGGGATTCGTTTGTGTTTTGGGTATGTTTGAACCCTAACTTGGTTGCGATTTGGATTTGTTTCGGTTTTATCGATTTGTGCTTTATTCGATTGGTGTTTGCTGACCCCTTGGCCAATTATTTCAGATTCTGAACTACATAAGAATATGAGTTTAGTTTCGGATCGAAATCGATAGAATAGATCGTATTATTCACATAGGAATATGGTTCGATCGATCTAGGGTTGATGATAGTGTTCTTCATGCATCTGTTGGTTGTGATGCTCTAGGATGATCCGTGATATGACATTTTGACTTTGTATTGATTCATTGATTTATGAATGCATTACTTTTCCCGTT
>NW_010965020.1:130289-131939 GCF_000463585.1 Tarenaya hassleriana
TTAGGCTCGGCGGCAACAATTACCGTCTTGCCCTTGCCTTTCTTGCTCTTGGAACGCTTCCTTTTGTTGGAACTCTTTCCAACCACTAGGACACTCTTCTCGACTTTGATGTTCTGCTCGACCAACCGCAACATCCCATGTAGCTCGGTCAAGTCCTTCTCCATCCCATCCATGTTATATATAGTTCATGACAAACTGGTCAAAACTATTTGGCAGGGATTGAAGAACTAGGTCTACTGCCAATTCACGACTAACCTCCAACCCTAGACTGTCAAGATCCTCTAGATAACCCTTCATCTTGAGGATATGAGTACTCACGGGTGAACCATTGGTCATCTTACAGTTGACCAGGTTCTTAAGGACGTTAAATCGTTCGACCCTCGCCTGTTCCTCGAACATAGTCCTGAGATGCTCGATCATCTCGAAGGCATCAGTTCCTTCTAGTTGTTTCTGCAACTCAGCTGACATAGATCCGAGCATCAGATAGGTCACGTCCAGGTTGTCATTGATGTGCTTATGGTAAGCATCTCTGACAACCCTGGGCGCATTGGCCACTGGCTCATCCTCAGGAACGGCTTCTTCCAGCACGTAGAGCTTCCGCTCATGCCTGAGAACAATTCTCAGGTTGCGGTACCAGTCGAGAAAGTTTCCACCAGTGAGTCTCTCCCGATCCAGGATGGATCGCATGGAGAGATTAGCTAGATTACCTGCAGCAGTCATATTCCGGGACAGTAGAAATCGAAGAGAACAGATTCTCTAGGATTCTAGGATGTTTCTCTGAGTTTTAGGGTGGCCTTAATTAAGTTTGGACGACATCCCAAACTTAAATAAGCTTAGAAAACCCTAAAATCGAATTTTGGAAATTTTCCAGATCACGGTCCGCCGGACCAGGAGCTTGGTCCGGCGGACCAGGCTTACTCAGCTGCCTTCGGACCGTCTGACCTGGAGCCTTGCTCCGGCTGACCAAGATTTGGTCAGCTCCGGACCAAGTCTCCTGGTGTTCTTTCGGTCCGCCTGTTCGCTCCTTGATCCGCCTGACCCAGCGTCTGGTCCGGGGCTGACCAACTCTTGGTCAGCTGGACCAGACCTGGACAATTAACCTCAGACTGAGCTTCCAGACCACCTCGACTGACCAATCTTGGTCCGGGGCTGACCAAACTTGGTCAGCTCCGGACCAACGTGCTGAAAACTCCTTTTCATGCTCGTTTCGGTCAAATCTCGTTTCCATTCTTCGGATTCTTCACGTATAAGTCCATCCCTAATGGTGTGTGACCCTGTAGGCCCATTCTAAGTGGTAGTGACTTTTAGGAACCTTTCCCGAACCACAAGTCATGGTTAGCCTCTAGCAAGACGCCATGACCACCCACTTAGAATTGAGTTAGAGGTGATCTATTCAAGGCATTAACAGCTCGAATTCTGATCCTTTGTCTCACGATAGCATATGTTGAACAAAGGCATGGTTTGAGCCACCCTTCAAGTTCAGCCGCTTTCTCGTCTTGGTAAATCGACTAATAAAATAGATGCAACTTCATCTATAGCGTGGCCACGCATTTTCATAGTCCGACTTCCATGAGAGGGTCCAGCGATATCTCTCCTGTTAAGGAGGTGACAAGTCCCATATTGCATGTCTACTATCTCCGTATGATTCGT